>NC_057819.1:16408636-16711666 GCF_910594005.1 Cervus elaphus | reverse complement strand
ACAGAGTTACATGAAGAAGAGGAGAGGGAGGAGGGAGATAGAGATGAGCAGGAGGAGAAAAAGGGGGACTCGAGGAGAGAGACAGATCTACGCAGTTGTCTGTTCCCAGAGTGTTCTCCGTAGCCCAGACACCTACAGAGATTCACAGAATTGGATTGGGAAGAGAAGGGGAAAGGAGGAAATAGAGGTGTTCTGAGGTAGAAAACAGAGAGTCAAGATTGGGAGAGAATAATCAACACACTCCTGAATAAAAATGGGAACTGAATTTCGGTTTAAAAATAGGGCTTCTCTTCTTTTTTTTTGTAAGGTTATAGTGTGTTGAAAATGAAAATTAAGGAGTAGTAGAGGAGTACTAGAGGACTTTAAAAGAAATAAGAGAAAAAGGAAAATAGAAAATAGAAGAGAAAAAGGAAAGAAAAAAAAAGAAGAAAAAAAAACAAAGAAAAAAAATTTTTTTCCCTAATTAAAAAAATCATAAAAATCTATGAAAATGAAAGTTAAGGAGTAATGGGGGAGTAACAGGGAATTTTAAAGGAAAATAAAAGAGAAAAAATAAAAAATTAAAAAAAAAATAAAAAAATTTTTTTTTCTTACTTAAAAAAAAAAAAAAGTAAAAATATATCTAGGAATTTCTCTGGAGCTGTTGCGGTCAGTGTGGGTTCGGCTCAGTTTCAGATAGCTCCTCGATCCAGCTTACACTTCTCGATATCTACAGGCCCCTTCCGGTGTAGTCCGTGTTTTCTACAGGGATTTTAATCTGTTGCACCGGTCCCTTCTGAAGCGGTTCCCTTTGTTTATTTGGCTTCTGTTTGCCGGTCTCTTCAGAGCCTCATTTCCGCCCTGACACAGGCGGGCGGAGGCGGACTCTTATTCAGGTAGCTAGTTCCGCCGCTCTGTGGGGAGGGGCTGGCGCTGCAGGGAAGGGCTGGCGCTGCTTTCTCAGTCTGCGCTGCTCAGGCTCCCGGCTGCTCCATATGGAGCGCGCCCCGCGCTGCGCGTGGTTCCAGCCCTCAGATGTTCCACAAAAGCGCGGAGCAAAAAGCTGCACCTGCTCTCTGTGCCTTCCCCGTCAGAGCGGTCCAGGCAGCCAGGGGCTTGATGGGCGCACTCTCCCTAGGTGTGGCGCAGCCCACTCCCTTCCGCGGACCCAGTCTCAGTTTCCGCTGGCGCCAGTCGGGTGCGTGCGCCTTCTGCCCTCTGCGTCCCCAGCCCCAGTCCCCGCCCGCGCCAGTCGGGTGCCTGCGCCCTGTGTCTTGCCGTGACCTTCCCCTCCCCCCTGCCTCCTGCCTCCGGCGGGGCTGGGCCGGTCCGCAGCCTGCGAGCTCTTCTCTGGACTTTCTTGGTCCCTTTGCTCTGCGAACGGCCGGCAGTGTGTTCGGGCCAGTTAATTTTCTCTCTCTCTTTTGCTCTCCCACAATTCAAGTTGGCAACTCACAGAAGCTCCCTCCGATTGTCCTCAGGGCACTCAGGCCCGGACCCTACCCCAAGCAATGCCGCCTAAGACTCCCTTCCTGGGACGGATCTCCGTCCTTAGCTCTTTTGTCTCACTTTTTATCTTTTATATTTTGTCCTACCTCCTTTCGAAGACAATGGGCTGCTTTTCTGGGCGCCTGATGACCTCAGCTAGCGATCAGAAGTTGTTTTGTGAAGTTTGCTCTGCGTTCAGTTATTCTTTTGATGAATTTGTAGGAGAGAAAGTGGTCTCCCCGTCCTACTCCTCCGCCATCTTGGCTCCTCCCTAAGCTATTTTCTTAAAGAGACTTCCTCCACTGCCAGAGATCTTGAATAGCCTCCTGGTCAGTCATCCGGAAACAATTCTTCACATAACTGATAAACTTGGCTTCCACTTTGGGAAGGGAACCACCTTTTTCTATACTTGCTTGCGTTTTTGCTTTAATGTCTTCTACAGAGCTAGGTCGTTTCGGTGCTTTAGGTGTCTTTTCCTGTTTTTTGAAGGATTCTTGACCTTTTGATCTTGGTGTTGATGGTTTTGAGTCTTTTCCATCTTGGTTCGATTTTTGTGCATTTTTGGCTGGAGTATCTCATACAGATTTCTTTACTGGAGCTTTTTCTTCAACTTCCTCATCAAAATCATCATCATCATCATTGTCTTCATCATCATTGTTGTCTTCATCAGCAGCAAGCTTTACTTCTTTCTGGGGAAACTTGCTACCACTTCCAGGGGCAGAACGCTTTCCAGATATACTTAAGAGTTTCACATCCTCCTCCTCTTCATCTTCTGACTCTGCATCTTCCTCCATAGCTACTAAGTGCTGTCCACTGATATGCACAGGCCCTGAACCACACTTGAACTGTAAGACCACAGGTGGTGTAATTCCAAAGCCCCCAAGAGAAACAGTTGGCTGTACAGACATTTTCAAAGTTGCCAGTGTTACTTTAATTGGACTGCCTTCATAATTCATCGCCTCTGCTTCAACAATGTGTAACTCATCCTTTGCTCCAGCCCCTAAACTGACCGTTCTTAAAGATAACTGGTGCTCATTTTCATCATTATCCACCTTGAAGTGATAATCTCTGTCAGCCTTTAGTTCACAACTGAAAAGATAGTTCTGGGGCCTCAAGGGGCTCATGTCCATGTCCACTGAATCCTCCATGGGTTGGCGGCACGCACTTATGTGGGAGAGAAGCCGGACGGAATTAAACGACTACTATTCGAACAAGCAGCCGCGCAGGACGGAATCATGCCAGGGAAAGTGGCCAACCCAATATTTAAGTTTATATGATTTATAAACGTACAACCCAACATGTAAGTTTATATAATTTAATTCCTAACAGTAGCTGTGCTAATAACTGGTTTGCAGATTTCCTGGAAATTCAGCAAATCAGTTCTGGTTACAGGCTGACTCACTACTGCTCGTTGCCCTCCTTGGACTGGGTCGAGTCCTGGTATCTGGAACTTTTGTGGATGAAGGCACAGTGTTCAGCCTTTAGTCTACAATATAGATTACCGTGGAACTCTCATTTCCAGGCTCCAGAGACTATGGTGTGTCTTTGCATGTTGAATGAGAATCATCTACCTCAAGGCTGTTAACATTCAGCTGGTGAGAACTGACATGGTCATAATGGTTCTGTATGGCCAGTGTCTATTCTGACTGATGAGTGCCCATGACATACATGATGGTCCTGTATTTTGAACCTCACCTCTGATCCAATTTTCCTGCTGTACCATTTCCTCTGAAGCCTGGAACATTTCCTCTCAAACCTGGAACATCCTCCAGGCATGACTGCAGAGCAAAGGACAGATCCCCGCTGGGAGGTGCGCCCACAGCTGTGCACAACCCTCTCTTTGCCACCTGCCTGGATGTCCCCACACAGGTAACTCCTGGCCTCTTAACTCTACTTCTCATGGGTTCCTGGGGCTCCTGGGTTTCCAAAGCATCAACCTCTAAAGCCTTCTATGCTCATTCACTCAGATGTGTCCGACTCTCTGTGACCCTCTGGATGGCAGCCCATGGGATTTGTCCCGGAAAGAATACTGGAATGGGTTGCCATTTCCTCCTCCAGGGGATCTTCCTGACCCAGGGATTAAACCCTCATCTCCCATATCTCCTGCAGGGCAGGCAGATTTTTTACCACTGAGCCACAGGGGAAGTCAAAGCCCTCTAACCTGGGTTCACACACTGTACAGGGCAATGTGTCTGTAACTAACAGAGGGGTCCCTGTGGATCTCATCCCTTGATTCTGAGGGCCAAGTACACAGGCCATCTCTGAGCTTGGCTCTGCTTGAAACTCTGAGACTGCACCATCATCCCCCTTGCGTTGGGACATTCTCTGCAGGGTAATTGCAACACTGACAATTACATGAGTCTGATGGGGCTGTCAGAACAGAACACAAGGTCTAAACAACAGATGTTTATTTTCTCTTAGTTCTGGCAGCCAGAAGCCCATGATCAAGGTGCATATCCTACAGTTCAGAAGACATCTACTAGCTAAGCCCTTACCTGGCCTTTTCTCTATGTGTGCATGTTCCTGGCATCCTCTCCTCCTCTTATGAGGACATCAGTCCTATTGGACTAGGGCCCCACCTATCTGACCTCATTTAACTTTAATTACATTTTCAATAGAATGGGAAAGACTAGAGATCTCTTCAAGAAAATTAGAGATACAAAGGGAATATTTCATGCTAAGATGGGTACAATAGAGGACAGAAATGGTATGGACCTAATAGAAGCAGAAGATATTAAGAAGAGGTGACAAGAATACACAGAAGAACCATACAAAAAAGAGCTTCATGACCCAGATAACCACGATGGTGTGATCACTCACCTAGAGTCAGACATCCTGGGATGCAAAGTCAAGTGAGCCTTAGGAAGCATCACTACGAACAAAGCTAGTAGAGGTGATGTAATTCCAGTTGAGCTATTTCAAATCATAAAAGACAATGCTGTTAAAGTTCTGCACTCAATATGCCAGCAACTTTGGAAAACTCAGCAGTGGCCACAGGACTGGAAAAGGTCAGTTTTCATTTTAATCCCAAAGAAAGGCAATGCCAAAGAATGTTCAAACTACTGCACAATTGCACTCATCTCACATGCTAGCAAAGTATGCTCAAAATCCTCCAATCCAGGCTTCACCAGTAATGTGAACTGTGAACTTCCAAATGTTCAAGCTGGATTTAGAAAAGGCAAATGAACTGGCCTAAGCAAGAATGGGGGGGGGGTGTCACTCTGATGCAGGTACTCCCTGCAAAGTCCAGCCAAGAAATGGGTCTGTCCCCAGTCCTCACTGGGCTGCCCTCCTGCCAACCTCTGGCTTATGGCTCAGGCTGAGGGGCACTGAGACTGGGCAAAGACCCCACGCATCCCCCCGTAGCCCATCAGCTCATCCCTATCAGCTTGTCTGCAGGTCATTCAGTGAGGGGCTCACTCACCAGCTTCGTTTAAGGTCTTTCTTGAGGTTTATTATTTCCTTCTCCATATACCTGATGCTTCTCATTGGCTTTTCGGGGACCTGAGGGAAGTCAAGAAATGAGAGGAAAAGCATTAGTACAACTGTTAGCAGTGAGCTGGGCTGCAGGAGGCTCATGTGTTCACATGAGACGTCTGATCAGGTTGGAGGGGCCCTTGGGGGTCACAGCATCCTTGTCTCCACCAAAGAGAGGCCCCCGGGCATGCTGGAAACAGCAAGAGCTTTGAAGATGGACGAATCTGAGCTCTGAACCTCGTTCTGTCTGGTGACTGCCTGTGTGACCTTGGAAAAGTTACTCATCTTCTCTGGGTCCTAGTTTCTTCAGCAGAATGGGGGGTTATTTCCTACCTTGTGATGATCAAATTAGTTGCTAAACTTCTGACTCATGGCAAGCTTTGGAAAAACAGAAGCTTCTATTACAAGCATCATACTCAAACAAAAAGTTAAATATTGATAATCATTGTTGTAGGTGGCACAGGTAGTGGATTTAGACAGCTGAATTTTGTCAATATAAAGATGCAAATGTACCCTTCCCACTGCTCCCCTAGCAGGATTTTATGAGTGATTTATCCAAGTAATTGTTTATGGGCTTTTCTTTCCCTTTTTGCTATTCATTTGCCTTTCTTAGCCACTGGGGAAAACCTCACAAGACAAATGTATTACTCAGAGGTGGATACTGGGTCAATATAAAGAAGAGAGTTCAATTAACTATATTTTAATATAAAAATCACTTTTCTCAGCCACTAATTTGGTGAACAATAACAAGACTATTAACTTGATTATCTTGTCTTAAAATTAATTCCTGTAATATTAGGTTTTTTTAATTAAAGGAAATGCCAAGAAATTATGAGAAAATGGATGCTTTCAGATGAAACTGGTGGGAGAATACATTGTACTGTCTTTTCTGAAGGGCAACTCATCAGTGCATACTAAATGCTGTAAAAGTGGGCATGCCCTTGGGTCTAACGATTCTTCTGCTGTCAGGCATCCTGTGGGACTATCCTTGCACGGGCACAGAGGTTCATCCACAAAACTGCTAGGAGGCTGCCTGTGACAGCAAACTCATTGAAATCACAAGTTCACAATAGAAGACAGGTTCAGCAATCATGGTGCCTCGTAAGGACAGAATGCTATGCAGCAATTAAATGTAATGACAGTATAACACTGTAAAATGTAGAGATGCTCTGAGGAGTTCTCTGAGAAAGATTCATTACAAAGTAATAGGTATTGCATGATTCTTTGTTTTTGGAAAAATGATCTGTTTGGATGTACACATATCAAAAGATATTAAAGAAAAAAAACTCCCTTGTCATGCGATAATTCTCTCTGGGGTGGGATTATGGCAGATTTTATTATGTTCTCTTAGCTTATGTGATTTTCCCACTGCTCTGCAGTAAATGTTAATCAGTTATATAATAAACAAAGAGAAAAGATTTAAAGAAAAAATAAACGGCAAGTGAAATTTGGCCATGGCGGATAGGTGGAACTGTACTGAGAGTGGTTTCTGAAGGCACAGTGAGGACGGGTCAGCTACTCACTAACAGGAACCATGGTAATGTGCACACGTGGAGGAGGCACGGTGCTTTCTCAGCAGCCACCATCACCCACTTTCTCCAAAAATAAAATCGGGCTATGGTGACTGCTGCTCTGGGCCTTTTGAGTGGAATGAAGAAGGAAGGGAATGGAGCCATATCAAAATTGAATGAATGTGGATGAACCCAGAGATTGTAATACTGAGAGGAATAAGTCAAAGAAAGACAGATATTGTACGCTATTGATTACATGAGGAATCTAAAAAGATGGTACAAATGAAGTTATTCACAAAACAGAAACAGCATCACAGATTTAGCAAACCAATTTATGGTTATCATAGGATGGGGGAGGTTAGGATTGGAGGTTAGATTTGGAGGTTAGGATTGCCATATACACACAGCTATGTATAAAATAGATAACTAATAAGGACCTACTGTGTAGTATAGGAAACTCTACTCAATACTCTGTTGTGACCTACATGGAAAAGGAAGCTAGAAAAGAGTAGATACAGGTATACTGTGTAACTGAATCACTTTGCTGTACAGCAGAAACTAATGCAACATGGAAGACATTACTAGTGTAAGTAAGTAATGGTAAGTAAGACAATGGTAAGACATTACACTCCAGTAAAATATTTTTTAAAAATTGAATGACATTTCCGGTGGGGTAGAGGAGATGCAGAGTGGGGTCTGGAGTAGAGGGAAGGGGCTGTCACTGGCTTGCCTGATTCTGAACCACTTTTTTCCTGGGCTACCTAGTATGTGTCCTGTGCCACGCAGCTCAGATTAGAGGTGGAGAATCTACTGCACGTCCCCAGGGTACTCCTTCTGGTTTGCTAAATAAAGCATGCATGCATGCATGCGTGCTCAGCAGTGTCTGACTCTTGGCGGCCCCACGGACTGCAGCCCGCCAGACTCCTCTGTTTGTGCAATTTTCCAGGCAAGAATACTGGAGTGGGTAGCCATGTCCTTCTCCAGGGGATCTTCTGACCCAGGGATGGAACCTGGGTCTCTTGCATTGGCAGAATGACTGTTCACCATCTGAGCCACCAGGGAAGCCCATGGAAGTAAATATAACATATTGTAAAAAGGGACTGAACCCATGTCTCTCGTGTCTCCTGCATTGGCAGGAAGATTCTTTACCACTGGCACCACCTGGGAAGCCCAAATAAAGCATAGAGGATACAAAAAAGTATCTGAGACAGCCTTGAATAAGTTCTGCTAGACATGAAACAATGAAGTCATTTATAAAGTTTATCTTTCTAGCTATCATTAGCAATAACTTATAGGTAATATATCAAGCTTATCCCAATATACCAGGGTGTTTCTATCCCTTGGCTGAGAATTGATGGCAAATCTATCAGTTTTCATCTTGAGGGATGGTGAAGTGGGTGGTGAGGGAGACTTCCAAGGAGACCTGTAAGAATTTCCAGGAGTTCTTAAAACTTCTAAATCACGGACATTGGCTTTTCTCACACTCCTGGTATCCCTTCTCTCCTCTTGATATGGGTTTGCCTGCTAAGACTTCCTGCCCCTCTCCCATGCAGCACTTGAGCCTTGGAAAAAACTCATGGTATCAGCAACAGGGGTGGTCCTAACTGGCTGGAGCCGGACAGCACAGAGCCCACCTCTCAGTGGGCCGGCGGAGGGATGGTCATGTGACCCAGTTTGGACTAATGAGTTACACGGTTCTAAGAAACATGATTCCTAAGTCTAAGGAACCACAGGCAGAGAAGTTCTATTTCCTCAGAGACTGTGGACAGAGAAGCAGATACCTGTGGGGGTGTTGGCAGCCATTTTGTGCCCATGAGGGAGCCACCCTCCAGCTGAAGAAGATGTGGGGAAGAGCAGAGAGGAGAGTCAAAGAAAAACCTGTTCCATGGTACCTTGCTGAATTGATCAACCTTCATTAGAACCTGAACTTTTCACGAACATTTCCTTTATTATTTCAACCGGTTTGACTTGGCTTTTCTTTCCCTCACAACCACAATATTTCTGAAACAGCTTCCTCCCTTAGATGTGTCAGGGCAGCAACAGATCAATAATTATTTCAACTAGTTCTCTTTCTCCTCTAGAAAATTAAGATCAGATGATCCCTGTTCTGGTGCATTTTTCAGTGAAAGCAATGAGACTGGCCCTATTTTGAGATCAAACATTTGAATCAGGGTTGACTTTTTCTAATTCCGCCCTTTTATGAGCACCCAGTTAATTCCTTCTTTCAGAACCAAAGCAACTTTCATCACAGATGTTATGATTAGAACACATTTATGAACAAAGACAAAATGAACACATTCAGATTTCCTTGCCATAATTTGAAAATCTATGACTGAAATGCTTCCTGGTGTCAGCTGTATACCCTTTACTCTCCTAAACATCCCAGGTTTCACCCCTTCATGAAGGAACTATGATAACTGTCCAAATTTCGAGTATTTCCCCTGAAATCTCACCTAATGACAGTTGCCTGTGCACCAGGAATTCACAGCACTGTAAAAGACTGAGTTTATACAGACTGGGATTGGTGCTGAACAATTCACAGCCGCAAAGCCAGACTGTGTCCTTGGCTTGACATAAGGCTTTAGCAGGAGAAGATTCGCTCCACAAGTGCTGAAATTATTGCAGTATTTCAGAGGATTCTTAGGAGACCATTTTTTTTTAAATTTTTTATTAGTTGGAGGCTAATTACTTCACAACATTTCAGTGGGTTTTGTCATACACTGATATGAATCAGCCATAGATTTACACGTATTCCCCATCCCGATTCCCCCTCCCACCTCCCTCTCCACCCGATTCCTCTGTGTCTTCCCAGTGCACCAGGCCCGAGCACTTGTCTCATGCATCCCACCTGGGCTGGGGATCTGTTTCACCATAGATAGTATACATGCTGTTCTTTTGAAATATCCCACCCTCACATTCTTAGGAGACCATTTTTATTGTAACAATTGTTTAATTACAAGTGAAATAAGCCACTGGTAATAACCGACATTGAATGAGGGAGTGCTGGCTGTCAGGATATTTATAAACACACTTTGATGTGAGCACAATGAGGAGTTCACAAAGCATCTAAGAATTGCCATCTCTACAACCCTTCTAGAGGGCAATTTCACCATAGGTAATGACAAGTCTTAAAACTACATACGCTTTTGCTCCAGCAAATCTGCTTCTATCCAAGAAAATTATGCAGCAAGGATAAAAAAAGATTTATCCATGAGGATGTCTACCACAGTACTGTGAGTAATGGTGAAAAACATTTAAATGTCCAGCAACAGGCACTGGGCGAATAAATTGTGGTCGAGCCAGACAATGGTATATGATGATCTGAATTTGGTGCTACTATTTAATGTTGCTGAGATGCATACTCAACTGACGTGGAAGGGAGTATAATTTCAAGGGAAAAATGAATGTTACAAATACAAAGAACTTAAGAGCTTAGATCACAATTTTAAAGTTTACATTCATAAAAATCTATAGAAATTCCTGAAAAAATATATAAACTGATACAAACTATGATTTAAAATATTGATACATGGCAAGGTATAAGCAGGTAGTAAGTATTAGTCACTCAGTCATGTCTGACTCTTTGTGACCCCATGGGCTGTAGCCTGCCAGGCTCCTCTGTCCATGGGAATTCTCCAGGTAAGAATACTGGAGTGGGTTGCCATTTCTTTCTCCAGGGGATTTTCCGACCCAGGGATGGAACCTGGATCTCTTGAGTTGGCAGAAGGACTCTTCACCATCTGAGCCACCAGTGAAGCCCATGGAAGTAAATATAACATATTGTTAAAAGGGATGTTATCTTAGACTGCTTGAATTGTAGATAAATAATAATTTTTATTTTGGCTACATTTTTTTTCCTGATTCTAAAATAGTTTACTTATGTCAGCTATCTAATAATAAAATAATAGCGTTGTTCTTATTTGTAATGCAATTCTGACTATCAAAATAAACAAAATGTAAGTTTTTAATGTTGTTTTAAACAAGTAATCTAAGAGCCTGGAATGATGCAATTTAAAAGTCTATTTTGGGCACAAATGAACTTATCTATAAAACAGAAATAGAGTTACAGATGTATTAACAGAAAACAAACTTATGGTTACTGGGGGGGGTATAAACTAGAAGATTGGGGGGGATAAACATATACACATCACTATATATAAATCAGATAATAAGGGCCTATTGTGCAGTGCAGGGAACTCTACTCAATGCTCTGTAGTGACCACTACGGAGAGGAAGCTAAAAAAATAGCACGCGCGCGTGCGTGTGTGTGTGTGTGTGTGTGTGTGTGTATGTGTGTGTGTGTGTAGAGCAGAAACTAACACAACACTGTAAATGAACTGTGTTCAGCACGTTCATTTTCTAAGTCGTGTCTGACTCTGAGACCCCATGCACTGCAGCCCACCAGGCTCCTCTGTCCATGGGATCTTCCTGGCAAGAATACTGGAGTGGCCGTTCCTCCCTGCATGGCATCTTCCTGACCCAGGGATCAAACCTGTGTCTCCTGTATCTCCTGCCCTGCAGACTGTTCACTGCTGAGCCACCAGGGAAGCCCTATGTAAATAAACTATACTCTAGTAAAAAAAAAAAAAATTAAATTAAAGCATATTTTAACACACAGTATCAGGCAGGGGTACAGGCAGGAAATCATGCTAGATAGTTCAAGAGAGGGACTGTAACATAGGGGAGCAGTTACAAAGGTGTCAGAAGAGCTGAAAAGCCAAATTAGGGAAGATGAGTCATGCTAGAGATTAGCAAAATGAAAGTTCTACCACTTCTGGTGCTAGGACTAAGGGAGAAGGTAGACTTCAGAAGCTCTAGAATTGGGCCACTTGGCAGAAGCTGCACTTGTGGAAGAGAGTATTTTCAGCTGAAGGTGCCACCAGAAGCTGAGTGAGAGATGGGGCGAAATACAGTAGACTTCCTCCTTCTCTCTCTCCCTCTCTTTCTCCCTCCCTCCATTTTCCTGCTCCACCTCCTACTGGCCAAACCTACAGTTGAGCCAGCTGGTAAGGGTGCCTGGGAAATGTAGTTTGCAGGGATCAGTCTTCCAGGGGAGCAGGAAATGAAAATGACTCCTCCCAGCCCCTACCATACAAACGCCTTAGCTCCAGGTGCTGGTCAGTTATTTTTGGACTATAAGTCTGGTTTTCCCTTTAATCAAGGAGCCCTTTGCAGATGATAACTTTGTACATCCCTTATCTTTTGATTCTAAGCCTGACACCCCCAGAATTTCCTGTGGCTAAGATGCAAATCCAAAATCAGGATCATTCTTGCTCTCTCAAGATCATTATCAAAACCCACCTTTGGAGAAAATGCAGAACTCTCCAACTTTCCCAGTTTGTTTCCCCAGGAAGTACTGTATATTCCAGATCTCGGAGACCAGTTCTGCTTGCGTCAAAACTCCCGTGTTCTGTGTACCACACCCTTTAGGTCCTTCCTGCTGAAAAACAAGCTAATGCTAAGTATTTCCTCCCTACAGACGCTGATTAAGGTGTCTCCTTACTGAGGTAACACGTTTGTAATACAACTCTACATTTTAGACTATCATCTGGTTAAAAAATGAACTAACAGGTACCAGGGAAAGATTAAAAAACAAATAATTGGAGAAAATAAAAGCCAAGTACAATCCTATCACCATGTCCTTGGATGTCCTTTGTTTCACTTTCTGTAGTCACAGAGTCCCTAGCTGACTTTCAGAAAAGCTATCCTGGGAGACTTGATTTTGTCTTTGCTTCCCTTGGGTGTGCCATTGGACTTAAGATCCTTCAGTTCTTCCACTGCTTTGCAGAGTGTGGGTGGTACCTCCATTCTCTGTTGCCTGGAAAACCAAGGCGAATCTCTGCACTGTCCCCTTCTACATCATGTGTCCTACCTCTCATCTATATATGGGTCTTTAAGGGCAGGACTGTGAGAAATACAACGTGACATCCTGTAATGTGTCAGGCTGAAAGATGATACATTTGTATAGACCCATAGTGGAGCCTGAGGTAGGGATGGTTTTGGGGCAGGTACATTCACATTTAGGGGCTTATTACCCTGTGGCTCAGTGGTAAAGAATCTGCCTGCAATGCAGGAGATGCAGGAGACATGGGTTTGATCCCTGGGTTAGAAAGTTACCCTGGAGGAGGAAATGGAAACCCACTCTAGTATTCTTGCCTGGAGAATCCCATGGACAGAGAAGCCTGGCGGGCTACGGTTCATAGGGTTGCAGAGTTGGACATGGCTAAACTGACTTAGGGCATGCACACACACTTACATTTAATACTCGTGTGCTGGGATTGTTTTGAACAATAGCATTTGGAAATGATTTGGCTTAACCTGTTAGCTGACAAGTGGAGGTGGTAGGAATGCATGGAAAGACCTTTGTTGTCCAAAAGGCCCAGGTTGGGGTCCTGATTCTGTCACTTCACTGTCAGGCAACTGGACAAGTCACACACCTCTTCTGTGAAGAGGACCTAATGCTGTCTACCAATGACATCATCATTCACCTACGTGCCATACACGAGCCTAAGTGCGTTCTTCTTTGAAATACATGATTCCACTTAGTCCTCGCCTCATTACTATTCTTCCCATTTTACAGAGGAGCAAATTGAGGCTTCAAAAGGAGAAAACAACATACTATTAAATGGCAAAGTCAGGCACTGAAATCAGTTCAAGTGACATCAAAGCACATGTCTTGTTTTAGGTTTCTGTTGTTGTCTCTCTCTTTTAGCATATAAGTTTCAGGCGTACAGCATTATAATTTGACATCTGTATACACCACAAAGTGATACCACCACAGTCTAAAACCATCCATCACCAAACAGGTGACCTCCATCACCTGTGTCACTCACCTCCCCAACCGCCTTCCTTTCCGGTAACCACTAATCTGCTCTCTGTATCTACATATTTGTTTTTGTTTCATTTATTGATTTTTGAGTCCACATATGAGTGAAATCATACAGTATTTGTCTTTCTCTGTCTGATTTATTTCACTTAGCATAGTACCTTTAAGGCCCATCCATGTTGTGACAAATGGCTGGATTTCATTCATTTTATGGCTGAGAAGTATTACACACACACACCACATCTTCTTTATTTATTCACCCATTGATGGCCACTTAGATTGTTTTCATATCTTGGCTATTGAAGTGGAACGTTTAGGTCTCATATGGCAGTTCTATTCTTAATTTTTTGAGGAATCGCCATACTATTTTCCAGAGTGGCTGCACCAATTTATAGTCCCATCAACAGTATACATGGTTTCCTTTTCCTCCACATTCTCCAATTCTTGTATTTTAGATAGTAACCAGTCTAACAGGTGTGAAGTGATATCTCATTGTGGTTTTGATTTGCATTTCCCTGATGATTATAGAGATGCCAAATGTCTTTTCATGTATCAGCTGACCATCGGGATACATCTTCCTTAAAAAATGTCTGCTCAGATCCTCTGTCTAGTTTTTAATCGGGTTTTGTTGTTGCTGTTTGTTGTTGAAAAGCATGTGTTCTTAACCACTACTTTACCCTGCTCCCAATTTTGCATGGCAGGGACTAGACAAGGGATAGCAGTGACAGCTATTAATTTATGGATGCTGCCTCCAAAGCTGGCCCACTGGGTTTTTGTTAGATTTTGTCGTAAGAATTTTTATACGGCAGAAGATCAGAATGATTGGTTGAAGGTCAAGGCCAGAGAGGCAATCTTTCAAATGTCTGTTGTTTTCTTGTCTTTTATGAAAGAATGTTCTAAACCCATCTTCGTTAGTTCTTAAAATATGATCCACTTCCTCGAATCAGATTAAGATGGAAATGAATTCCTGCTAAATGTACTTGGGTTGGTACAGACGTCAGGGGAACAGCTGGGGATGCTCCGTCAAGTGTGAGGGGGGGCAGGGGAAGGGGAGACGGTGGAAAAGAGAGCACTGAGGAACAGGCAAGACGTCTAGCAAATTGCAGACTCATTATGGACAAGGTCCCCAGAACAAAGCAGGCAGAGAGGGGGCAGGGTCCATGGGAAGAGTGTACACGAGTCCAGGGAACTCAGCCTGCACACGGATATTTAAGCTTCTGGTGGTTTTATGATGGTGACAGATGCTTGCCTTTGGGGAGAGTAAATTTCTTTGCCATAAGGGTATAAGGCAGGCACCCATTTACAATGTATGGATAATCCTGAACTAGTGACCTCATCCAGATGCAGACCTTGCAACTGAAATACGAAATGAGCTCCTGAATTCTTTAGAGACTCTCTTCACTCAAGGCAGGGTGCCTCCTTTAGACAGCATTTGTTATTTTTGAGGTATCACTGACATAGAACATTGTTTCAGGTGTACAACTTAATGATTTGATATTTGTATTGTACACCACAAAAAATCCACCACAAGATAAATCCACCACAATAAATCTAGTTGACATATGTCACCTTACATGGTTACAGAAATTTTTTTGTGTGATGAGGACTTTTTAGATGGACTCCCTTCACAACTTTCAAATACGTAATACAGTATTATTAACTATAGTCACCTGTATAATCATTCTGCAGAGTAAATGACCTGAACTCCTTAAAAATATTAACATCTACATCAGCTGGGCCCTCTGGGAAGTGGGCACTGAGACAGGAGCACAAGAGTCTTATTGAGGGTGAGAAAGAGAAAAGGAGTGAGGAGCAGGATTGGGCAGACAGAGTCTCAGACCATGATGGGGACCTGCTAAAGTCTCAGCCCGTGCAACGTGAGCTCCAGAGCAAAGCTGGCCAAGCGTAGGGCAGAAATGACTCTCTGACTGGGGACTGCTGGACGGACCTGGTCTTGGTGTGAAAGCTGTGGTGGATCCTGAAAGTGCCACCCACTGTATATAGACAGAAACGGAGGCAGAGAGGCAATCATTCACACTCACATAGCTCATCAGCTGGCAGAGCCAAGATCAGACGCCTGCTGTGATGGCTCCTTTTGTGTGTCAACTTGACGGGGCCATGGACTGCTCAGACACTTGGACAAACGTTATTCTGGGTTTTTCTGTGAGGATGTTGTTGGATGAAGATTTAACCTGACAGACAGAGGAGAGCAGGCTGCCCTCCCTAATGAGGGTGAGCCTCATCTAATCATCTGAAGGACTGCACAGAATAAAACGCAGACCATCCCCAGTAAGAGGAAATTCCTTTAGCCTGACTGCCTTTCAGCTGGGACATCAGTTTTTTTCTGCCTTTGGACTCAAACTGAAATGTCAGCCCTTCCTGGGTCTTGAGTCAGGAAGTTTTTGACCTACAACTTACACCACCAGCTCTTTCGGTTCTTAGGCCTTTGGTGCTCCACCAACAGCTCTCCTGGGTCTTCAGTTTGCCAAATGCAGGTCTTGGGACTTATCATCCCCCACAAGTCCATGAACTAATTCCTTATAATAAATCTCTGTAGAAAGACAGAAGGAGAAGAGGGCAACAAAGGATGAGATGGCTAGACAGCATCACCATTTCAGTGGATGTGAACTTGGGCAAACAGCGGGACATGATGAGGGACAGGGAAGCCTGGCGTGCTGCAGTCCATGTGGTCTCAGAGTCGGACATGACTTGGCAACTGAACAACAACAACAAATCCTTATCTGTATAGATACATTTAGGTATCTAATTGTATCCCATTAGTTCTCTTTCTCTGAAGACCTCTGACTAATACATCCAGTCTCGTTGAGGAGGAAGATGAGTGTGAAGATGGATTCTGGAGCAGCACACAGGGGGGATGAGCATTCCAGTTAGTGAAGGCAGAGTGACGTGTTACCGAGGGTGAGGTGGGAGCCATGGGGCGGCGGTGGGCACACCTGACATTCAGAAAAAAGCACCAGTATAAAGAACTGCTTCACTGGCTTTCCTTCCACGCGGTGCAACACAGCCTTCCCCTTCCTCTCTTTTGTAAATCATCCAGCAGGATCCACATTATGCACGGGCACCATGGGAACGCAAACTGTGCTTTGAGGGGCCTGGCAAGGTGTTGAGCTAGGTGGTCCCAAGGTGGCCCTGGGGGGAGCAGAGAGGTGGAGGAGTGAGAGACACAGAGGGAGAATAATAGCATGTGAATTCAGAGCCCCAAGTCCTCGCCCGTCAGCTGTGTGACCCCAGGCAAGTCACTCCCTCCAGTTACCGGGGCTCTCCCCCGGCAAGCACCTGCCGGGTCTTTATTCAAAAGACACGAGGGGACTAAAAGACACACTCGGTACGTAGGTCCTTGGAACCAAACACGCCAAGGAAAGGTTACTATCATTGCAACGACATCATGAGGATCTGGCATTTCTACAAAATTAAGTTATAAATGAAAAAGTGTAATTTGAGTGAGATTGTGAAAATATTCCCATTTACTCATTAAGGGCAGAGTAAGGCTATCAACTTCAACACAGTTGGCAATGGTAGCAATGCAGGGATATAACAGTAGGTGGCGCTAGATGCCATAGCTTGCAATCAAGTCCTGGTTCCTCCTAATCTTTCTCTGCCTCTCTGCTCTTGCTTGATAGAAATGGAAATTGGAGGCCACCGTCAATGAGCCCCCATCAGCCCTGGGATTGAGCTGGCCTGCTAGCAGCAAATGTGCTATCCACCCCGTAAAAAAATAAATAAATAAAATAAAAAATTTAAATTAAATACATTAATCTCATAAGCTCTTTTGAAAGACTAAATTGGAGGGGCCAGCAGGCTAGCTGCTGGGCATTAGTAGCCAATGGGAATGCATGTGACGGTCTGCCACTCAGCCTCCTGAAGGAGATTCAGGGAAGGGGCCCCAGGATGTAACAGCCACCTTGCCAAAAGTGCTTCTGTTTAATAATGATAACAGTGCCTAAATTTTCAGCACCTCCCAAATGTCTGGAAACATACTAGGCTAGAGATGGCAAATGGGCTCCAAGGTGAATGCTAGCTTCAATCTACCCATTAGAAGCAGTGGCTGCCTGTAGCTCCCTGCAGTTGGATCTCGTCAGAAAGGAGTTCTGCGGTTGATCAGCAATGTCCGCCATGGTCCCAGGAAGGAAAATCAGCGTCATGATGCGTGACTGCCATTCCTTTACCAGGCGCTTTACATATGTTTTCACATGAAGTCTTCACAACCACTCCAAAAGTTAAGGGCTGTAACTATTATTAGCCCCATGTTATGGGTGAGGAAACTGAAACCAGATTAATTAAATAACCTGTATGAGGTCACCCAGCTGGTAGGGGTGAAACCGAGCAAGACCCTGTGGGGCTCCTGGGCACAAAAGTCTTTCTGTGTCCCTGGTTTCTTGATTACAGGAAATAGGTTTCATTTGCCTCCAGGACCTTCCCTGAGTGACAGTGGCCAGTTCAAACAGTGGGTAATCAGGGAGAAGAGAGAGAACCAATCAGGAAACAATAGTGCAGCCTTAGGGCAGGGGCCTGGCCCCCCCTCAAGGGATACATGTAACAATAGCTTTGAGCTGTTTCGCAGATAAGGAAACCCCCTCCAGGCCGAAGAAGTTAACTGCATACTGCCCCCAAGTATGCAGACCCTAGACCTGTTGGAACCGAAAGGTGGATGATGCTGACTCCCAGAAGCCTCATCACCAAACAATCATAAGAATGTCCACGAACTAATCACACTGTCCTCTTCGAACCATTACTATAAAACTCCTCACTACGCTCTCCGGGTTGGGACACACAGTTTTAAGGGCATTAGCCTGCTGTGGCCCCCTCTGCCTGGCAAAGCAATAAAGCTCCTCCTTTCTGCTTCACCATAAACTCTGTCTCTGAGATTCAATTTAGTACAGGGGTACAAAGACTGGATTTTGGCTACAGGAGTGAGAATCTGCCAATCTAGATGATCGTGGGGCTCTCTGTATTGCTGATCACACCACAACTTAATCCCTTTCTAGAAAATGAAACAAATTCCTTGCCAATTCATCTTGGAGAAAAGAAACAAGTAGTGACCCAAGAAAATCTCCCTCATGTTGTCAATAGCCAGGTGGGCATATGGGTTGGGTGGGGGGAGGGGATTAAGTCCCCATGTAGCTTCAGTTCTTTTTCTTAACTTGGAAGATGACATCAACATTTTTTGCAAAATCTGGGCAAACTCCCTGAAGGTCTAAGGAAACCCAGCCTTCCACTGGTTAATATCTGCTCACCTTCCATTTAAGAAGCAGAAGCAGAGCATCTAAGCCAGTGCTGAAAGAGAAAACAGCCAAGATGCAGAAGAGCTCGGTTGGGGCCTCTCCCCTTGGGATGAGGCTGTGTGTGACTTCAGGGCTGCAATGGTATGGGTCCTATAGTGCTGTCCACTGGGAGCTATTCAATCCCAAGGTACATGAACCCCATTGAGGAGGCTGGGTGAGGGGCAAGAGTAGCCCAGCTATTTCTTAAACACCTACCGGGGTTAGAAACCAGCTGGGGACACGACTCAGAATGGGACACCATCTCTGCCCTCAAGGAGTTCATGGTCTAGTGGGAAGACGTGTATCACACAGGCAATTCAACTACAACGTGGCAAATGAAGGCACCAAACACAGCTTAGGGGTGGGGAGGGAGATTATCACCCCCGTTTCAGACTGAACTGAACACAGAAAGTGGAGGGAACAGTTTCTCAAACAGAAGGAACCATGAGAAGCGAAATGTAGAGTGTGATGCTGATGAAGGTTCTCTTGACATCCCCAAGTTGGAGGAAAGATGCCTAAAGCTTTAATGCTGCCGAGGAACCACGAGAAGCCACTTCAGCAAAATAAGCTCAGAGATGAGGGTCCTCACTTTGAACTGAAAATGAAGCCTTGAGTTTTACTTCATTTCACTTCATTTTTTATCTGTTTTTAAAATTTTTTGAATAGGTAATATTTTCAAATGATTTTAAAACATACAAGAGGGTATGTAGTTAAAAAGTATTATTTCCACCTTGTCCTCTAGACATTCCTTTCCCTCTGTGGAGATGACTAGTGTTATCAAGTTCTGTAACCTTCCAGACAGATTTCATACTTCAGTAAGCAACCACACACATGCACCACCTGGGTGGGACCCTCGTGTCAAGGGTAGTCAGAATATTCCCCTCCACAGCCCCAGAGATCCCCCCAGGTGCCCTGGGCTGGGCCACAGGCATCGTCAGGATGGGTCTGGCCCCTCTCACGATGAGCAGATGTTTGTCCCCAGCTGTCCTCTGGGTGCTACTTCGCAGCAGTGTGTCCTGGACAAGTGCATTCGATGCTGCACAGGTTCCCTGGTGGGGAAGGAGCTTTACAACCATGAAACAGAACTGCAGCTGCGACGCCCCTCACCACCTCTCAGACCTCAGCGTGTAGAACGCTCTAGAGCTGTGGCTTCAGCCTGAGGATCAGTGCGGGGGGTGGGGGTGGGGGGGCGGGGTGCAGAAGGGCCGAGATTCTGCCTATGCTCACAAAGACAGCCAAGTGGCTCCTAGTTAAGATATTAGCTATTCAGCCTACCTCTTTGTTAGGTTTCATATTTGTATTTTGACCATAAAGTTAAAAGCCACTGATTTAAGCGGTTATTATGCTTACACTGTAAATCATATGTTTCCTCTCTCCTCCTCTAAATTCCAGCCTTGTAGTTTGTGCAGGGAGTGTGTGTGACCTTATCACGTGGCATCTTTGGTCTCTGGCACCATGACAAGGACAGAGAGGTTTCTTGGTTGAGTGAGTGGGTGAATGGGTGAAAACGCAACTGTAACATTTGTTGAGTTTCAACTTTTAGACTCAGCTCACAGACAAAGCCTGGAAAAGGGAATTATCAGTCCTGAAGAGGATGTAGGTGTTACCAATCTCAACAATGGAAAAGCAGTAGTAAAAGACATGAGAAGTCCCAATGAGGAGTTGGTCTTTTCTTCTTCGATTCTTCAGGGTGAATGGAGCTATGTTACAAGTGTAACAGCTGCTTTTAAAGGTAATTTTTTAAAGAACAGTTTTAAGTTTACAGCAAAACTGAGCAAAAGGTGTAGAGAGCTCCCTTACCACCCCCCCACCTCTCACCATCACCTCCCCACACCAGGCCCACGCGTCCACATTCTTCATCATTAACAACATCCCCACCAGAGAGGTGCATGCCTTACAAGTGATGAACCTACAGTGATATATCATCACCCACAGCCCATCTTTACACTAAGATTCGCTCCTGCTGTGTAGTTCATGGGCTTGCACAGATGTCTAAAGTCACGTGTCTATCATGATAGCATCATGTGGAATAGATTCATTGACCTGATAACATACTTTAAAAAGATATAAAATTAACCAGTACTGGAACTATAAAAGTAGCACTGTCCTCCAGGGGATGGGATTCGGAAGTGGGCAGTGAGTGCACAGGGGTGCAAAGAAATTAGACCCTCATCTTTCATAGAAAATCATTACAGCCTTAAACGTATCAACTAAGAAATAGAGGTAAAACTTAAATCACTTGGAGGTGCAGATCACTGGAAACAAGTGTTAGACGAGGCTGGCTGGGGAATGGCATCGAGAGAGAGATGTGGGCCAGGAAGACGGGTTCCTCTTCGGTAAAAGCCGTTCCATGCTATTTTTTCTTTTTGACTTGTGTTTATTAGCTTAAAAAAATTACATAAGGGGACTTCCCTGGTGGTCCAGTGGTTAAGACTCTGTGCTCCCAACTCAAGGGACACAGGTTCAATCCCTGGCCAGGGAACTAAGATCCCACATGCCGCGCAGCACAGCCTAAAAAAAAATTAAGAATTTAAAAAAATCTAACTTAAAAGAATGTGGGAACCCTAGTTGGAATTAAAATACAGAGCCCCACTTTGTTCTCATGAAAATCAACACAACAAGCCTGTCATATCCGTTCTCATTTCGGAGTCAAGACAAAATTAATTTGGAAAAGAAAATACAGACAGGGAGCAGAGCTAGCAACCTCAGGAAATTCAGGGAAATGTAATTGAGTAAGAATTATCTCCTTAATTACTTCTGACCAAATCAATAACAACGCTAGATGAGAAACCATGGTCGCCACCAATGAGTATCAAGTTACTGAGAAACTAATTGGGGTTCAGGCTTGTTTAAAAAAGCAAAACATCCTCCTTCTCAGAGTTAGCAAACATGGGCGGGGGTGGGGATGAGCCGAGAAGGGCGAAGACTGTGGCTGGCAGCCTGGGGTGGAGAAAATCAGAAGCTGAACCTGCGTGTGCTTTTCAAATGTGAAAGCCTGAACAAAGAACGCTTCTCCAAAAAGACGACAGCATGGATGCCCTTGATGGTGTCAAATGTTCATTTTCAGACTTTCCTGGGCCAACACAGAGGAGGCGCAGGTTGCCGGGCAAACGGAGGGAAGTGAACCCAACACCACAGAGATGGGTGAGAGATTATTTTTGTTTTCACAAGATCGACACAGGACCTACAAATAAAACCACCTCAGATGTGCCTTTCGGGGAGAAGCAGTGAGGAGCCTTGTTCCAAGGGGCCCCGCTGCATACCTGCCAGGTTTTTCTGGGACGTGGTGTTCGGGCTGGGGTGAGAACCTAGCCAGAGCTGAGATTCAGGGGTGCCCATTTGCCTAACCTCATGCAGACCTACCTGTTCCTGCCAGCGTTGGGGTCTCCTGACAGTTGTCTAGGGCTTCCTAACTCCCTTACACACTCTGGGCATTGCTCCTGGCACTCCGGTCTTTGAACTTATCAATGACTCATCCCCACTGTGTAGGACACACTGGGTGTTCTTTCATCCAGAAGACTCACTGAGCTCCTCTGAGGGTGCCAGCCCAGGACTAGGACAGACACACCCTTTCAGAGTCTCATGGGGGCAGGGATACAACTAGGCAATCTCTAATGCCATGCTATGCAGGCTGTGGCCAGGGTGGGCTTGGGGGCTTCAGGCATGTCTGACTCATTGAGGACAGAGGGACAGTCAGGGCACGGAAGTGGCTTCTTAGTCTAAGCGGCTCTTGAAGACTAGGAGGCTCTAAAAGGGGAAGGAGGAGAATGGTGTTCCAGGCAGATGTAGCAGCACATGAAAAAACCTTGAGGTGACCAACAACTCGATACTGAAGATGGTTCAGTCCAAGTGGAGCACAGAAGTGGGGTCGAGGGTGCAGAGGAGTGAGGAAGGAGAGGCAGGTGTAATAAGCAGAAGCTAGATTTACCTGCGGACTCTTGCTTACCCGAGGCAATTTTCTCAGGGCACTTTGAATTGGGTTTTCCTGTCATTTGCAATGAAAAGGGTCTTGACCATGATTTTTGTTAGCACATGGCAGGTATTTTGTCTAGATGACCCCAAACAACGCCCAAGGAGAGCTGTATATACTATTACCCTGTGGCCAAACCACATCCCATGGGAGGTCATTAATTTTAGGATTGTCAGGGAGTATCAGAGCTGAGAGACCACCCAGCACAATCCTTTCACAAAATGACAGATGAACTTAAAATGGCCGACAGGGACAACCCCAGCGGGAAGCATGGAAACACATACATCACCATGTGTCAAGCAGATAGCCTGTGGGAAGCTGCCACGTAACACAGGGAGCTCAGCTTGGTGCCCTGTGACGGCCTCGAGGGGTGGGGCTGGGGGTGGGGTGCGAGGGAGGGGATATGTGTTTCCTTATGGCCGATTATGTTGTTGTACGGCAGAAACACAGCATGGTAAAGCAACTATCCTCGAATTGAAAATAAATTTTTAAAGAAATGGCTGGCATTTATCAAGTGCTTACTAAGTACCAGGCACGGTTGCAAACATTTTTGTGCGTTAACTCATTTCACCCTTGTGACACAATTTGTGGGATAGGACTGTTAATCACCTCCCTTATACAGATGTAGAAAATGGAGTTACAGAGAGGTCAAGGGTGCTTCCAGAGTTGCATGACAAGCATGGGGCCGAGGTGGGGTTCGGATCCAACATGCAGTTTAGTTCCAAAGTCTGTACTCTCCCTTCTCCCTGCTCCACGAACAGATGAGCAACCCAAGATCTAGAAAGGCTGAGAATTTTCCGAAGGTCACACAGCAAAGCAGTAGAAGACTCAGGACAAGAATACACAAGTTGTCACTTCTCAACGTGACAGACAGAGTCTTTGGCAAATACGGTACCTGAGCTCT
This sequence comes from Cervus elaphus, assembly GCF_910594005.1. Classification (NCBI taxonomy): domain Eukaryota; kingdom Metazoa; phylum Chordata; class Mammalia; order Artiodactyla; family Cervidae; genus Cervus; species Cervus elaphus. The sequence continues at coordinate 16,688,229 of NC_057819.1, read as the reverse complement.
GGGTTCCTCATGCACAGAACCTACCTCATAGGGTGGCGACAGAGATTCAGTGCTAATGTGTATCAAGTTCTCAGGACGGGGCCGGGTTTATGGGGTCTTCTCAGTAAATACTAGTTGTTCCCGTAACTGTTATAATTAATAAGCGGTGCTGTTAATGAAGGTGCAAAATGCAGGTGATCTGCCATAGGACCATGAGCAAGTTGATGAATTACAGTGGCCGCTGGTCCCCTCGGTAAAATAAGGTTATTATCCGCCCTTTGCTCATGACACCAGAGCATTATGAGCATTAATTAGAAGTTTAATAATGTGCTGTGCTCTTTGATGCTCTATAAACATAGAAATGTGACGGCTGGATATGTATATAATCCCCATTACTGCAGATCTTGAATTGCTTTACTGACATTAAACAAATGAACAAAAAAAAAATTCAACTTTCCAAAGGCGTATAAATAAATCTGAGTTAAATAAAAGAAGACTGGGTTTTTATGATCTGCTGACAGGTTAGAAACCCAACAAGCCCGGGCATCTGGCCTCAGCAGACTGGCTACTGCGCCAAAGTCTTGGGGATGTAGCACAGATGCAGATATTGTGGGGCGCTCTCTCCCTCTGGATTTGCGCTCCTTCAGGGCTAAGAAACTTGTCACCCAGGATCACAAGTACTGAGCACAGAGCTTGATGTGCACCAAGCGCATGATCATCACTAGGTGGAGGGAAGGCTGACTTGATGACTGGGGGGAAGCTGGATGGACAGATGGGTGGATGGAGCCCTGAACCTCTTGGTGATGGGAGATTCAGTGGGTCTGGCCCCAAATACTTGGGCCAGATGTGGAGTCACATCAGGTACTGGAGAGAAAGTGTAAGGAAGTACACAACAGAAAGTAACAAATTGGCATCACACAGACCTGGGTCCCTGGCTGAGTGACCTTGGGCTTGGACCGAACCTACCTTTCTTCATCTAAGAATGACAATAATATGACCTAATATCTGTTAGGATGCTCTGAGCTCAAAGCAACAGGAAACTCCATGCTCCCTTGCATAAGCAATAAGGAAATTTCCTACTTTACATAAGAGGGATTCCAGAATAGAATCCAGGGCTGGCCTTGAAGTTCTGTTGTTTCACTGAGCTTCCCATAGAGTCAACTGTCCATAGAATCAGCTTCATCCTTAGACATCCTCCTCATGTGCCTGTGAAATGACTGCTGGTAGCCAGCAGGGTCAAGGCTTCTTTTCCAGAAACCCCTGGCAAATCTACTTTCAGGTCTCACTGGCCCAAATGGGCTCAGGCTGGCCCATCATTCAGACCCATCACTGGCTAGGTAAAATTGCCGTGACTAGACCTGTGAGGCTCAAGCTGTGGCCCATGGACCAACACTATTAGCATCACTTGGGAGTGTATTACACTTGCAAATTCATGGGCCGCATACAAGTGAATCTGGACCTGGGGGTGGGGTGGGGCCTAGGAATCCCCATCAGGCACTCTTGGGCATTCTTACACCCACATCTGAGAACCACTGGGTTAGACCACTCGGCTGGGATGGTCACTGGTGAGTCAACTACAAAATGTAGATGATAATGAACAACCTTAGGGTTGTCGTGAAAATATAAATAATACATATGGAACGGACCGGTATACAGTAGGCACATAATAACTTTGGGTTTCCTTTTCTTTCTTTCTTTACTGATATACAAATGCTACTCTTCCCTTTAATTCTTCCTTTCCCTCCACCCCAAGGTACCAAACATTCTTGGGCTGCTCTGACCTATGGAAACCAACTCGTAGAATGGCATAACCTGTGCGTGCACCTAGCAGCACTTTCCCCTGAAAATTGAGGCCAGGGAGCAGGCCCATCCACTGGGATGCTTGGCCAGTGGTATAATTTGAGGTATGTACCAGATTTAGTGTGTTGGGGAATGTTTTAGGGTGAGACCAAGCTGCTCCATCGTCAGATTCCACCCTCAAACCAGGTAACCTCCTCCTCTGGCCACAACACAAAGGGGACCAGTTGGTGGGTCAGGGTGCCCAGAGGCAGCCAGCCTGGGTGAAGGCAGATGAACACCAGAAGCTGTGGGAAAAGGGAGCGCTGAGGTCGGTCAGGCTGACGGCATCAACCTCCATCCTGTCTTTGGTCCTGTGTCTTTAGAGTCTTGTTTATGTCTTTAGGGAGGAACACGGCCTCTCTTGAGGCTTTGATCTCTGGATCTGCAAGTTCCAGATTCCCTTTGAAGAATAATAATAATTAAGTGGAAAAACCCTACAAGAATTTTTTTAAAAAAGGTGGGGAGGAGCAAAAAACCCACCTAAGCAGATACCAGATGAGATCTGGGCACGGCAGGCTCTCTTGGCAGAGTTTCCTGATTCAACAGCTGGCTCTGTATGTCAGGCTCAAAGGAAAAAAAGAAATTGGGCACTTCTTCGAAGGAACTTTATTCTGAATAAGCTGGAACCGAAAAGGTCCCTTAATCCCTAGAGAGGAAAAGGCTTCCTTCGAACAGATGGGAGGGCAAAAGAAATGTTGGCAGGGAGAAGGGCATTAATTAAGTTGGAGCCCCGGCCCCTCACTTGACAGGCGGATGCCCTTCTGGGTCTTGTGTGCATCTCATTTAAGTCCCCTGTAGGCTGGGGGGATGACCCCAGTTTGTCATCCAGGCCAGGGTTGGTTCTTTATCCCATGCTAGGGACATGGACACTTTCTCTGGGAGTAGGATAACTTGGGGCTACATTCTGAAATTTCCATACCCCATTCCAGCAATCCCATATATATAGGATTTTTATGTATATATATAAAAATACTTTTTAATGGAGGCATTTTAAAATCATCATTTTTAAGACTTTTTTTTTGATGTGGACCATTTTTTAAGTCTTTATTGAATTTGTTACAATATTCCTTCTGTGTTATGTTTTGGCTTTTTGGCCATGATGCATGATCTTAGGTCCCTGACTGCAGATTGAACCCGCACCTCCTGCATTGGAAGGCGAAGTCTTCACCACTGGACCACCAGGCAAGTCTCTAAAATTATTATTATTATTAGCTTAGAGACTGCCTTTGGCATCACATGGCCCTGGATTCCAGTTCATCGCTGTGTGACCCTGGGCAAGTTATAACCTCTCGGAGAATCAGTGTCCTCACATGTAAAAGGAGGACATCCATAATTCGGCTTTTCTTTTTAGAGATGTTGTGAGAATCAGCTAATGAATTCAAGGCATCTCACACAGCACCTGGCATTTAACGCGTGCTCTGTAAATGCTGGCTATTAAGACGATTACAAGCTCTGCCAATAAGCTTCTCGGCTCAAGGCCCTGTCTTAAATGAGACCTTACTAGGAAGAGCAAGTGTGCATTAAAACAACCTTAAGAATAGAGATGGATCCTTGAGACAAACTGTCTGGCTTTAAGATGCTAGTTCCACCAGGTAATGGCATCTGTGACCATGCCTCTCAGCAAACAGAAGACAGTGAAAAGTGAAGTCGTTCAGTCGTGCCCAATTCTTTGGGACCCCATGGACTGTAGCCTACAGGCTCCTCTGTCCATGGGATTTTCCAGGCAAGAGTACTGGAGTGGGTTGCCATTTCCTTCTCCAGAGGATCTTCCCAACCCAGGGATTGAACTTGGGTCTCTTGCATTATAGGCAGATGCTTTACCGTCTGAGCCACCAGGGAAGCTTAAACAGAGGAAGAGCGGATGATGTGGCCTTTAAGGTCCCTTCCACGGGACTTGCTGTGTCATTACGTGTCCCTTCCCCTTGGCCACAGACCCACGTGAGCAAGTCCCCTGGGTGGCGGTGGGTCCTTCTGCTGCTGCCACATCCAGGTCCCATGCTCTCTTTGCAGGACTGGCTTCCCAGCTAGTCCTGCAGGCTCCCACTGACAGTCCTGCCTCTTTATGATCTACAGTGGGTTTAACAGCATCATCCCCAAAATTTACACCCATGTGAAACTTCACAACAAGAACTTATTCAGAAAGAGGGTCTTTGCAGACGCAATTAGTTAAGATAAAGTCTTACTGGATGGGGCTTCCCAGGCGGCACTCGTGGTAAAGACCCTGCCTGCCAATGCAGGTTAGATATGAGAGGTGTGGGTTCGATCCTTGGATAGGGAAGATCCCCTGGAGGAGGGCAAAGCAACCTACTACAATATTCTTGCCTGGAGAATCCCATGGACAGAGGAGCCTGGCAGGCTACAGTTCACTGGGTTGCAAAGAGTTGGACATGACTAAAGTTACTTGGCATGCGCGTGTGCATACACACATACACACATGCATGCATACTGGACGTGCGTGGGCCCTATATCCAATGACCGGTGTCCTTCTAAGAAGAGGAGAGGACAGCAGAGGAGGCCATGTGGAGATGGAGGTGGGGGTGGAGGGAACCATCTACAAGCCAGAGGACGCTGAGGACTGCCAGTGGTCAGGAGGAGCTGGTAGCGAGGAGCCTTCACAAGGAACCAAGGAGCCTACCAGCTGGTAGGAGTGAGCCTTTACAAGGAACCAAGCCTGCCCAATGGGCCTAGATTTTGAGCTTCTGAATTCCTAAACTGTGAGAGAACCAACTTCTATCATTTGAAGTCACCCAGTTTGTGATAATTTGTTACAGTGGCCCTAGGAAACTGACTTGCCATTTTTCCATAAAACAAACGTCTCTACCACTCTCCTCAGTGGCCTCAAAGCAAAGTCCCAATTCTTTGGGGTTACTCCATCGAGTCTCTCATGGCTGCATCTGCTGGTGCACACACCCCATCCTCCCGTCTAAACACCTGGGAAACGTGCGTACTCCTGGGACATGTCATGTCTCCTGCAGGAGATGCCCTTCCTCTCCTCTCCCACCTGGAACACTCCTGCTCATCCTTCCAGGCCCAATTTAAATATCACCACCACCGTGAAGCCTTCCCCAGCACACCCTCTTCTATTTTCCTTCCACTGGCCAAGCTAGTTATATTTCTCTTTGTTCCCACAGCATATTGGACAAGCCTCTCTCCCTCGAACACTGAGTTCACACACTAAGGCCCTTTGTTTGATGCAGCCATGCTTATACTAGTTGTGAGCTCTGAGATCAGATGGTCTTAGCTTTGTAAGGGATTCATAAATGTTTGTTGATTGACTTAATGACTCTTTGGTATGGATAATGAAAGATGGAGGGAACTGATACCATTGAATAGGAGATGCGACAGCTGAGAGGTGGCAGAATATATGCAAAGATGACCAGGGCATGAAGGGTCAAGATGATAACTTTTCCCAATCAGTCTTGGGGAGGCCAGGTGCCCAAGTTGCCATGTGCACCATGGGTGGTCATCCATGAGAAGTACTGTTTTCTGTAGAGCCAGAAGCCTTCCCATTCTGGGTGCCTTTGGAAAGTACAACTCTGCTTTTATCGGGGGCGGGGATTGTCTGCAGGCAAACAGCAAGGAGTGTGGTCCTTACATGGACTACAACATGGTGGGAGGATGCTAACATGGACCCCTCTCATCATGAGTCATCCCCTGCTTCATGACAGACAGACTGAACCAGAGGAGATGCACTTATGAAGCCAAAGGGGACACAAGAAGCGGAGGAGACAAGTGGCGAGTGTGTGGACATCAGCAAGAGACTGACATAGGCTTCACATCCTCAGTCTTCTACTGCTGGGAGGAGTGAGCCTGGATGAGCCTTTTATCCTCTGTGTCCTCACCTCTGACGTGGTGAAGAAGCTCAGAGGAAGGCCTGCCTTGCAGTGTGGCTGTGGCCATGAGACACTGTACATGAAGTGCCTGGCATGTGGCACTGTTGGTGAATGGTATCTCTTTTTTTTTTCCTGGAAGGAGTATTATTAATTTAACAATATTTTCTGGGGCCCTATAAAGGGTCTGTCATCCTTCTAGGATCTTGGTGCCTAAAAAAATGTTTCAACTTGAGACATTCAGGGCTGTTAAACATTGTTTTTTGAGACCAAAGAAGGTGTGCGAACACTCTCTTCCTGAAGGTACTTGTTGATGTCTGACGGCTTCATTGTAGTCTGACTGGACCGGAAAGGCCATCTGCCCCTCTGTCATCCTGCCTGCACCTCTGAGGGGAGTTCCATGAAATGAGCCATTATTTCCTTGCTGGATCCCTTTGCTGAAAATGCCACACAGGAGCAGGGAGCTACCTGACTCACGTTTCTCTCCCCTCTGAAATCTGCCCAGGTGGGAACCCAGGCACCACTTGGAAGGCTCTTTTCTAAACCACCGGGAGAAAATTCCATTTGCAAAACTTTCCTCATGACTTGCCTCTCTGAGGGTGAACTGACTTGCCATGTTTGTTTGCATTTGTTCAAGGTACATTTCCAAAGTCTCTTACTGCAGCTACGTTTTAAAAATATAGACATTCTCCCGATTTTGATGCAGGTACAAATCTCCAGGATGTACACTTTTGAGCCCGTGGTGTAGGTGGAGACTCAGATAAAATAAATACTATTTGGGAGCAGGGCATGCAGAGCAAGGAGTCATGTGGCGGAGAGAGAATGACTGCAGGAACTATAGAGTGAGAAATGTGCTGTGGAATCTGCGACACTATTGTGGAACGCATTTCTCCCTCCTCTGTGTCAAGGGAAAACATAAACCATGTTTCCTGCACTATGAGCCTAATCTTTGAAATGGCCCAAATCTCATTTCAACGAATACACGTGATTGAGTTTGTCTAACTAGAGGTTTAATGACCCATAAAATGTATCATTGGCACCTGGCAACCCTCAAAACTCCTTTACACAGCACCTGCATCTCACACCACGAGGTCTGGGCTTGTGGGGTGTTCAGCTTGGTTTTCTGTAGGAGACAAAGTCAAGTATCTGGGAGAGAGAAACTCTGCACAAACATGCAGTCTATGTGTTGTAACTGAGCATCATCAAAGAGCATGGGTGGCTGTGTCTGTGGCATTCTCTTGTTGACTGGTTGACTGACTGATTCATCCAAAAAATATTCACTGAGCACCATTATGTCCCAGGTTGTGTGCTACAGAGCTTGGTTTTAGGGATGACAAAGATAATATCAGTCATACTTTACTGAGTGCTTGCTATGTGCCCTGTGTTGAGCTGAACTTGGCCTGGATTTCCCTATCCAGTTCTACCACCATCCCATAAGGTAAGTAGAACCACTATGATCACCATTTTGCCAAGACTAATCAGCCTCGATTCAAAATTCCCAAGGAAGAATCTGATTGGCCCAGCTGGGGTCATGTGTCCACCCCTGCTCACAGCTGGACAAAGATGGTGGAACTATGTCACAGCAAGCTGGATGCAGTCCAGCAGAAGGTAGTTCTCAGAGAACTGAGGTCCCTGGGAGCAGCTACCTTCCTCCATGTATACTCGTCTGCAGACACTGGATGTGGCGAGAGGCCTTCAAAGGGCTGGGAGGAGACTTAGGTCCTGGGATCACTCTTAAGAGGCCCCACTGTACCTTCTGCCACTGAGCTACAGGACATCTCTATTCTAGGATAAATTCCCTGTTTTGATCAAGTTTCTCTGGGAGCATTTGTGTCATGGATGACCAAGAGGGCTTGGGTTAGCTGTCCCTGAAGTCACAGATTTCTCGGTATTTCCAGAGCACTGTCCTGAGCTTTGGTCTCTGCCTTTTGCAATGCTGTGCCCTGCAGTGGGGAGAAGTAGGAGACCACACAGGTTTTGAGCCACCCACCGGCACACTGTTGTGGGACCTCACTGTCAAAGGCTTCCAGGGATGGCAATCCCAGGCTGAGCAGCTTCCCAGGGTTCAGGAGGAAGAAAAAGACACCAGACCTTCACTTATTCTAACACAGAAAAGCCCCTTCCACCTACATGTCAACATTCTCTTAGCTTTCTCCAGAGGCATCAACCACAGCAACGACAGAAACAACGATGCCAGCTCTCGTGTGCTGACTCGTGCTATGTGCCGGAGCCCGCACCACATGCCTCACACTCACTCTTCAACAGGACGCTCACAACAGCCTTTCGGGTCAGGATTCTTATCGCTGTCATGGCACAGAGGCAGAAACCAGGGCTCAGAATGGTTAAGTAACTTGCCCAAAGTCACACAGCTATGAGGTCTGGGATTTGGTATTCCAATCTCAGGTCAGTCTGAGACTAGATTCCAAGTTCCAGCACTTTCCTCCAAGCCTGAAGCACTGATCTGTTGTGTGGCATTCCAACAATTTGATGGTTACTATCCAGGAACTCAGGTTTATAGCTCAGAATATCTATAAATCCTGAAAGTACCTTGACAGAACACACACTGGAACAGCTGCTGTGGAAAACATATGATGGCTCCCTAAAAAAAAAGTTAAATCCAGAATTACCACATGATCCTGCAATTCCGCTTCTGGGTAGATACTCAAAAGAAGCTTATATACCCATGAAGCTTATAGTCTTGTTAGGAGATGAAGATATTACACAAACATTGGTTTAGTTACTATGGTAAGTAAGTACCACAATGGAAAAGCCTAGTAAGCACAGCAAACAGTGTTACTGAGGGGCATTTGGAGGGAGAATTAGGGAAGATTCCTTGGGGGAGGTGGTGTTTAAACTGAGACCCAAGCAATGATAAAAGTGTCTTTAGTGAGGGAGTATTCTAGTAGCAGAAGCAGCTTCTGCAGGTGCTTGGAGGTAGGAGGATGCTGGGTGTGTTTAAGACAATATAGTCTTGTCCCTTGAATAGAGACTGGCATTATTGTGACAGTGTATGTAACAGTGAGACATCAAGAGCCCCCTTCCCTTCGAGGAGAGGTGTTTGATGACCCGTTTATCTTACACTTATGAAAAGTATAGTCACAGACTAAACAGAGGCATTTCTCTATGGAGAGTCTAATTTGTGCATGTGGCCACTTACCAGGCGGGGATTGGGATGTTCTCCTTGGTACAGAGGAGAGAAAAGCATCTTCACATTTTTATTCACATTTTCCATTTAGTTTGCAAGCCCCCAGGCTCTAACACGAATGGGAGCAACACCACTGTCCCAAACAAGTAGCAAGCTCACTGTATGTGTGTGCCTGCTTGTGTGTGTGTGTGTGTGTGTGAGAGAGAGAGAGAGAGAGAGAGAGAGAGTTTATGGAAATGATGAGAGGTGGAAGACTCCACTCCCCCAAGATGCATTGGCCCTGGATCTCAGACCCGCTCTTGTCTGTAACGCTTCCTTTTTCCATTCTAATCTACTTGTTTTCCAAGTCTGCCTAGGTCACTGCCACTTTATGAGCACAAGTCGCATATTTGGGAGGAGACCCCAGAAAGCACAGTGAGGGATGAGACCAGGAGAGGAGAGCCTGTAATGAGAAAGCAGGTTACCACTGTGTCCACTCAGGCTCATCCCGCTGGGACCACTGGGGGACAGGACAGAGTAGGACTCAGCAAAGTTGTCTGGAAAGGACCACACAGTAGCTACTTTAGGTTTTGCAGGGTATGCAGTCTACTGCACGACCTGATGCAGGAGAGTAGTCACAGGCAATATGTGTCATATGTAAACTAGTGGGTGTCACTGTTTTCCAATAAAACTGTGTTCATAATAGCAGGTGATGGGTTGGATTTAGCTGCAGAGATGTTGTCTGTCAATTCCTGATACAGAATGGGCCTTGGAGTTGTTGTATCTGAGGGCAGTGCAACTGGGGACTTATCCACAGATGTTGGTCTGCCACTAGACAGGGGCTTCTCTGGAGGGCATCACCTTCCTGCCCCTTTTGAACTGCCCCAGGCCCAAGACAGAGAGCAAGAGATGCTGCTGTAGGAAGTCGGGGATGTGTGTGAGCCTGGGAAGAGTCAAGGGGAGATGGAGAACACTAATGTGCCTGCTACCCTCCCCAATGGCCATGTGAGACCTTCTGACCATAAGTAAAACAAGGCTCAGAGAGGTGAAGTGATGGGCCTCAGGTCACACAGTTCAGAAGCGGTCATGGTCAAAACAGAGCTGGTCCCTATGCTATCTGTGAATTGTGAGACTCTGAAGGTGGATTTTTTTTTTTAATGTGGTGTTTAAAAATCACATTTTAACATCTGTCAAGGCACTTCTGTTCTGAAGCACAGAGTTTGGAAAGCATGTCATCATAACCTTTTCCTTGAAATGGAATTTCTTCCTTTGTTTTGTGAACTGTTATAGAAACCCTTGAGAATCCAAGGAAGAACAGAGATGGATGATCTAAGTGTTCTTCATTCTTAACAACCTTTTAAAATTGCTTGATTGTGTGTGTTCAGAATGTATATGTCGAACTGCTGCAAATCAAGAAAAACACAGCACACTATCCCATAGAAAATAAGTGATTCAAAAACGTAATCCTTAGAAAAGAAAATACAAATGGATCACAGTATACAGACATCTGACCATCAATTAGGAATCAGGTAAATGCAGGAAAACCATGATGAGATACTCTCTTTGACCATCATACTGGCAAAAGTTTAAACATCTAATTTAGAGTAGGTGAATATGTGGAGAAATTGTAATCAGGTACCACTGGCAGGCTGCAAGCTGGGACATGTTTTCTGGAGAGTGGACGTGAAAGTGAAAGCTGCTCAGTCATGTCCGACTCTTTGCGACCCCATGGACTATACAGTCCATGGAATTCTCCAGGCCAGAATACTGGAGTGGATAGCCTTTCCCTTCTCCAGGGGATCTTCCCAACCCAGGTCTCCTGCATTGCAGGCGGATTCTTTACCAGCTGAGCCACAGGGAAGTAAGTGGGTAGCCTATCCCTTCACCAGTGGATCTTCCTGACCACGCAACTGAACTGGGGTCTCCTGCATTGCAGGCGGATTCTTTACCAACTGAGCTATCAGGGAATTGATCAATAAAGTCCATTTTCTCTCCCTTCTTCTTCCAAGACCCAGAGGAGAAGTCGTAATGGTCCAGGTCAGTCATGGTGGCTCCATTTCCCTCACCGGTAACTGGTGTATGTGGGACCAGAGGGAGCTGAAGATATGGCTGCACATGTCACCGAGCCCATCTCCAGCCATCCTGTGACTATGAGGGAGGCATTCCCAACTCACTAAGGGTGGAAGAGAAAGCACCTGGGTCCACGATGATGGCTTCATACCCCTGAATTAACCATCTTTGGAACTGACCCTCATCTGACTTCTCATTAACATTAACATGCAGGAAAACCATGATGAGATACTCTCTTTGACCATCATACTGGCAAAAGTTTAAACATCTAATTTAGAGTAGGTGAATATGTGGAGAAATTGTAATCAGGTACCACTGGCAGAAAATAAAGCCCATGTTGTTTGGCCATTTGAGTCTTCTTTTCCTTGAAGCCCAAAGTATCTTAATTGATATGATTGCCTCTTCTATATAGAAATAGTGGCTCATATGTCCAGATAGTCAATGCACCAGCATTTAATTGTTAGCACCACGTACCATGATGACATATTAGGAGTAACCAGAGTGTGCATTGGCAGGGACCTAGGGAAATAAATTATGGGTTGGTAACACTACTGAATTCCAGGAAGCCAATAAAAATAATAAGGTTAGTCTTTATGCTCTGGATCCACCATGCAAAGATCTCCAAGATACATTCTTAAGTTTTAAAAAGTTCTGAAACTATACATATGGGAGAACCCCATTTATGACAAGCAAAATAATCCTCAAAACAAAATCTGTGTAAAGATTCATATATATATATATATTTACAGTCAGACCTACAGAGAAAGTGGATGGAGGTAGTCACACCACATATGTAAAAATATTGATCTCCAGCTGGAGACAGACAGAAGGTGATACTTAAAGGAGACTTCTATTTTTTATATTTTTTAATGCTTTTCTGGCAACATCAGTGAATTTTATTTATGACCTCTGCCATTAAAAATAACGTGCAGAAAACATCCCACATGCTCATTATAGAAAAATGTGGCCGAATGTAAGTTTTGTTCAGACCATGCAGTCAGAGGTCTTTTTTTTTTTTTCTTAAACCACGATTTTAGTCTTCCTGAGAACAAAGAGGAACTTCTCCTCAGGCCCTCAAATGTTTCCCTTGTATGCAGCACAATTACTTGGGCAGAGTTCAGTGTTTTTAATCAGAAGCTGCTTGTCCAGTGGATAATGCCACTTTCCCCCTAGCCTGTATAAACAAAGCTCTGTGGGACTGGGTTTGGGAGGTGGAAGGACTGCATCATTTGTATGTAGGATTTTTTTTTTTTTTTTGGTCTTGCTGTGTGATATGTGAGATCTTAGTTCCCTGACCAGGGATGGAACCCAGGGTCCCTGCAGTGGAAGCATGGAGTCTTAACCACTGGACAACCAGGGAAGGCCCCAGGGCTGCATAATTTGTTTTGGGGTGTGTGTGTGTGTGTGTGTGTGTGTGCATAATTTGTGTTGGGGTGTGTGTGTGTGTGTGTGTGTGTGTGTCACAGAAAGAGAGGAGGAGAGGGAGAGAAAGGGCAGTGGGTGGGCTGCTGTCCACATGATTCTGGAGAATTCTCTATACAAAGATCCAGCCTGTGTCGCCCTGCACCAGCCCTTCTCCTGCAGCCACTTAGCACCATGTGAATTTGACTTTCCACAGGGGAGAGGATTCCTGGGATGCTCAGATGGCCATGACAGAGTTGCGGGCCTGGGCTGTGTCATGACTGCCTTTCGTTGTGGCCTATGTTGGTCCGGCCCCAATTCCTGGGTTGGGCATCATTTGTCCCAAGGTTGCTGTCATGCTGCCATGAAGGTACTGTCTTATCTGACAGTGTCATTCCTACACAGTGCTGCGGGGAGAATCCTGCATGGTCCCCGGGGCTGGAATGCCGCCACAGGTCATCACGCCCAGCAGCCCCTGAACGGCGGTCCCGGAGGATTCGTGCCTCTGCCGCTGTTGCACCAAGTCTCCCAGGCTGACTCGCTGTCGCTCCCGTGAGTGCCCCACACTTTTCAGGCTAAGTAGCACCCACTAGTGCTAACTTAGGAGATGAGGTCTGGCTGACAGGTGTAAAAGGAAAGAATGGTGGAGGAAATATTTGATTTTCTGGAAATCAAAAAGGATGCTTCTCTAAGGGTTTCACTTATTTCCTACCCCACTCCATTCCCAGTGAGAGAGAAAAGCAAAACTGTTCAGACAGAGTCTTAACGGTTGTCTCTGAAATAAAGGGTTGGCAGTGGGGGTGATGTGGGGTTCTGCTCAGCAGGAAAGGATGAGGTGGGAGAGACAGTCCAGGTGATCAGTTTCCAACAACTGTGCTATAACTGAATAAAGAAGATACCAGTGAGCCTTTGACAAAGCACCAGGAAAAACCAAGAGCCTGTCCCCACTTTGGGGGTCCAGAATTCATACATTCATGTTCACCTGAAACTATCACAACATTGTTAATTGACTATACTCCAATACAAAATAAAAAGTTAAAACAAATTCCCATAAAAAAGAAATAAAATTCACATATACTACCAAAAAAAGAAAAAAAAAGCATTCATTCATTAACTATTAATGGTTGCTCTGCACAAGGCACCAGTGGGGACACCTAGCAACAAGCCAAGCAAAGTTGCAAATCCTAACAGGGCTCCCAGTAGGAAAGATGGTGCACTCACATTGGAATTTGAGGAATGGTGAATAAAGGGACTGTTTACAAAGGTGTGGGCAGGAGGCAAAGACACCTACCAGGGCAGGGGCAGCAGGGAGCCTCTCTGAGATGTGAGAAGGGGCAGAGCAAGGGAACAGTGACCAGAACCCAAGGGAGGCTATACAATGATTCACGACCCACCACGTCAGCAGAACAGGAAGGAGACCAAGAATAGTACTCTGGCCAGTCCCTTCCCCTACCCTTTGAGCTCCTAATGGTGCCTCTTGTTGGTTGAATCCAACTAGGGCTGCTCATTGATGCCAATGGTGCATCATCACCCTGGGGCACATAATAGGTAGGGAGGAGGTGGTGGCCAGTGAACCTGGAGAGGCAAGTGGACTCTTTCCAGCACAGTCCCTCCTCTCATTGAGCTTATTATATTCTACCTGGGGAGACAGTCAATAGCTCTCAAATATAATGTCTCCAGGACCTTCATATGTTCAAGCAGCAGCACCTTTGTGCAAATTAGACAGAGACACCCTCTCTCTGAACAGATGCAGCCCCTTGCCAGGGGATGTGTTAAGTACATGCAGCGCTGTCTGGGTATCAGCTTTCCTTTTGGGTCTGGGCTTGTGTGGGACTCAGTGAACAAAACATGATACCCTTGAATGTCGAGCAGTTACAGCTTCATAAATTAATAAAATCAGAGGAGAGTGATAGAGCATGTGAGGCGAGGGGAGACAGTGGGGACTGTGTCTATGTTTGATGTCTCATTGTTCCCAGGTCCCTCTGCCTTCCTGTTGGCTTTGCTGCCAGCCAGGGCCACCATGATGGCCCAGGACAGGCAGCTTCTCTAGAGCTCTGGCTTGTGTCATGCTGGTGACATGATACAAAGAGAGCTGATGAGGGGCCCCCAAGGAAGTTCTAACAGGCTGCTTGCCCAGAGTCAGCCCCCTGCACTCCCCTGCACAAACCTCACAAGGCAGGCAGAAGCCAGGGTGAGTCCTGGGCTGGAGTCAGTCACCGGTGGGAGCCGCCTGGAGCTGGCAGGGGATGGCTTGGCTGTCTCCTCCCAGCTCCGGCTCCCTGAACTGTAATGAGCAATTTGTCTTTAAGCCTTGATCTGCTGTCGGCGGGACTGACACTGACTCCGAGTATTAATTTCTTCTCGAACTGTCTTACACTGAAGCCAACAGAGGGGTGAAAAATAGAGTGGGATTTGCTGGATGTAGAAACCCATCACCAGCTGCTTTTATTAGTGGTAAAGCAGGAGCTGGAGAGGAGGCCGAGATGCGGTCCTTTATGTAAGAATCAGATGCTGGACCCCCAGTGAAGCATCCTTCATCCTGCAGCCACGTGTCAGACACCTTTCTCCAATTTCTCTCGCTTGTCTGCACACCGTCTTTGCTTTGTCTCTTTAAAGAGGCCAGACAAAGATACGATGCAAAAACCCATGGACACCCCTCATTTTCTCATCTGCCCATACCATACTCACGCATCTCACAAACATGCCCTCTTGATAGCTCTTGTCATTTTTAGATTGCATTTTATTGGGGGAATCTGTGGTTGGAAGAAGCAGAAACAAATTCATCCAACTCCAGTGGGGGGTGGGGGCGGGCAGAATGGAATCCAATGAGCGGGAAGGCTCAGCTACTTGCTCTGTCTCTTGAACTTGTCAAAAAAGACATGGGCCCTCATATGTGCTATTTCTCTGCACGTGTGTTGCTTTATTCTTTTCCTCTGCATCCTGGCTCCCTCTGCTCCCTTTTTATATAGCCCATAATAGCGGTGCCAAACTGGTGCTTCCAGCCCCAAAGTTTCTCATCTCCTTACTCTGTGGCCACCTGGATCAGTATCTAAAGTTCAAATTCCCACCA
This sequence comes from Cervus elaphus, assembly GCF_910594005.1. Taxonomy (NCBI): domain Eukaryota; kingdom Metazoa; phylum Chordata; class Mammalia; order Artiodactyla; family Cervidae; genus Cervus; species Cervus elaphus. Next base: position 16,672,916 of record NC_057819.1, on the reverse strand, counting down.
AACCTGATTGGTGCACTTGTATCAGATGTTTTCCTTTGGTCCAATCATCTGTGCTGTGGAGGGAGGGGCTACATGGTATGTAGAAACAGGGAATGCGGCTGGAGCCAGAATGACTTCTCCAGAACTCCCAGAAAGAGATGCTGTGCTGGCAAAAGCAGATTTGGATTTAAATTGTTATTCGTGCAACTGCCTCCAGACCCGTGGCCTTCAGCAAGTTACATAATTACATAATTTCTCTAAGCTTCATGTCTTCATCTGGCAAATGGGAGTCGTAAGATTCCCCTCATGGTATTTTTGGGTGGGCTGAATGAGTAAAGGGATGTCTGAACGTGGTTAATGTAAGCTGCACATGGGAAACGCCTGGTAAATGTTACTTGGTGGATAATGTTGGAGTAAATGTTACTCCATCCTCTGGGCCCTCCTCCAACTTCAGCTGCTGTGGTGGGGACAGGTCCCCTGCACAGTGACACTGCCCCACCTCTAGCACCTGCCTGTCCTCATTTCTGCTTCAGGTCCTCTCTCCACAGCTCCAGGAGCCAGCTGAGCCTACAATGCAGATTCAGACCAAATTCAGACTAGATTCAACACATTCAGAGTTAACACCTGTGGGACAACCCCCAACCCATGGTGGATGAGACAAGTGGATGAAGGCTCTGGCCTTTCCTCTGCACTGGTGGGCCCCTGCATGGGTCTGTCATCATCTTCTCACCTCCTACTCCTCAATTCCTTCCTCCAGGAATCACCTTCCAAATAATTTCCCTGCACCCAAGTCCTTGTCTTAGGCTCTGCTTTTGCAGAAAACAAAATCAAAGCACATACACAATGTGCTAGCTGGTTCACCAACCTAGGAGTAGGGTCAAGTGCCATCCCCACCGGGAGCCATGCCTCCAAGAAGAGCTTCGACAACATGGCTAACAGGCTGGCCCGGAGCAGTTTCTGCATGTGCAGAACTCGAAGGTCAGAGGAACGGCCCATGGGAGAGGAGAGACAGTTCCCATGGGGCTGGGGCATTTTCACCTGCCTCATGGCCCAGGGGAGAAAGAAAGTTTCCTCTTGGAATTGGAGGGTGAGAGGTACGCCAGTCACAGCTCGGTGGCCCAGCATTTCTGGAGAAGCACAAATATGATCATACTGTTGTTGTTCAGAATGCTTCTAAGGCCTCCCCTTGCTGTCAAGGTCAAGTCTAAAATTTTTGTAACAGAGACCTCATAGCTCGCCTGAGTGCATCTCTCCATGCCCAGCTCCCAGTGCTCCCCCTCATCCTCTCTGCTCATTCATTCATTCACTCATTCACACTTTACTGAATACACATGAGGGGCCAGTCCTCCCGTGTAGGCCCTCCTGGACCTCTTGGAGTCCCTCCTCCTTTCTCAGGCCTCAGAGCCTTCACAGACTCTATTCCCCTTGCAGAGAACACGTTTCCCTCTACCCCCTCAGTGGTCAGCGCACCCTTTGTCGCCCTCCTCTGTCACACCCTTCATAGTGGTGAGCACTCGATGGGAGGCACGCAGAGGGCGGAGATGGCGCCGTCCTGCTTCCTGCCGACCCACGGTGACCACTGTGCCGACTGGCACGCAGTAGGGCCGTGGGCAGCGTCTGCTCCATGGGTAGATGCTGAAAAGGGGGCTGGAAGATACACATCCCTGCCTCGTGGTCAAACACAGCAGACTGCTACTGAGCTGGTCCACTGATATATTTCTTAATGACTGAATATTGGCAAGAGAAAAAGGATTGGGCTAAAGTAACGGCCAACTGGCTGTATGCCTGCTGAGGAGGACGAGGGGTGTGAGTTTGTCTAGACGAGGGTTGAGCAGGGTCTCTGCCTCTCTCTGTCTGTCTCTCTCACACACACACACTTGGTGACTAATGCTAAGGATGGAAGATCATGAGGCGGTGCCAGCTGCCTGCGGACAGCCTGCCTGCTCTGCGTTCACTGGCTGCACATTCTTCCGACTGTCTCTCAGACCTTTTCTCAGGGGCTCTCTGGTTATAGCGTGGACAGCCTTCCCTGTCACCTGCTTCAACCTCCCACTGCAGGTCTGTGGGTTTGAGAGGAGCACTCCTTGTCACGACTAAGGGTGCGGCTCACAGATCTGCTCAGAGGTCTGGGCTCTGTTGCTCACTGGCTGGGTGACCCTGAGAGAGTGACTTAACCTCTCTCAGCTGCAGCTAACTATGTGGAGAACGGGGTGGGAATAGCCGATGCTTGCAGGACTGCTGTGAGGTGCGGGTGAGAGGATGCACGCAGAGCTCTCAGCCTGGTGCCTGGTGCCTGGTTCCTGGTGCCGAGCAGGGCCATGGCCGACAGCGGCTCATGTCAGCTACCACCAAGTCTGAATGTCAGGACATCACACACAGAAGCTGGTTTCTGAAGGGCACAGAGCGGGACCTGCAGGATGTAACTCTGGGCACCATATGCAGAGAAACCCATCATCCTGCCACTTTCACTGGGTACCTGCAACCTCAGTTCCTCCTGTATAAGCAAAATAGCTTTAACAGGAGAAATGTTGACACATCAAGGGCAGAATTAGACCTTCAGGGACATTACAGCTCAATTCACCACCAAGGCTCAAAGGTCCATGATAATTATTGAAAGTCGAGCTAAAGATAGGGCAAGAGTACAAACAGGAAATCTTGAGGATAGGGAGGAAGTAGATGGGGTTTGGTCTAATGGGAAAGCAGTATAGAAAACACACTTAATTTTAAAATGGTGCTGGTAGGGAGGAAGACAAAATAAGCCTGTTTTATTTGAATGGGGCATCTCACTGATGACAGTTAACAGAAGTGATGCCTTGTGAAGTGGTGACCTCCCTGACGGGATGTATTCAAGTAAAATCTGCCTGATCTAGGGTACATCTGGGTTCCTCATACTTCGGTCATTCACAAACCATCTTCAGGGTATTTGTCATCTCTCTGCACCACCTCCATTCTTAATTACTGAATAATTAAATGGGCTCATTTAAAAACACAGTAAAAAGAAAAATTAATACCAGCCCTGTAAGTGGAAAGTCGCTACTGCCTATCACAAACAGAAAGTAACCATAAAAGTAAATACGATGAAACAAAATAACATTATTCAATCAGAGCTTGCACAGTTGTCTGTGCAAGGCTCTAAGTTTGGGGGGGCCTGCCCTCTCCTGGTTAAACGGGAGAGTTACAAGGGTTAGAGAGGTGTTACAGACTCAACTGAGCACTAAACGGAGACTTTCTCTTCTGCATAATACAAAAGGACAGAGGAGGATTGAAAACAGACGACCTTTTCCCCTGTGTCATTTCATGTAGTCTTTGCAACATGGAAAACTCATCTCACTGTTACTGGCGCCTGTCTTACCCTCAGGGAAACCTCCAGGAGAAGCGTTTCAGCACCAGATCTGAGGCTGGGTAGGAGAAGATCTAAAATCCATCCCAAATCTCAGATTTTATGAGCTCATCATGTCATTATCCTTTCTTGATATGAATTTCCCACTGAGTAATGCTGATAAATGTTAAACATCTGTTCTCCAGGGAGATAACAAAACAAAACCTTGACTTGAAGCCTTTGCCCATTCCTATGGTGTAAATACTTCCCCCATGGATGATTTCAAGCTACTTTCAAGATGTCACTGAATGCAGATTTCTGGGAGAAGATGAGGATAATAGGCTCTGGGAGCCTGGATGAGCTGGAGCCAGCACACAACCATTTCCACCCACTGTGGTTGTCTTCTTAAGGATATGAAATAAATGACATCCAAAATATTCAGTTCCAATAGAGGAGACCTCAGAGATATTGCAGGTTCCATTCCAGACCACTGCAATAAAGTAAGTCACATGATTTCTTGGTTTCCCAGTGCATGTGAAAGTTGTGTTTATACTACAAGTACGCAACAGCAATGTCTTAAAAAAACAATGTACATACCTTAACTAAAAATTACTTTACTGCTAAGAAAAAACACTAACCATCATCTAAACCTTCAGTGAGTTGCAATCTTTTTGCAACAGTAACACCAAAGGTCACTGATCACAGATCATCATAACAAATACAGTAAGGATGAAAAAGTTTGACATACTGCCAAAATGTGACAGAGACACAAAGTGAGCAAATGTTGTTGGAAAATGGTGCCAACAGACTTTTCTTGAAGCAGGGTGGCTAGGAACCTTCACTTTGTAAAAAAACTGCAATGCCTGTGAAGTACAATAAAGCAAAGAGCAATAAAATGAGGTGTGCCTGTACTTAGAAATCTAAGTGCTTCTGAGACACCTGGCCCTCTCCTAGGACCTGTGTGTGTGGGAGGGGTGGACTAGACTTCCTGCAGTTCCACTCCATGATCAGATTCCATTTATGACCACTTCAGAAGTACCCTCCTGCCTGCATCCCCAGACATCTCAGTGACCACCAGGGTTGGGCTTGACTTTCAAGTTGTCTGCTTTCAGCACATCTATATTTAATTCACATCTGCATTCTACCTGCTGTATATTCTCAACTGTAGCTTTGCTTCATGTCCAAGCAAAGTGTTCAGACTCGTGCCTGCTCAACTTTTAAGTCACGGCATGAGGATCATTACCCCCTTCAGTAGCCTCCCTGGGTCAGTTCACACCTGCCATCACCTTTCAAGGTCTAGCATCTCCCACATGTCAATTACTATCTACATCTTTATGCAGGTGAATTCCTGTGCATTGCTGTGGTGATTAAATCTTCATCTGATCTGTTTGCACATTTCACCGTAGATACTTTCAAGGAAGAACTGGGTATAAATAACATTTCACTGAGGGTTCACTATGCACCAGGCATTATATGATTATTTGTTGTTGTTCAGTTGTGTCCAACTCTTTACGATCCTGCAGACTACAGCATGCCAGACTTCCTGTCCTTCACTATTTCCTGGAGTTTGCTCAAACTAATGTCCATGGAGTCGGGGTCTGTTTCACAGAATTGTAACACAAGATGTTAACCCACCTTTGGCATGCTATGCCATGCTTCCTCTTCATTCCTGTGCCCCCATGAAGCCCAGAACAGTGCTGTGGGTCCTGGGGATCCCCCGGCAACACTCAGCAAAGGTGGTGGGACTGCCAACAGCTCCAGATGCTAGCCCTGGCTCCTCTTCAGTTCAGCCTGGCCTTCCCAACACTTTCTGAGTACTCAGGCCACAAAGCATTTGAGTGTTCTCCACCTGAAAAACGACGTCCTATATATCATCACTTAAGCTTAATTGTGAGTGGCTTGGAGGAAGCCCCACATGGGGTGATTTTACAAAAGGCTATTATGTTGGCATATGGGTTTCACGATCTGTGGCCATCACAGCAACAGCTATTTTTAGCTTCCCAGAAAAGGTTTGGCAGGAGCTATTTTTCTTTTTTTCTTTTCCCCTTCAATGCTGGAATTGGCCATTGTCTGGTATAACCTAGCCAGGCTGAGCTGGGGATTTCCAGAATGAATAGAGAACTGTTAAACAAAACTGGTCATCCAATGACCATGCGCGCTGGTCCCAGATCCACCCAGAAGGTGCTGGCTGTGAACTGAACATCAGTTGGTACTAACATTAATGTACCAACTAATTAGTGGCTGACCACCACGTACTTGGAAGGAGGATTCCATCGGTGGGCCTGGATCTCCATGCACATCCAGGCCTGCTGTCTTGACAAGCCTGTGTCAAGCTTGACCTGTGCATAGGGCTCTGCCCGTGGTGTTTTCTAGGCTTGTGCCTTGAGAAGTTTGGCAAAAGAAATCAGTTTCAGCAATGCACTTGCCACTTGCTGGAGGGAGGTCAAATTTCAGCCAAGTCCTGGGAGGGTGAAGTGAAAGCTGCTCAGTCACAGCCAACCCTTTGTGACCCCATGGACTGTATAGTCCATGGAATTCCCCAGGCCAGAATACCGGAGTGGGTAGCTTTTCCTTTCTCCAGGGGATCTTCCCAAACCAGGGATTGAACCCAGGTCTCCTTCATTGCAGGTGGATTCTTTACCAGCTGAGCCATGAGGGAAGCCAAGAATACTAGAGTGGGTAGCCTATCCCTTCTCCAGCAGATCTTCCCAACCCAGGAATTGAACTGGGGTCTCCTGCATTGGAGGAAGATTCTTTACTAACTAAGCTATCAGGGAAGCCCTCCTGGGAGGAAGGTGTCATATTTGTCAAGAGCACAGACAGACCTAGGTTCAAATCCCATCTCACACCCATTAGCTCTATGGCCACTTAATCTTTTTGAGCCTCGGTCTGCGTCTGTAAAATGGGACCAATAGCACGGCCCCCTTGAAGGGCTGTTGCAAAGGTTAGTTGAGGGATTTAGCACGGAGCCTGGTACGCAGTAAGTACTTCTTTGTGTTCCTTGGCAAAGCACTTACGAGCCTGGGCTCACAGAGGTAAAACGGAAAGACTGAAACCAGCTGCCCTGGGTTTGACTCGGTTTCCCCATTGCTAGGTGTGCGTGAAAGGGTTGGGGGGAGGGGGCAGGGCTATGGCAGGAGTCACTCTAAATAGCTGACAAGTTACTTCTACAGTAGGAACTGTTTTGGGATGATGGTCAAAGATGACATCAACCTTATTTACAGTATCATAACTGTTTAAAAGGTTAATGTGCTTATGCTATTACTCATGTATACAAACACTGAGAATAAAGGGAAACAGAACTGGTTACTATTGGAGTTTCCCAGATTTTTGTGGGCCATAGAGATGAGGCTTTATGACAATTGGAAATTGTCATATTGGAAATTGGAATTGTCAAATTGGAAATTGGGAAATCCTTCTTAGTCTACTTCTCCATCTCCTGTGACTTGGGTTGGAACATTGAGGGTTGAACCTCCATCCTGCAAATGCTCTCCAGCCCAGGGCATGGCAAAGTCTCTCTCTAGCCCTAGGTCCTTGCAGCTACAGAACACCTCCCGCCTCTTATTCCGAAATGGGGATGTAACCCCCCGCTCCTAGCGACTGGGGCTCGGTTGCCTATAATGTGGCCCGCTGTTGGGAACACAGGGTAAACTGCTTAAAGGAACAGAGGGGAGGCCTGAGGCTGGACCAGACAAAGCCAGCATCCTGAGGTGACTTCAGCCTTGTACGTGGGACAAGCCCCTGAGAGATGTGAGAGCAAAGCGCCGGCGCTGTGGACACGCACTGCCGGGACAGCCCCATGGGGACGGAGCACGGGAGGGTCCTGGGCTGGCCATTTCTACCCGACTCCTCCCACGGGCAGGCTCGCCGAAGCTCTGCGTGGGGCCGGCCGAGATGCTCAGAGCTGCATGGAAGCCTCACGTGTTCCCTCCTCAATCCATCTTCTTCCCCTTTCTCCCCAGTGTCAGACCTCATCACAGTCTGAGGTTCGCCCTGCTCAATGCTGCTTCCTCTCCTTTTGAATGATCATAGGCATGGCCAGGAACAATCCCCCCGCCCTTCTAACTGTCTTGGTACCTGCTTCCCAAAGGACCCCAATGGAAACGACCACCTGTGTTCCTCCCGCCAGAGTGAGCCGGTGTCTTCACTCTGGTTAACTGGATCCCTGCAGGTGCTCGTGGGAGGGCAGGGTGGGAGGCAGCAAGGTGGCTAAGCAAGAGCCTCTGCTGTGTAAGGCAGCTGGGAAAACCCCATCCTTCAGCTAGGAGAGGGGTCCCTCCACTAAGCTTCCCTGGGGCAGCGGCAAGTGGGTTTCTCTGAAGGCGACTTTGCTTTCTCGGTTATTGAGATGCAGACAGGAAACATGTCCAAGACATGCATCCGGGCAGCGGGGTGGGGGGTGCGTGCCCTCGTCCAACACAGTCCCATTTCTTGGTATAATGTGACCTTTCTGTCTGATTACCACTCTGCTCTTTTCGCCAAAGGAAAGCCAGGAGAAGAGGTATTTTTAGGAGACAATAGGCAAGTTAATTAGGCGGCTCTAAATTTGTCAGACTTTACATTAAGAACTCAGAGGGAGGGGGTGGCTGTGGCAGGAAGGAGCTGTGGACTTGATTCATTTTGAAAACTGGCTCGGGGGCTGGTGGGTCTCTCCCCCCCACCTCACTGCATTTTGCGTGCAGCAGGAGTACATGAAATTTTAACAACATCCGAGCCACTTCTTTCCATGGCTCCACTGCTGTCCATTTGGCTGAAAACTGTCTTTGCTGTGTGCAGGGACCGCTGAGCTCAGGGAAGGACATCGCTCCCTGACCCCACACCTCATCACTTTGACTGGTCTGGTCACAATCAGAAGCTTGCCTCTGGGGAGGTAAGGTGGGGCCCCACGGATACACATCATTTGCACCAGCACTTTCTGTGAGGGTTCAGTAGCGCAGGTGGAGTGGCCCAGAGAGGCAGCTGAAGGGTGGTTTCAAGAGAGACGACCAGAAGTCATGTAGGGACAAAAAAGAGGAGAGAGTGACGGTGTGGGGGCCGACTGCGAAGGTCTCCTTCCTCGGTGCTCAGCCACACCTCGTCAGTAGCTTGAAACTGGCCACAGTGGGAGCAGTGTTTACACCACAGAAACCGGCGAACACTACAAACCTGGATGGTTTGGTTGGTTTTATTTTCCCCGCAGAGCTATTAGACATTTATCAGCATGTCACCGGGACAAAAACTTTTGTCAGAACGGACCCGTTCCTAAGAGGCATTGCCCCAAACCACAGATCCCCTCATGGCATTTCTTCTCACACCCTTTCCTTTGCAATTGTAACGATCCACAGGTTTATTATTTCCTCAGTGTTTCCTCTCCTAGTTCCACCACTCACTACCTCTGAAGCTGGGCAAGCTGGTCAGCCTCTCTGGGTCTCAGGTTTCTCATCAGTAAAATGGGTATAAGAACAGCACCAAACCTCATGGGGTAGAGTCTTTACAGTTGCCATGGAAGACTGGCACAATACATTATGTTTACTATTTTACTTTATCCAGGCTGGATAATAATCCAATGACCAGCATTATTATCCATTTGAGGAGGCCCCTAAGATTTTAACTCTCGCGGTGGTTAAGTGGCAGAGGCAAGACTAGAACACATGGCTTTTGGATTTCCAGAGCCTGTGTGTCTGACCGCCAGCTTAACCTCCCTCTGAAGCATCTGCCTTCTTCCTCTGGCAAGTCAGTTTCTCACCATGCAGGCTTGGGCCAGCCCTGGAGTTCTGCTGGGAGCAGGAAAAAAAGGATGAAATTCTCCGCATCTCCTTCAAAGAAACTGTTCTCGCCTCAAACAGAGAATGGGAGAGGAATCGGTTGAAGTTCATTTGGAATTCTGAGTTCATTATCCATGTACTTAAAGCCTGTCTAGATGACAAATGAAATGTGAAAAATGCAGATAATCACCCACATGTTTGGTCTCTGCGGTGTCAGAACTGCTATATTTTAGAAACATCTGGATGGCTGGCAAAGGGGCCAACCCAAGCTTTGCTTAATGAGACCACACAGGAATGAAGGACACCCCCTCCACTTTACAGATCAGGGAATCAAGACTCCCGGGGGCAGTACCTTGCCTAAGGTTACCAGGATTTTTTGGCGGCAGAGCTGGGGTATAAACTCTTAGCTGTGTGGTTTTAAGCCCCACCGCACTGTCTTGACTCTGGCAGAAATTGCTCGACATGGTGCCAGGCACAGAGTCCAGCCTGAATAGGCATGTTGTACGTGATTTGGGAGCAAGCTTCTCATGGAAATGACTTGCCTCTGATAAACAGGACTGGTCTGAGGAAAACTTCCATTCACAGTTCAGGGAACTGAGGCTCAGAGAGGTTAAGTAACTTGCTTAGGGTCACACAGCTGCTGGTGGGGTTGACAGGAATCTGAACCCATTAGGTCAGCTGGCCACAATCACCTCCTCTTAAGCACCACAATAAGAACACAACTGCTTTTCGGGTATGTGCTATATGCCAGGCCAATCATGACTAAAAAGGAACTGGAGGACTATCCAGAGCACCCCATTTAACACTGGGGAGTCAAAGCTGCTCTGGGGTTGGGTCAAGGTCAGCCATCTCGGCTGCACTTCAGGACTTTGTAAAGACACCACCACCTGCCCTGCCACTTAAACCTGACATTTGCCCCCCTCTGCCTGATTCCAAGTTTTCTGAAACTGAGTCACTCACACACAATCATCATAACCTACTGTGGCATCCACATATCACTTCTTTTATTATTACTTTTCTTTACATTAATATTAAACAAAAAACCCAATCTACTTTTCTTCTTAAGCAATAATATCCATGATACTGTGCCTTTGAAGGGCTTGTTAACGTTTTCCTAACGCACCATCAAAATTAACACATAATTATCAAGATTAAAAGTGGCTGTACGTATAAAACTCATCCTTTGTACCACTGGTGGCTTGTAGCAGCCTCCAGGCATCATGGCCTGAGCGTGGTGTGAAATCTGTCCCGTCTCCTGACAAGGCAGCTTGCCCAAGCACCACGATGTCTCTGAGACTGGGGACTCTCCGGTGGACTTTAGAGACTCGGCACTTTCAAGAAGCCAGTGAGGACCAAGGCCAGGACCCTGGAGGCCAGGCTAAGGGAGGGTGGATGGTTCTCAGTCACCATACTCCTTATGCGTCAGCTCCAGACCTCAAGCCTCGTGAACTGTTTACATTAAACCCCAACTTGACAGATGAGAACTCAGAGACGCAAAGTGGCACAGCTGACCAGAGGAGGAGCCAGCTTCGAGCCCAGGTTAGCCTAACTCCAAAACCCAGACCCTGAAACATGAAGCTTGGCCGCCACCCTGGTCCCTGTCCTGCTGTCATCTCCCACCTCGGATGGCCAGATCTGGGAGGGTCCCTGGGGGGAATGATTGTCACAGGAGACTGGCACAAGCGCTTTTTAATAGTGGATATAGGCTTAAGATGTTGGGGTCTCCCCAGAGATGGGAAAGTGGGGGTAGGTACCCAGCCAGGTTGTGCAGGAGGGAGAAGATAGAATTCCAAGGCAATACTTTTTTTTTTTCCGGTCTGGAGAAAAGCCTACTCCTGATGAAATGAACAAGCTCGGGGTTAGAAAGCACAGCTGCTGCTTAGAGAAACGGATGAATGCTGGGGTTTGTTTTACAAAATCTACATAGCAGCTTTAGGAGAGTTTCTGAGATTCTCATGGGGGAGAATATGGAGGCTCAGAAAACCAAGTATCTTGACCAAGACCTAACAGCCTCTAAGTGATAGACCTGGGGTTCTAACCCAGTCCTGACTGTAAAGGTAGCTGTTTGTCCTGACACACAGGTCACTGAGTCATTCATTTATTCATTCACTCATTCACTCACTCATTCCACAGCTTTTAGGCCATGGGAATAAGTTAGGAGTGATGTTTGAGATTTGGGCTCTGGAGACAAATCCCTGGAATTTCCTGGATTTCAGCCCCACTACCCCCTACCCCCAGTGGACACAGGCATCACCTGGGGGTCTTGCATTTTTTGTTAATTATCTTAAACATCTATTCTGCTGATGTAGACACAATCTCACGATCTTGCTCTCCTACAGAAGGAATCATTTCCCCAGCGTCGGTCACTTAATGAAGAAATATGAGAATGTTCCAAGGAATGGAATCATGCAGAGAGAGCCAAAGCGCCCAGTGGCTGAGGCATGTAGATTCCAGGTGTCAGGCTGATTAAAAAGCTGCTCACATCTTTTAAACCAAATGGCTGGAGTGCAAGTATTTTTGACGAATGCCCCCACGTTTAAACAACCACCAATACCCACGTCGTTATTACTGAGCGTCTGCATTTCAGCCTCTGAATCCTAGACTAGATGTCAGAAACACTGCTGAGATGAGCAAGGAGGAGCGGAATGCTCCACCTGTGTGGCCCCTTCACACAAACTTGAGACCCTCAGGCACAGTTTTAAAGAGCTGTGTTGAAAAGACTCTTCTCTCACCCATCCCACGGCTATGTGTGTTTGGGGTTGCTGCCTTGTGAACAAGGTTCAGGGTGTGTCCTTCTTGGTGACGCACTTCTTTTCTCAACCCAACATGGTACCCTGGATCCACTCCCCAGTAAGCGAGCAGGGCGATTCACAACTGAAGCCTTGGTCCCAGATGCAGAGTGCGGCGAGGGCACACCGGCTGCCTGGCATTTGGCAAATTTGCCAAGAAGTTAATGACAACACTTCCCTTAATTCACTACGGATACTGCGGGCTGGAGAGAAACTGAACTTTAAAGGTGGACTGCACTTTGTTCTCCATCATCTCAATGCATCGATGGGGTGTGGGACTGAGCCCATTGCTGGGCAGGTTTCTACAGGTCCCCGCAGGTCTGGGCAGGTCGAGTGACTCCTGATTCTGACCAGGTCTCAAGGCTGGGTCTGGCTGGATTCCCCCAGTGTTAGAGAGGTGTGTTTCCACATCTCCAAGCCTACTTTATTCATTTGTATTTTCTGAATGGCCCTTGAAGGCATTTATTTAAATTTGAAATCCCTGCTCTTAGGAAATGAGTTAAGAGACACAGGTCTGGGTAACACAGGTACTTACTGCTGCCCTCAATAGTGCTCTGGCATCCTATTTCATCACATTCATTCATTCAACAATCATTCACTGGCACCTGCTCTCTGCCAGGCCCTGAGGAGGAGTGCCGGGGAGGCAGTGAACAGTAGGAACTAAGGCTCGCTGATGATTTACCACTTGCCAGATGCTGTTTCAATTCATGACCCATTTATCCTCACAACAGCCCCTTGAGTAAATACAATTATTATCTCCAATTTGTGGATGGGGACACTGAGGCTCAGAGAGGTGAAGTAACTTGCTTGCGGTTGCACAGTTGGCGAGTCCATGTTCTTAACTACCACACACCACTGTTTCTCTGGTAAGGCTGATTCCCATGGAGCTTACATTAGCTTTCAGAGATTCATCTGGCTTTAAACTCCCGCTGCCCTCTGAAGCTCACCCGCTCTGCAGATTTGAGAAATGCAATTTCATGCAAGTGTTTTTTAACCCAATAAAACTAGAAAGCGTCTCCCTCTCCCTGAGGAATGCCATTTGTCAGCCCTCTGCTTGCAATTTTCACCCCTTTCTGGGCTTCAAGGGAGACTGTTGGAAGATAAGCCTGGGAGCTTTGTGTGCTGTATATCTTTTTGAAATCTACATGGCAAGCTCTTTCTCTCCAAATATGGCGACTTCTCAGGCCTGGACTCAGCGTCTGCTCCCCTGGCAGAGGCGAGGAAGGCCCCATATAAGGTCATGCTTGTGTAGTCTTCATCTCCTTGTACAAACCTGCCTGCCTGGTTTTTATCTCCCATGTCCCTAGTGCTGCAGCCACGAGTTCCATCAGCCGAGATGTGCGGTGGGATGTTGGTACTTTACCCACCCCCCACCCCCCAGGGTTCTACCTATGTTGTCAAAGAGAACAGGTTTTATTCCTCACCCCCATCCCCATCCCACCCCCTTTATCCTCTAGGGGAATGAATTAGGAAAAGCAAGACAGAGGAAGAAAAAGGAAAAAAAGAACTGCCAAGTGATCAGGTGAACACCAGCAGAGGAGCAATAATTAGCACCGATTAAACGTGGGGTATTATTAAAAAATAAAATGGTATGCAAGTGGAGGTTAGCCTGAACCGGGAACAGCAACGCAACCCTGGCCACGTTAATTAAGTGCAGGGAGTCTCCATGGAAACCCAAGTTGGGCACACTGATGAACTCATGTTAATTACATGGAAATCTCCGCACTGGAAAACCACGCTCGGGAAAACGCAGGCGGAAACAAGCTCCATACGCCTTGATGAATTCACGCGAGTCAAGGCTTCTGTCGCCACTGATGACAAATCGAATTTCAGGTGGTTTCTTTCATGTTAGCACACTCTGAGTTTGGAACTCTGAAGGCATAATTCTTTACTGGTTGGCAAAGCCTGGTGCCCCCTCGTCACCCCAGTCCATCTGCACGCCCCTTGCACCATCACATGATCCAGCAACAGAAGGGTTAACAGCTGATCCGGTGTCCGTGCCATTACTGCTTGCCCAACATTTTGACAGTGTTTGCTCTCATCTTCAGCTATTACTGGACAGGAAAAGTGAGGCTACTACCTTGAGGCTGCACGGCTATAAAGTGATAGGTCTGGAGTTGGAATCCAGGCTCTAAAATGCCCTCCTAGGGGACTTCCCTGGTGGTCCACTAGCTAAGACTCCAGGCTTCCACTGCAGGGGGCATAGGTTTGACCCCTAGTTGGGGAACTAAGGTCCCACACATCACACAGTGTAGCCAAAAAAAAAAAAAAACAGTAATAAAACACCCTCTCCTCCTTCCCCTCTTCTCTCCAATTTCCTCCCTGTCTTCCCTTTTCCCTTTTTTTTTTCTTCTTAGCTTTAATGGGATATATTTCACATACTATACAATTCACTCATTTAAAGTGTACAAGTCAATGATTTTTAGTACATTCACAGATAGGTGAACATCACAGTGTTAAAACATTTTCACTAGCTCAAAAAGATACTCCTTAGGTATCACTACGTTATCCTACAGTCTCTTCAGCCCCTGGAAACCGCTAACCAATCTGCTTTTTGTCTTTACAGATTTGCCCATAATGAACATCTCACATGAATGGATCCTGCAGTATGTAGCCTTTTGTGTCTGGCTCCTTTCACTGAGTATCGTGTTTTGAAGGTTCATCCACATTGTCATATGCATCAGTCCTTCATTCCTTTTTATGGTCAAATAAAATTCCACTGTAGGCTTCCCAGGTGACGCAGTGGTAAAGTATCCAGGAGAAACGGGTTTGATCCTTGGAAGATCCCCTGAAAGAGGAAATGGCAACCCACTCCAGTATTCTTGCCTGGGAAATCCCATGGACAGAGGAGCCTGGTGGGCTACAGTCCATGGGGTTGCAGAGTCAGACACGACTTAGTGACTAAACAACAGGATTCCATGGTGTGGATGTGCCACTTCCTTCTTATTCACTCCTCAGCTGATGGACTCTTGGGTAGAGCTCACATGTCAATCTCCACATCGTATAAGCTTATTGAAGGTCACAGTTAAGACCCAGGCTAGTTTCCTTGGCTCCTGCACACAAATGCTAAAACAGAGATCTCGTTCCATGTTATTGAGGAGCGATGTGAAGCTCCTGTAAGCCGAGTGCACAACTTGGGGGAACTTGGGGGATTATCATGAAGGGAGAGAAAGCTCTGAGTGACCATGGAGGAACAAGGGGAAGCATGAGACTTGATGGCTCTTTCTAGAGGGGTGTAGAGCTCTCGTGTGAAAAGTGAGGGATGGGCATACTCCAGAGTGGGACCATGGGCGGAAGTCACCTCCAAGAAGCCTCTTAGACCCTCTGTGCCTCAGTTTCCTCATCTGTAAAACAGGGAGACAGTAACCATGCCTACCCTTTAGGAGTAAACAGAGGCTAAGTAGCTCATCTTCGTAAAAGTGGAACAGTGCCTGGCATACAGCGAGTACAAACATTTGCTATTAATTCTCTTATTACCTCGGAGAGGTCTTCCGGGGATGCTCACCTTGATCCCACAGGTATACCTTGAAGGCCATGTTTGATGGAAGAATCATTCACAGGCTCACTGGCCCTGCTCAGGACCCGTTTTCCTAGCCATCAAATTAGGAGAATGGGTGCATGTATTCTAGGATCGTTAAGATTCCGACTACTCGGATTTCCTCTGGGATCATCACCCCGCTCTCTCCAGAGCACAGTCTCTTGGTCTATGTGGGAGTGGGGTCTCTCAGGCCTTCCAGCACAGGGAGGCTCTCAACCCACAGTCCACAGCTCCTCCCTGTCCCCTATGAGGCGTGGATGCAGGATAGAGCAAATGGTAAAATCAAGGGCTTCAGTAAAAGGAAGAAGGAGCTCCTGGCTCCACATGGTTGACCCTGTCTTTGAGCCTCTTTACCCTCTGTTTTCTTATCTCTAAAGTGGGGACAATTGGATCATCTTCCTCCTATGTTTGCTTGAGGATGAAATGGATGAGTTTGTGGACAGCACCTGAGTGCAGGCAGCATATAGGAACAGGTGAGCTCGCGGGGCCTCTCAGCCTATTACTGTTACTGTGAGGCCAGGACCCCAGTGGGAGGCTTGGGTCTCCGGAACATTGCAATCTCGGCCCCAGTGCTCTTCACTCATTAGGCAGACTGTGGGCCCTGCAATTTGTGAGTTTACTGGAGAGAGACTGTCTCTGATCTCCAGCGGCTGTTAGGCGCCTGCCTGTGTGTTTCCCATCAAAGTGAGCCTCCGCCTGTATTCTAATCACATCCCCCAGTTAATACCATATATTTCTATGTAAAAGGGAACAAATTACATGGAGACAATGCGGAATATGAAAGCTCCCAGCAATGCTTTCATTGTTCGAGACGCGTGCTCTGCTCCCTGCTTCTGAGAATACGAAGTTAATTGGCAGTTCCATTTATCTCACTTTGCTTAACTGATAGATCCCGCTGCCCTTTAGTTTGTAAACACTTCTTGGTATTTCTCTGATCCCACTTTCTTCTAGCGCCTGCCTCTGACCACAAAACACACACACCCACCCACACACATAGGCAAAATCTACATTTGTATAATGTGACATTGTGAGGGAAGAATGGATAGGATTTGATACATTTGTCTCTATTTTTCTTTTTAAGCAATTAGATAAATACTAGTAAATATAAGCATATGCTAGAGTGTTTCCTTTTCTTAGACACTTATTCATTTAATAGATATGTGTGTATTCTGTTGTCTAGTGCATGCCAAGGACAGGCAGGCTGATGCTTCTCTAACCTGTCTCTTTTCTTTCACCTCTACTGCAATCAGTCTAACCAGTGTTGACTTCAGGTTGGGGGGAAGCATGAGCTTTGGAGCCAGACAGAACGGGGTTCAAATCCTGCTTTACCATGACTGGTGTCACCCAGGACAAGTCCTCATCTTTCTGGATATTAGGCTGTTCATTGGTAAAAATGGAGCTTATTGTATGCTCACACTTAAAATAGTACATTAAATGAAATATTAAATGAAAAATATTTTTAAAATGTTCATTATTTACAATAGTCAAGATATGACAACAGTGTAGATGTCCATTAATGGATGAATGGATACAGAAAATGTGGTAGATATACACAATGAAATATTATTCAGCCATGAAAAAGAATGAAATCTTGCCATCTGTGACAACATGGATGGATCCTGAGGGCATTAAGCTAAGTGAAATAAATCAGACAAAGACAAATATTGTATGGTCTCACTAATATGTGGACTCTAAAAAACAGCCCCAAACCTAACTTACAGAGACAGAGAACAGATCAGTGGTTACTGGAGGTGGGTGAAATGAAACAAAAGGTACAAACTTCCAGCTATAAAATAACATCATAGGGGTGTAATGTACAGCACAGCAATTATAGTTAATAATATAGTATTGCATATTTGAAAGTTGCTAAGAAAGTAGATTTTAAGTTTTCATCACAAGAAAAAAAATTCTGTAATTAGGTATGGTGACAGACGTTAACTAGACTATTTGTGTTGGTCACTTCACACTATCTATGAACATTGGACCATTACACTGTATACCTCAAATCAGTATAATATGGTATTGTCAATTACACCTCAGTTGAAACAAATAAAGATTTTTAAAGATATCCATCACAGTGTCTCTCACTTATGTTCAGTGATGTATTACTTTTCACCTGCCTTCCATCTCCACTGAGTTTTCTGTTATGCCCCAGGGCCTGCCACAATCTTTCCTCATTTACTCCTGGTCATCCTAGATTCTTACCTTGAATGCTTTTCAAGGGAGCTTTTCCTGAAGCCCTGGAGTAAACTAGGTGTTCTTGCTGTTTGCTCCTAGGACAGCCTGTGTTTGCCTTTCTGCAATACTCATTATGCTTGAAATTACTTGTCCAACACTCACCTCCTCCTCTGGTCTGAAGCTTACACAGGTCTGGGACTGAGCTCTGTGCATCAGTTATAAAACACACCACAAATTACTCATAGCATTTTAGATTTGAAAAAGGAAGAAAAACTGGAACCAATCCAAGTATCCATCAACAAATGAATGGACAAACTCTGACATACTCATCTGAAGGAAAACAATTCAATGATAAAAGGAACAAACTACTGGTATACCCAACAACATGGAGAAGTCTGAAAAACTGAATGAAGGAAACCAGAGATGGAAGAGTATATACTGTATGGTTTAATTTACAGGAAATTTGAAGGCAGGCGAAACTTATCTACAGTGATAGAAAGTAGACCAGGGGTTGCCTGGGGCTGAGGATGGGAGGAAGGCACTGAATTCAAAGGGCCAGGAGGGAGCTCCGGGAGATGACTGAACTAGTCTCAGTCTACTGGGGTCTTGATTAGGCGGGTATGTACATGTGTCAAATCTTGTTCAACTATAGGCTTAAAATGTTTGCATTTTGTCGCATGTAAGTTGTACCCCAAAAGTTGATTAAAAACTAACTAAATTTAAAAAAAGCAAAAACAATTAAATAAGGAAGGAAAGATGAATGAGCAAAGAAAACAAAACAAAACAAAAAGAAAGAAAGAAGGGAAGCAAGTTTCCTAGCTTGAATTCTCCACAAGCTGGAGCTAGACTTCTAAGTAGGATGTGGCAGTTAGTGAAAGCTCATTGTTTTCATCGGGTTTAGAAAGATAAATTACAAAAATGATATTTCAAAGACACTGAAAAGCTATGGAAATAAAAGTCTAGGTGAGAATTCCAGAGAGAGAAATGTCCTTCCTAGAAATTATGAAAGCCGTAAGACCATGGAGTGACATCTTTAAAGTGCTAAAAACAAAAACAACCATCTAATAAACTTGTTTACAAAATAGAAACAGACTCCTCCTGCCCACCCATAGTTCTATACAATAAATAATCCCACCTATACAATAAAAACATCCTTCAAAAATGACAGCAAAATGCAGACATTACAGACACACAGAAGCTGAGGGAGTTTGCCAGCAGTGGTCATGCGCTGTCAGAAACACTAAAGCAAGTCTGCAGCCAGGCTGTAGGAACATGATCCCAGATGGAAATAGGGACCCACAAGAAAGAATAAAGAGATCAGGAAGAGTAAATATGCATTCACACTGGTAGAAAATTGACTGCTTAAATCAAAATTAATAACTGTTTTGTGGCCTTAAATATAGAAAAAAGCAACAAATCAGTAATAAAAAGCATTGATAAGTTTGATTTTGTTAAATTTAAGAACTTATGCTAGCACCGTTTACAACAGCCAAGATATGGAAGCAACCTAAATGTCCACCAACAGATGAATGGAAAAAGAAGATGTGGTACACACACACACACACACAAAATGGAATACTGTGCTGTGCTGAGTCACTCAGTCATGGCTGACTTTTTGCAACCCCATGGACTGTAGCCCACCAGGCTCCTCTGTCCATGGGGATTCTCCAGGCATGAAGACTGGCGTGGGTTGCCATGCCCTCCTCCAGGGAATCTTCCCAACCCAGAGATCGAACCCAGGTTTCCTACATTGCAGGCAGATTCTTTACCAGCTGAGCTACCAGGGAAGTCCCGAATGGAATACTACTCAGTATGAAAAAGAATGAAATAATGCCATGTGCAGCAACATGGACTAGAGATTATTATACCAAGTGGAAAATGTCAGAAAGAGAAAGACAAATAGCATATGATATCACCTGTATGTGCATTTGAAAATATGATACAAATTAACTTATTTACAAGATAGAAACAGACTCACAGACATGAAAAGCAAACTTATTGTTACCAAAGGTGAAAATGAAAGGAGGGAGGGATAAAATTAGGAATTTGGGATTAGCAGATACAAACTACTTTTTATAAAAGACATAAACAACAAGGTCTCACTGCATAGCACAGGAAACTATATTCAATATCCTACAACAAACAATAATGGAAATGAATGACAAAGAACTTATAAATGTGTGTGTGTGTGTGTATAAACTGAATCAGTTTACTGTATACCAAAAACTAATACATTGTAAATCAACTATACTTCAACTTAAAAAAAATAACTGAAAAATAACAGCAACAAAAAAGAACTTCTGCTCATCAAAAAGCATCATTAAAGGAGTCAAAGGGGCTTTGCAGGTGGTGCAGTGATAAAGAATCTGTCTGCCAGTGCAGGAGGTAAGAGACTCGTGTTCAATCCCTGGGTTGGGAAGATCCCCCGGAGCAGGAAATGGCAACACACTCCAGGATTCTTGACTGGAGAATCCCATGGCCAGAGGAGCCTGGCGGGCTAGAGTCCATGGAGGTGGAAAGAGCTGGACACGACTGAGTGAGTGAGCACCCATGCAAAGGAGCTAGAAGAGCCTGGATGAGTACACTCATGTGACAAAGGACTCATATACAGAACATATAGAGAGTTCTTACAAATCAGTAATAAAAAGGCAAATAAATCAATTTTTAAAAAGACAGGAAACTGAAACAGATACTTCACAAAGGAAGAAATCAAATGACCAACCAACATTTGAAAAGATGCTCAACAGTATTGTTCATCAGAGAACTGGAAATTAAAGCCACAGTGAGTCATCACTGTGCATCCCCTAGAATGGCTGCAACTGAAAAGACTAAGTTTTCATGAGGATGTGGAGTAACCGGAACTCCCATCCATGGCCAACAATGTAGAATGCTGGCAGCTTCGGAGAAAATGAAACTATACTGCTATTTTATGACCCCACAACTCCTAAGAGAATTTAGTGTACATGTATATTCACACAAAAAATATAAAAGAATGTCCAAATAGCTTTATTCATGATAGTCCCAAGCTGAAAACACTGTATGTCCATCAAAAGGTAACACATGGTAAATTATATATTATATATATATTATATATAATATATATTATATTATATTAATATATTATTATATTATATAAATTATATTATATACAGGTAAATTATACATTCAAACAATGAAATACTACACACTAATAAAAAAGAATAAGGTAAGTTGCACAGGTGTGGAACTGAAAGTTGCTCGGTCGTGTCCGACTCTTTGTGACCCCATGGTCTATACAGTCCATGGAATTCTCCAGGCCAGAGTGCTGGAGAGGGTAGCCTTTCCCTTCTCCAGGGGATCTTCCCGACGCAGGAATCAAACTGGGGTCTCCTGCATTGCAGGCAGAAATCCCACACAGGTGTAATGGTGAGCAAAAGAAGTCACAGAACAGAACATACTCAATGACTTCACTATATGAAGTTCAAGAAAGGGCAAATTAGTGAAGTGAAGTGAAAGTTGCTCAGTCGTGTCTGACTCTTTGCAACCCCATGGACTATAGAGTCCATGGAATTCTCCAGGCCAGAATACTGGAGTGGGTAGCCTTTCCCTTCTCCAGGGATGAAAAAAAGGTGTAACAGTGGTTATTTCTGGGCTAAAGTCAGGCAGTTATTGATTAGGAAAAAACTTTAGAGAATATTGTTCCATGACAAGATGTCATGTCACCCATATCGACTAAGGGGTGATTATACAGATTATATCTATATATAAAACTTAATTGAGTTGTAATTTAAAACAGTTTGTGCATGAAGTTCTACTGCAACTAAAAAAAAAAAACACTAAGAAAAAAGACCCCTTTTGCTCTTTCTCACACTTCCTAGGGTCAACCCCAATGCCTTTCTTAAAACAAACATACATAAATAGGCAGATAGATAGACAGACACAGATATATAGACATTTAAATAATTATAATTCTAGTCATTCTTCATATATGTTTGCCCAGGATAATCTTGATTTATACATGTACCAGTGTAAATAATTACAGCATCCCCTTTCACCCTGATAAGTATCTATTGTGAACAATAAATTACATAATCACACTCTGTACTGTACATAAAACAATCATCTCACCCTTCCCCCACCAAACTATATGTAGCAGTCAGGTTTCTATGTCTATACATGTGGATTTACCTTACTTTTTCTGGCTATGTAATATTCTATACTGCTGCTGCTACTAAGTCACTTTAGTTGTGTCCGACTCTGTGCAACCCCATAGGCAGCAGCCCACCAGGCTCCCCCGTCCCTGGGATTCTCCAGGCAAGAACACTGGAGTGGGTTGCCATTTCCTTCTCCAATGCATGAAAGTGAAAAGTGAAAGTGAAGTCGCTCAGTTGTATCCGACTCAGCGACCCCATGGACTGCAGCCTACCAGGCTCCTCTGTCCATGGGATCTTCCAGGCAAGAGTACTGGAGTGGGGTGCCATTGCCTTCTCTGACATAATATTCTATAGGATGCATGTATCAGGTTGGCCAAAAAGTTCATTCAGGTCTTTCTGTAACATCTTGTGGAAAAACCCAAACAAATTTTTTGGCGAACCCAATACATGACATTATTTGACTGCTGCTGATGAAGAGTTTAGGTTGTCTGAAGTTTTAAAAAGTACATGATCAATGCTGTTCCTCAGTGTGTGTGGTTAAGGTGTGGGTGACTTTGGTTCTCTGAGCTCCAGGGGTGGGCAATACCCAAGTGGATAACTCAGGATGGTTCATTTGAGAAAGAAAAGCTTTTCTTCCCCTGCTATTATGAAACCAGAGGAACTTCAGCCTGGAGCTGCTAATGGCCACTCTACACTCAGTGGAGACTTCTTGCCTTAGGATGGAACCACCATAGATGTAAAGAGGAACAATGAACATAGCCAGGTGGATTCCCAATGCCTTTATCTAAGCTCCTGGATGCTACAACTAAAGCCACATGCCCTAGAGTCTTCTATAATGTGACCCACTGATCCCTTTTTTTGTCTTTTTCTTTTTCTCTTGTATGAGTTTGTTTCTGTCAATAGAAATGGAAAGATTCCTAACAAATCATACCTGTGATAAGCATCTATCTGTCTATCTACCTCCCCTTTATGGATTACAGCTTTGTTGTAGTGAAGGGGCTTGGGTAATTCAATGAAGCTATGAGCCATGTTGTATAGGGCCACCCAAGACAGATGGGCCTAGTGAAGAGTCCTGACAAAATGTGGCCCACCAGAGGAGGAAATGGGAAACCACTCCAGTATTATTGCCTGGAAAACCCCATCGACAGTATGAAAAGGAAAAAAGATGTGACACTGGAAGATGAGTCCCCCAGGTCGTAAAATGTCCAATATGCTACTGGGGAAAAGTGGAGGGCAATTACTCATAGCTACAGAAAGAATGAAGCAGCTGAGCCAAAGTGGAAATGATGCTCAGTTGTAGATGTGTCTGGTGGTGAAAGCAAAGTCCAATGCTGTAAAGAACAATATTGCATAGGAACCCAGAATGTTAGGTTTATGAATCAAGGTAAGCTGCATGTGATCAAGCAGGAAGTGGCAAGAGTGAACATCAACATTTTAAGAATCAGTGAACTAAAATGCATGGGAATGGGCAAATTTAATTCAGATAATCATTATATCTACTACTGTGGGCAAGAATCTCTTAGAAGAAACGGAGTAGCCCTCATAGTCAACAAAAAGAGTGTAAAATGCACTACTTCCGTGCAACCTCAAAAATGACAGAATGATCTCGATTCGTTTCCAAGGCAAATCATTCAACATCACAGTAATCCAAGTCTATGTCCCAACCACTGATGCCAAAGAATCTGAAGTTGATTGGTTCTATGAAGACCTACAAGACCTTCTAGGACTAACACACACACACACACACACACACACACACACACAAAGATACCCTTTTCATCACAGGAGACTGGAATGCAAAAGTAGAAAGTCAAGAGATACGTGGAGAAATAGGCAAGTTGGTCTAGGAGTACAAAATGGAGCAGGGCAAAGGCTAACAGAGTTTTGCCAAGAGAACACACTGGTCATAGCAAACACCTTCGCTTAACAACACAAGAGACAGCTCTGCACATGGACATCACCAGATGGTCAATACTGAAATCAGACTGATTATGTTCTTTGCAGCTAAAGATAGAGAAGTTCTATACAGTCAGCAAAAACAAGACCTGGAGCTGACTGTGGCTCACATCATCAGCTCCTTATTGCAAAATTCAGGCTTAAATTGAAGAAAGTAGGGAAAACCACTAGGCCATTCAGGTATGACCTAAATCATAAATCAGGTATGACCTTATGATTATACAGTGGAGGTGATAAATAGATTCAAGGGATTAGATCTAGAAGATGGAGTGCCTAAAGAACTATGGAAAGAGGTTGGTAATATTGAGCAAGAGGCAGTGACTAAAACCATTCCAAAGAAAAAGAAACACAAGAAGGCATAGTGGTGACCTGAGGAGGTTTTACAAATAGCTGAGGAAAGAAGCATATTAAAAAGACAGCATATTAAAAAACAGAGACATTACTTTGCCAACAAAGGTCCAACAAAGGTCTGTCTAGTCAAAGCTATGGTTTTTCCAGTAGTCATGCATAGATATGAGTTCAGTTCAGTTCAGTTGCTCAGTTGTGTCCGACTCTTTGCGACCCCATGGACTGTAGTATGCCAGGCCTCCCTGCCCATCACCAACTCCCAGAGTTTACTCAAACACATGTCCATTGAGTCGGTGATGCCATCCAACCATCTCATCCTCTGTTGTCCCCTTCTCCTCCTGCCTTCTATCTTTCCTAGCATCAGAGTCTTTTCCAATGAGTCAGTTCTTCACATCAGGTGGCCAAAGTATTGGAGTTTCAGTTTCAGCATCAGTCCTTCTTGTGAATATTCAGGGTTAATTTCCTTTAAGATTGACTGGTTTGATCTCCTTGCTGGCCAAGGGACTCTCAAGAGTCTTCTCCAACACCACAGTTCAAAAGCATCAATTCTTTGGTGCTCAGCTTTCTTTATAGTCCAACTCTCACACCCAAACATGACTACTGGAAAAACCACAGCTTTGACGAGACGGATCTTTGTTGGCAAAGTAATGTCTCTGCTTTTTAACATGCTATCTAGGTTGGTCATAACTTTTCTTCCAAGAAGCAAGGGTCTTTTAATTTCATGGCTGCAGTTACCATCTGCAGTGATTTTGGAGCCCCCCAAAATAAAGTCTGTCACTATTTCCATTGTTTCCCCATATATTTGCCATGAATTGATGGGACCCGATACCATGATCTTAGTTTTCTGAATGTTGAGTTTTAAGCCAACTTTTTCACTCTCCTTTTTCACTTTCATTAAAAGGCTCTTTAGTTCTTTGCTTTCTGCCGTTAAGTGTGGTGTCGTCTGCATATCTGAGGATGGATGTGAGAGTTGGGCTTTTCACAGAAGCAGAAGAGATTTTTAAAAGGTAGCAAGAATACACAGAACTGTACAAAAATGGTCTTAACGACCCAGATAACCACAATGGTGTGGTCATTCACATACAGCCAGATATCTTGGAGTGTGAGGTCAAGTGGGCCTTACAAAGTATAAAGTTAGTGGAGGAATTCCAGCTGAGCTATTTCAATTCCTAAAAGATGACACTGTTAAAGTGATGCACACAATATTACAGCAAATTTGGAAAACTCAGCAATGGCCACAGGACTGGAAATCAATTTTCATTCCAATCCCAAAGAAGGGCCATGCCAAAGAATGTTCAAACTACCATACGATTGCACTCATTTCACATGTTAGCAAGGTTATGTTCAAAATTCTTCAAGCTAGGCCTCAGCGACATATGAACCGAGAAATTCCAGATGTACAGCTGAGTATGTAAAAGGCAGAGGAACCAGAAATCAAATTGTCAACATTTGCTGGATCATGGAATAAAGCAAGGGAATTCTAGAAAAAGATCTATTTCTGCTTCATTGACTCCACTAAAGCTTTTGACTGTGTGGATCATGACAAACTGTGGAAAATTCTCAAAGAGATGGGAATACCAGACCACCTTACCTGTCTCCTGAGAAACAAACCTGTATGTGGGTCAAGAAGCAACAGTTAGAGCAGAACGTGGAACAACTGACTGGTTCAAAATTGGGAAAGGAGTATGACAAGGCTGTATATCACCACCCTGCTTATTTAATGTCTATGCAGAGTATATCATGCGAAATGCTGGGCTGGAAGACTCACAAGCTGGAATCAAGATTGCCAGGGAGAAATATCAACAACCTCAGATATGCAGATGATATCACTCTAATAGTACCACCTCAAGAAGAGGAACGAGAGCCTTTTGATGAGGTGAAAGAGGGCAGTGAAGAAGCTAGCTTGAAACTCAACATTCACAAAACTAAGATCATGGCATCTGGTTCCATCACTTCACAGCAAATAGAAGGGGTAAAAAGTGGAAGCACTGATAGGTTTTATTTTCGTGGGCTTCAAAATCACTGTAGACAGTGACTGCAGCCATGAAATTAAAAGATGCTTGCTCCCTGGAAAGAATGTTATGACAAACCTAGACAGCATATTAAAAAGCAGAGATATCACTTTACTGACAAAGGTCCATGTAGTTAAAGCTATGGTTTTTCCAGTAGCCATGTACAGATGTGAGAGTTGGACTGTAAAGAAGGGTGAATGCCTAAGAATTGATGCTGTTGAATTGTGGTGATGGAGAAGACTCTTGAAAGTCCCTTGGAGACTCCTTGGAGCAAGGAGATCAAACCAGTCAACTCTAAAGGAAATCAACCCTGAATATTCATTGGAAGGACTAATGCTGAAGCTCCAATACCTTGGCCACTTGATGTGAAGAGCGGACTCATGGAAAAGACCTTGATGCTGAAAAAATTGAAGGCAAAAGGAGAAGGAGGAGGCAGAAGATGAGATGGTTAGACAGCATCACCAACGCAATGGACAGTAATTTGAGCAAACTCCGAGAGACAGTGCAGGGCACAGGAGTGTGCTGTAGCCCATGGGGTCACAAGAGTTGGATACAACTTAGTGATTCATCAACAACAACATCTACCCACCTACTTATCTGTCTTCAAGAATATATATGTGTGCGCGTATGTATTCAAGAACATTTGTTCCCCAAAAGACATGTACAGAAAACATTCACAACAGCATTTTCATAATAATTCTATCCCCTTCTCCTCCAAAACTGCAGAACCCAAAAGTCCTTCAGTGTGCAAATGGATAAAGAAACTGCGGTATATTCACACATAAGAACACAATACAGCAACAGTGAGGATGAGCAAATGACAATTACACATGAAAACATAAATGAATCTCATAATAGACAAGTGGAGCCAGACTCCAAAGTGTACGGACTGTATGATTGCATTTATACATACTGAAAAACAGGCAAAACATACTGATGGTGATAGACGTCAGGAAGATGATTACCACGGGGGAGCTTGAGGGAGCTTGGGGGATTCTGGTAATGCTTTACATCTTGTTTTTGGTGAAGAAGAAGAATGGATCTTTCAGCCACGTAAAAACTCAGCAAACTGTACACATATCTATATACATTTCTCTATGTACACCTCAAGAAAAATATTTTAAGGCATTTGAGTGAGAATAAAATGATTTAGAAAAAAAAATCTTATCGTGTAAAAGGCTTCAGAACACACAGGTAAATGTGAGAAATTGCAAAATTTGTCCTGATGCAAGGTATTTCAGTGGTGAGAGGCCAGTTTTCAGGCCTCTGCTATAAACCCGAAGTGTATTTCTCATTTGCATTTCCAAAAATTTACCCTCTGTACAGATACAGGAATCCATTGAAAAACAGACAAGGAACCAACAGAGGAGGAAACCCTGAAGGAAACTTTGGGGAAAGGTGACCACAGTGTATGTACCTGAAGATTGGCATTGTATTGGGAAGGAAGAGAATTCTGGTCACATTCCTCACTAGACTTTAAACAGAAATGTTCTAAAGATTTGGTGCAAGAGTGATATGTGCTCATGGCCAAGGTCTCTAGAAAGAAACATGGCGCTAGAAGGGTGGGCAAGGCTAGAAAATGAAATATTGAATGAAATGAAGGAAATGGGAATGAATGAACTAAATGAATATTAATTAGCAACTATGAATGAAATAAGAATGAATAACTATGCATAGTTCAAATAAGAAAGCAATGGGTGCAGTCCCTAACGAAAGCCTGACCTCCACAGAGCTTCAGTGTACTCAGGTATTCAAAAGGATTTCACCAAAGATGGCAAGGAGACCATATCCCCAGAAGTAAAGAGACTTCTAGAATATTGACAGAAAACCTAAAGGCAAGAAGGAGCGGAAATTTTAAAAAATACTGAAAGCAACTTTTGTTGTTGTTGCTATTTTGGCCATGTTGCACGGCTTGTAGGATCTTAGTTCCCTGACCAGGGATCAAACTCACGCCCTCAGCAGTAAAAGCGTGGAGTCCTAACCACTGGACTGCCACGGAATTCCAGCAACACATTTTAAATAGGATTTGTATTGTTCAGAGCAAGTAGATGTACAAGGAGACAACAGGTCCTCTCTTTGCAGAAGATGCTGTATGAATTCAGTCAACACACATTTATCACCTGCCTTCCGTGAGGCTGGCACATAATAGGTGTGCTGCAAATAGTGGTTGTATATACTGAATACAAAGATTAATGATGGTCCCTTGTCGGTGGCCCTCTCTGTTAGTGGTGGTGCAGACCTGTGAGCAGGTGTGTGATGAGGGCTCTGACTGCGGCACCCCTCACAACTGAGGAGAAAGGAGACAAGGGAGGTCAGAGGAACCTTCCTGAGTGGAAGAACTGCCTGACAGCAACTAGGAAGAGAGTGCAGAGGGTCAGACCACGTCTCAGTTCGGCACCTACGTCTGGCCAGACCTCTCTCAGAGGGAGACTCCTGGGGACTATCTTTATTCCCATTTTGCACTTGAGAAAACTGAGGCTTAGAATGGAAGGTGGTGACGTGCCTCAGGTCATACAGCTGGGCAACAGCAGAACCAGGGCTCATCCGACAGAAAATGTTACCATCGTGTTCTGTAGCTGTGGGCAGAAAGCTGCTGAAACGCCCTTCAAGGTTTCTCAAAGACTCTGTGATTCTGGGTGACGAGTCCCCGTCTTCACAATTTCTGGGAAATGCGTTGGTCTGGGTTATACTGCCTCCTGAACACAAGAGAAGAATGCTTTGGCTTTGGTTCCAGGGCTCTGACGTCTACCTCTCCTTGAATACAAAGCCCAAGTCTGAGTGCCTCGTGACCCTGGCAGAGTCAGAGGCAGCGGCTGCCGTGCATTCACGTTCTGCACACAGCTGTGCCATTTCTGCCTTGAACCCGCTGAGCTTTTGTGGCATCTACTCTTTTTTTTTTTTTTAATTCATTTGGGGCCAATAATATGCTTTGTTAAGAACCAGGCTTTGTAAAATGAAGAAATTAGCTGCAATAACATTGTGTGGTCTATATTAATGAGTTGTAACTCGATATCAAGTTCATTATCAAAACAAACCTCTCATTTGCCTGAAGGCTTATGGCTCTGTGTCTAGCTGAAAAAGCAAGCCTCCCTTTGTGAAGGCAGGAAAAACAAACCTTCAGAAAGTGGCCATTTATGCTGAAAATGCCCCCGACACACCCTTCACCAAAACTGCATGAATTGTGGTCCTGTCATTTACGGCTGGAGACACGCTTGTGCTCTTTTGCTTTGGGCTTAAAACATTACCTGGACTGCTCTGCTCTGCTATCAATCTTACCTAACGATCTATTTACCTAAAGTACACAATCACAGACCAGCCTCCCATTACAATCTAGGGTAGATGAAAGAACATTAATGAAACCAAGAGCCTGCAGGACTGGATGGCTTGGCAGTTGGTCTGAACGGCTCCCTCTCCTCGGTGTCCAAGTGGCCAAGCTGTCCTGGGTTTTTTTCCTTTTTTAATAGATGAAATTGCTATAATAATTAAAGGAGCTAAAAGGAAGCACAGGAGGAGCTAGCAAATACTGTTAGGCTTCACGATGCAAAGGGGAGACGGGTGGGGAGAGAGCGGAGAGGAAGAGGGAGGAGGGTGGGGGAGGATGGAGCGAGAGGAGACGGACAGCGCACAGCCTCCAAACCTGCGGTGGAGTGAAAACTGCTCTCTGTGGAGTGCGACATGTTCTGACTCTCCCTGAATCAGGGCTGGGGTTGCTTAGAGGGTGTCTGACCTCTGACCAACCTCCCCACCCACTTCATTAAGGCCCCTACCTCGGGCTAAATTCAGGTCCTTTAGGTGCCTGAAGGGGCTCTATTCCTTCATAGGCAGGCAAGGTCTAATTTCCTTTCAAGATGGTTTGCAGTAGGACCAGGTTCTAACAACAAAAAGGAAGAAAAGGGGCCACTTTGTTTTGTGAGGAACTGTGAGATGGATGCATTTGAAGAGACTTCTGTGGACACCGTGACATTCCTCCCGCCCAGGATGATCCTGTAATGTCTGATGAGCTCAGAAGGGCTTCTGCAATGGGGAGGATGCGGGCTGGGGGAGTACAGTTCAGACCTAAATTTGGGGGCTTGAAAGTGATGCCAAGTCTCCATCTCAGCAAATAAAAGAGTAGCAGCTCTGGGCCCCATGCAGAGAGGGGAAAACAAAATGGGACTTTGGAGCCAGACTGGCCTGGTTTTGAGTCTCAGCTTCTCTATCACACAAGTTCCTTTCTGTGTCTGAGCCTCAGTTTTCTCAGCTATAAAATGGAGGGGACAACACCTTCATCATGGGGTTGTCATAAAGCCTCAAGTAAGACAAATTTACAAATATAAATCACTTGGTACATTCTGAATCCTAAATAAATGGAAGGATAACAAGTAAAATAGGCTGTAGGACAGTTCAGACCAGAGAAGGCAATAGCACCCCACTCCAGTATTCTTGCCTGGAAAATTGCATGGACAGAGGAGCCTGGTGGGCTGCGGTCCATGGGGTTGCTAAGAGTCTGACACGACTGAGCGACTTCACTTTCACTTTTCACTTTCATGCAACCCACTCCAGTGTTCTTGCCTGGAGAATCCCAGGGACAGGGGAGCCTGATGGGCTGCCGTCTATGGGGTCGCACAGAGTTGGACACAACTGAAGCGACTTAGCAGCAGCAGCAGTACAGACTGTCCTTGTATGGATCCCTGTATGGATCCAAGATGCCATAGACATCAGACTCCAAAAGAAGGTGAGAAAGACCACCTGGAAGGCATTTTCGAGGTAGCGGTAGGAGCACATGGGACTCTTCATTTGTATCCCCATGCTGAGAATATAAAAACAGAGAGGGGAGAGGGAAAGAGATTTGTGCAGTGATTTGACAGCAGCTGCTGGGACATTTTGAGTCGTGAACCCAAAGGGAGGAGGAGGCTGCATCCTTCAGCTCAAATCAAATGAGAGACCAGCCGCTGTGATGCTCAAGGGCATAAAATGTGACCCCTGCAGGTGGGGGCTGGCGAGCTGGTCTCTGATACCCTTGGGGAAAACCCAGAGGACAGAAGCAGGCTGGGTTGTGCTTCTGGGGCAGGGCAGCAAGGTGGAGGGTAGTTCTCTTAGCCTCTGTTTCCTCGCCTGCAAAGTGCGGTAAATATTGCCTACCTCTCAGTGTTGTGGAGTGAATGGGATTGGTCAATTCATCAGAGAGGAGACACAGGTAGCCTAAGGTCATAGAGCAGATGAGCAACAGTGGAAGCAGGACTCAGACCCTGAAGTGATCTGTGGCCCAGGTGCTAAGTCAATCACCCCTGACAAGGGTTTGTCTGGCCAGACTAGGAAGCTCAAGAATTAATCCTTTTACTGAGACAATTAAATCCCAAGCCCTGGAGCTGCACAAAAAAGGGAACAAGTAGGGTTATTTGTTGGTTTGAGGCAGGGAGGGAAAAGGTGAGAAGACTGGTCAGGTTTAAAGAATCATCAGGCTGCCCATGCTAGCTCCCATGAAACTGCAGAATGCTCCTCCACAACCAACACGTTCATTTCCTACAAGAATGCCAGATTCATGTTCTCAGATTCCTTGGTATCCGCCTGCTTCCTGAGTTTTAAGAGAACTTTTTAAGAAGGTCTAAAAATACCAGAGAAACAGTTTGACTAGCAGAGGATGGGATCAGCCAATAAGCAAGAGCAACACAGGTGACAACCATGTGCTAATTGCCGCTTGGGCATTTGCTTCAAGGGCCCTTGGAAACAATACATTTCAGTCATGTTACCCTTTTGGCTGCCATTTCCTGAATGTATAAAAAATGATCAGCACGAGAGTCATCATCTCTGGAAATGTCAGTATTTATATGTTTTAATGTTTGATATTTTGGGGAGCCAATGGCTTCAATCCCTAAGTGGAAATATGAAGAGAGAGCATTCAGTGAGCACCTATTATCTGCCAGGGGCTTTCCTTAGCATTATCTCATTGATCCTCCCAACAACCCTACAAAGCCAGAGTTGTTATTATTTCTGTATGTGAGATAACAGTTACTGAGACACAGAGAGCAACTTGCCCCCAGTCATACACATAGCAAATGTCAGAATGTTATCTCTCTTTATGGGGCACCAGGTATGTGCTGGGGATGTACCGGTGCATAAAACACCTATGGCCTTTGTCTAAGTGAAATTTACAGTTACCCTGGGGGATGTGATGCCTCGCTTGCCATGTAGAGCTATCCTTGGTCCTGAGAATACAGACTATTCTCATACTGAAGTTAAATCCTGCACCAGGCACTGTGCTAGGCTCTGGGGGTAGACTTGTGAGCAAGGCAGGGTCCTTTCCCTTCAATGAGCTCCAAGTCTACTGGTGGGACCAGACAAATTAACAGGCAATTATGATGTGGGGTTATTTTTTCCTTTTGGTAGAAAATAAAAAATTCAGCAGGTCAGAGCTTGGATTTAGACTAAATCCATTTAACTAGATATTTATCCAAATTATTCAAACCAATTAAACTGCTTACGGTGATCAACATCTCAGCCACACACACCCCAGAACCTCATTCCTCATTAGCTGGGCCTGTCTTCCTTGCCGTTTTATCTAGCAGGTCTTGACAGTGTACTGACCCAGCATCAAAATATGCCTTTCTTAGAAATGCGACTCTAATTAGAAATGGCTGATAAACCTTCATTGAAATGAGCATTATTTAGAAAGATGCATCTAAGCCACAAACAGGGGTTCCCCCCACCCTCGCCCCTCCTTGTCCCCAGCTGTGCTTCTCTTCCAGAAAAGCTCACTGGCGTATTTTAGCAAGAGCTCAAGAAAATGCAAATATCCTTGTCTGTGGTCACGGGGCACAGTCACATTCTTGTTTACATCACCTACAGCTAAAATTGGCACTTTCCTTTTTCTGCTGGAGACTTCCTGAATATATTCTTTAAAAATTCGACTGACAGATGCTCCTTTTAGAGAGATACTTGTCCACTGTTCCTTCTTACTGCAGGCAACCAGGCTGATCTTAAGAATATAGAATCTCTCTAGTTAGTTGGTCCTGGATTCAAATACTATCACCTACGTGTCTGGGTATCTCTAGGCAAGTTACAAAATTTCTCCAAGCCTCAGTTTTCTTATCTCTACAAATAGGGGTAATGATAGCATCTGCCCCATGGGACTGAGGAGCTAACTTTAATAAAATATGCAGAACACAGCAGTGGCATAATAGATGTTTAATAAGTGGCAGCCATTATTTGCTCTCTGGAGTCATATGGCAAGGAGGATACCCCCAGACTGTGAGGTTAGGGTTCTTGGTTCTGCATATGAATGTGAAGAAACTACAGAGGTGAAGTGATTTGCCTAGGGTCATACAGCTATGTAGCAAAGAGAGATCATACTCCAAACTGACCTCCTAATTCCCAGCAAGGGCCACACCCATTCCACCACTGTTCAGAACCCTGGAAACATCTTGCTGTGGAAAACTACAGTTTTTTGTGGGGAGGAGAGGAAGGGGAGAAAGTTCTACAAGGAGGAAGAAGACGGAAGGTACAGCACCTTTGAAACCCAGTGTGACTTCCAAGTAGACCAAGTAATGAAAGATGGAGCTGGAAAAGTCGGTGGGGACCAGATCATGCAGAGCCTTTTAAACCTTAGTAAAGATAATCGTCTTCATTTTGAGTACCATTAATTGTTTTAACCAGGGAAATGACAATATCACACTTGTAATGAAAGAGGATGGGTTGGAAGGTCAGATCGAAGGTAAAGGGGGCAGCTGGGAGGCTGGTGGAATAGTCCAGACTGGAGATGGAGACGAGGGCTTCCTGGATCAGGTAGTGGCCTTGGGGAAGGAGGCAGTGTCCACAGAGTGCCCGCCCTGAGGCAGCTGATTGAACATAAGAGACGATGAAGAGGGAGAAAGCAAAGACGAAGCTCAGGCTTCTGTCTGAACAACTGGGTACACAACGGCATCATTGATTGAAATGGGGGGTGTTTCACCATTCAGCTGGGGAAAGGAACTCAGGACTGGGGCAGTCCTGCGCTGCCATGGTTCTCAACCCAAGATGACTTTGGTCCCCAGAGGACATTTGGTAATATCAACGCATTTGTGGTTGTCACAATTGGCATCTAATGGCTAGAGACCAGGGGTGCTGCTCAACATCCTACAATGCACAGGGCAACACATCGGCCCCAAGTGTCAATAGAGTCGAGGTTGAGAAACCCTGTTCTGCTGAAATTCATAGTCTTAAAGGAAGTCAAACATTAGAACTTTTCAGGTATTGAAAGATTTAATGGGAACTCGTGGAGCTAAGTCCTCCCTAATTTGAAAACCCCCCAGGATAGAAACTTGGGTAACTTCATGTGTGGAGAAGAGCATGGAAAGATTTACCTACCGGAGCTCTGTGGAACAGCCTTTTGTCCAACAGGGCATCAAGAGAGAACCTGTTCCTTGGGGGATAATGGCAACAAACTCCACCTCACCCTGATGCATCAGAAAATAAGAAAATCCAGCCATGATTCAGTGTCTTATATCACCTCAAGTCCACATCTAGCCAACAATGAAGATGCAGGTCAGATGGCTTCACTGCACCTTTCTTCCCATGATAGAACTTGCTTCTATCTCCAACTCTAATATATATTTCACCTTTCTTTTTGACTTATTTGCCATTTTGATTCATGGTTACTTATGCATTTTCTCTCCAACAGAACTGTGGATTTCCTGAGAGAAGCCCCCAAGACTGATTCATATTAATGCATCCCAAACACCTGTCACACATATTTAATAGACATCTCAGAGGGTCACACTGATCCTGTACCAGGCTACAATGGGGCATTACTTTCCATTCTTTCTGCCACTGAGCTGCAGCCAGCCATGGACCCCTTGAAGCCCCTGACAACACTGAACCCATTCCAGAAATAATCCCAACTGTATAATCTTCCCACTTAGTGAAATCCAGAAATCCCAAAGCACTTCCACGCTTGCAGGCAGATCTCCAAACAGAGCTAACTTTTGAGTTATTAAATACAACTGCCGACTGCATAAATTCCAACTTAGACAGAAATACATTTGATCAAAATTGAGCCTGCAAGAAATTTTTTCAGCAGAGTTTGAAAACAGGGTTTCAGAAGGGAAAATGCCACCATCACATGATAGAAGGTATCCCACTACTGGTGATTATGATTTTGAATTTAACTGTCAGAAAGGTCTCTGAGAAAAATATGTTATTTGTTCAGTCCAAGAAAGGTTTAATTGGCTTCTGTCAGATTTTATGTAAGTGCTACTTGCCACTGAACCCCACGTGGATTTTGCACCTTTTGAACTGAACAGATGACGGCTGAGTCTTTATAGGCTGCAGGAATGCTGAAAAGGGGTCAAGGATAGGTCTCTTTCTATGGTTGTGCAAAGGTTTGTCTAACCAGAGATTGATTCTTTAAGCCCCCCCATCCTCCACTCTCCAAATGATGAAAACAGAAGGGAGTCAAAGGAATAAAGAGAGTCCACTATCTTGGATCTCTTTTCATCTGACTCCCTGTATTTTTTCAATTTCTGGAAGGTTGTCCCATGTGATTGTCTTTTTTCACTACTAGGTATCCTCAACACCTAGAATCAGTTTCCCTTGGTGACCTCCCCCTTATCCTGACCCCCTCAGCCCTTCAGTGGATTCTGTGCTATTTTTTAAAGTACCACTATGGACAAAGGCCTTTGACATCCCTAAACAGCTGTGGTACAGGCTAAGAGCTGTCTCTGTTTTTTTTAGGTTACTGTATTGCTTGGGGCCCCCAATATCTGATTTTTTGTGAAGTCATTTGTGCTAGTTATTGCTGATCAGTCAACCTGATCCCCATCTCCAATACTTTCACCTCTCTCTTGCTCCTGCTTTTCCACACCCAGGATAGATACACACTTTCCCAGCCATTCTTTTTTTTTCCCCACCCCCAGCCAATCTTGCAGTTAATAAAAGACAGGTGACAGTACCCTAGCAGATGAGACATAAGAGGAAACATGCTGGGAATTTTTCTGGAAAGCCTTTGTTTGCCTCATTAAAGAGACAAAAATAGTTCTTACCATTCATTTTATCCTCTTTCTACTGGAATATGAATGTAATGGGTGGAGATGAGGCAGCCATTCTATGACCATGAGGGAAAAGGACCTGTCAGTCTTAACATTAACAAGTTCCTCCTTGAACCAATGCCAGTGGGCAAATACCTCCAGACTTCTTACATAAGAAAAATAAATTCACATTTGTTTAGGTCACTGCTTTTGAGTTTTTCTCTTACTTGCAGCCAAGAATGATCCTAACTGATACATAAGGTTTTCTTTTTTTTTAACCTGCTTCTGTCTCTCCATAGTATTCAAACATGAATCATGAGACTGGGTTGAAAGTTAAAACCAAGGGATTTAAATCATGCTCAAGGGCACTCCCTTTCCTACAACTAGGATTTTTTAACTGGGTCATGCATTTCTGCCATCAGGATGAACTCTCTCCTGCAAGGCATCTCATCCTTCACAAAATTATGCTGATATTATTGCTGTTCAGTCACTAAGTTGTGTCCAACTCTTTGTGACCCCATGGACTGCAGCATATCAGGCTTTCCCATCCTCTGCTATCTTCCAGAGCTTGCTCAAGTTCATGTCCACTTAGTCGGTGACGCTATCCAACCGTTTCACCCTCTGCGGCCCTCTTCTCTCTTTGCCTTCAATCCTTCCCAGCATCAGGGTCTTTTCCAGTGAGCTGGCTCCTCACATCAGATGGCCACACAAAGTATTGAAGCTTTAGCATTAGTCCTTTCAGTGAATATTCAGGGTTGATTTCCTTTAGGACTGGCTTGATCTCCATAAAAATATACTCTCACACAAGTTCTTAAAAATATCCCCAGACCTGCTTCTTCCCTTCTACCCTTAAACTTGGACTTGGCATCACTAATGATGGATCCCAGTCTGCGACTTTACGGTTAATTCTCAGCTTCCTTCAGGCTTCACATCTGGGCTGTCTTCAAAATAGTGCTGGAGGCACATGTGCCCAGTTAGAGAAGACGAAGGAGCATGAGTCACAATAACAAGTGTCATCACCTGCTAAGGAGTTCACTGTGTACCGAGTGCCATGCTCAGTACTTCAGACGCATTATTGTATTTAATCCTTTCAAAAGATCTACATGGTAGACCCTGTTATTATTCAGGCCATTTCACAGAACCTCACATGAGGGTCAAAGAGCGGATTCGAACCCACCTTGTCTGATTTCAAAGGCAGAGAACTTACCTTGTCACTAAGCTTGCATCATATCAACTAGACTCTTTGATGTGTTTCTTCTACTGCTCCCCTCCCATCCCCACCCTCACCCCTCCATGCTCAGCAGCTGCTTCTTCGCAGATGAGACCAAGAACTCACTTCATTTTGTCCAGCATAAAGAAAGTGCCTATCGTTCTTCCCATGTCAGAAGGTAATGAACACATGCCCTCCCGGCACCCTGATTTATCACGGAGGGAGCCGACTGTCACATGGGTCTGCAATTAGACACAGCCATATTTACTGAGGCAAGCGTCACCAGTCCAGAGCTTCAGGGCAGAAAGAAAACATTCGAGTTGTTTACTCGAATTCTGCAACTGTGTCGATGCAGTAACAATGGAGCCAGAAGAATCCCTTAGGGAGAGAAAAGGACTTGTTGCTATCTTCCTGGCCTAAAAGTCATGAGTGATGATAAAAATGAAGGTGCAGCTGGTTGGGATTTTTTTAGAACTGAATCTCAAGTGGTCTTCAGATCTCTTATTTATTTTACTTTTCAGGGTAATCACTGATTCAGGGCAGGGGGCGTAGTCTCCGTGATTAGAGACTAGAGAAATTACCTAGTGACAAGCCCACTTCCAACAAAGACCAGTGACTCACCACATTACCACTTCACGTCACAATTTCTCTCATCTGAACAAAGAGGAAAATCGCTTCATGTTTGCAGTGGAAATGTATTATGTTGGAGTCAAGGTTTCTCTTGTTGGAGGAAACCTGTGCTTGTCTGATTTCAGATAGCCCGACTGGATGGTGGGCTGAACTTCTGAGAGCTGCCCTGGGCAACTCCAACCTTACCGCTGAAGTGGATGGTAGTGGGTGCGGGACGGTGACGCTCAGGCCAAGGTCTTCTTCTTAGATGGGATTGTATATAGCTTGCCTCTATCTCCCTGAATCTGCCAACTTACCTCTCAGCAGAGAACTAGACCCTGGGGCTCTTCAAGCCTCAGACTATTCAGGTGCAAAGTGGGGGTGGGGGCTGGGGGGGGTGTAATAACTACACTTCTATCACAGAGTCAATTAAAAGATTAAGCAACAGTGTCATAATGGATAAGATTTCCTAGTATTTACTCTGCGCCAGGCCCTGTTTTAAGAGCTTTACCCATATTAATTCATCTAATCCCCACAAAACCCTATGAGACCGGAACACTTTTAGCTGGATTTCCTCCATTCTAAGATGTGCATTTTCTTTCCTCATTTCAGCATCTCTGAAACTGGGGTACTTCTTATAATTGAAAGTAGGGCATAGTTTAGTCAGTGGAGTTTTGTTTCTTGTTGGCACATGCAGAAAATGGTCATGCCTCTTGAAATGGAAGACGCCTTAGATCAAATACAAGGTGCCCATTTCACAGAGGAGGAAACTGAGGCACAGAGAGGCACTGATTTGTTCAAGGACCCACAACATAGTAGAGTGTCAGAGTTAGGGTCTGAACCCATATCGTTTGCTGAAGAATTTGATCTTTTAATCACAAAGCTAGAATTCACTGAAGCACCCAGTCTAGCTCCTGCCTGTTTCAGGGTCTGCCCAAACTAAGGATGCTTCTTTCCCCTCTGCCACCCAGAGACAGAGCTTCTATCAAGGATTCCGTGCCTTTATATAGTTTTTGCTAAATGCCCTCCCTACATTTCCATTCCAGAACATGGAGAGGGTGTCTGAAGTGCCCTCTCTGTTTCAGTCTCTTCCAAAGAAGAAAATGTGGACCCATGGTAATCTACATATGCTCTGCTCCCTCCCTCCCTCATGGCTAATCCCATTAAACTTCTCTTTTGCTTCCTTGAGAAACAAAGGGACAAGGAACTCCTGAAACAGATTAGGGCACCTGACTTAGGGCAGGCTAGAAGGCTTCCTCTGGAGAGGGCAGTGGCACCCCACTCCAGTACTCTTGCCTGGAGAATCCCATGGATGGAGGAGCCCGATGGGCTATGGTCCATGGGGTCGCTGAGTCGGACACAACTGAGCGACTTCACTTTCACTTTTCACTTTCACGCATTGGAGAAGGAAATGGCAACCCACTCCAGTGTTCTTGCCTGGAGAGTCCCAGGGATGGGGGAACCTGGTGGGCTGCCGTCTATGGGGTCACACAGAGTCGGACACGACTGAAGTGACTTAGCAGCAGCAGCAGCAGGTTTCCTCAACAAGACATTCAAGCAGAGGATTTGCATACATTATTCACACTCCCTCCCTCCGCTGAAAAATCTACAGGAAGAGGCTGTGCAGAGAAAGGTCCTATTGTAACATTAGTTATGATAAAGCAACTTCCAATACCGTGAGAAGAAAAATGGCCAGAGGGCTTCAGGACACTTTCGGGAGTCACCGCCAGGTGTCACCCATTACACCAGCACACGGCAGGAAGTGGCATTCCCATTAAGCCCAGCTGGTCTCACCTTCCTCCCCTGAGAAGCCAGATTCTTCCTCAAATCACGGCTCACTGGACACCTGGCTGCCTGGCATTTGTTGTGGTTTAGTGGTCTAGTCGCTAGGTCACATCTGACTCTTTGCAACCCCATGGACTATAGCCTGCCAGGCTCCTCTGTCCATGGGATTTTCCAGGCAAGAATACTGGAGTGGGTTGCCATTTCCTTCTCTAGGGGATCTTCCTGACCCAGGGATTGAACCTGTGTCTCCTATATTGGCAGGGTGATTCTTTACCACTGAGCCACCAGGGAAGCAATCAATGCTTTACAATAGCTCTAAAAAGTTGAAATTTCTAAAGGCATGATACTT
The DNA here is from genome assembly GCF_910594005.1 of Cervus elaphus. Taxonomy (NCBI): domain Eukaryota; kingdom Metazoa; phylum Chordata; class Mammalia; order Artiodactyla; family Cervidae; genus Cervus; species Cervus elaphus. Next base: position 16,632,987 of record NC_057819.1, on the reverse strand, counting down.
CATATGTCAGCCAGGGACACCCTAGGGTCTTCATTATCTCCTAGACAGTGGGGTGTGGGCAGCAGGCTTTCCGTGGCTTTGTGCCTGAGGTCTTGTTTATCCAACAGATGCCTGGAAGCCTGCTTCCCTGCTCTTGACCTTCCAGAATCCTATCTATGCTCCTCTCAAGACAGAGATGTTCTTTTCAACCTCTGTGTCCTCCTCCACTTTCCCCAATGCCTCTAACCCAAGATGGAAAACTTGGTTACATGACCCCTTCCCTCTCCAATCTCTCTCTCTTTCTCTCACACACACCGAGCCTGAATTACCTGTCCTCTGCATTCCCACTACACCCAATGATACATCCCTGCCACACCATTTATCACATTGCATTACAATGAACTGTTTCTTATCTCTTTCACTTCCTGCCCCAACATACACACTACAGATTGAGAATATTTTTTAGGACAGTTTTAAATTTTACAAGAGCAGGTATTCAGCACACAAGAGAAATGCAACATGTTCACTAAATGAATGAAACAACCATGTAACGAAAATCTAGGAAGTGCTAACGACCTGTCAGATGCTGTTCTTCAACTTTGGACATATCAGAGCATGCTCACAGCAATCCCAAGAGGAGGTCCTATGATATCCCCATTTTACAGACAGGCAACACCGGAGCAGAAAAGTTCTGTAACTTGCTCAAGGTCACAGGGTTGCAAAGAGGCAGATCCGGGGTTAAAGTCAGGCTAGTTGGGTCCACTGGCCATGCGTTCACACTCAGCGCTGATTCTGAAATATCTATCTACTTCCTTCCCTTCCCTCATTGCTATGCTGGGAAGTTCATTCCCAGAGGGGGTTGCTCTGCATAAAACCCATTTCCGTGTAGCATTTTGAAACCAGAGGAGACAGTGGTGAAGACTGCATATTTCAGAGGGCACTCAATAAGAAGGCTGAGCAATGAAGGCTGCACAGAGCTGTGTCAATCCTTAGAAAGTAGGAGCTCAGGAACGCTTTGGATCACCACATAAGCGCGGGTGAGTTTTAAACTCTCTTCTGTGCCTTGACTTTTCCCAAAGCCTTCCTTCATGGGGCAGCACCTTGAGCCACAAGATATACCACTGTGGGTGGACCACAGAGCCGGTAATAGGCTTTGTTCCCCTCCCACTGTTCACCTACCTTGGCCAAGGTAGGGGTAAACATGCATATTTTTATGCATGGGTGTGCAGATACAATAACAAAGACATGTTTAACACAGACATAACTGGCCTGTCCAGTTCTGATCATTAAAAACCAGAAACAATTTGACACCCAGCACTAAACACATACTTATTTTTGATTTGTCTTTCAAACCAACAACAGTATTTCTTGTCCCATACATACATGATCAAGTGTTAGCATCACCCTAAACAATTTCCATATCTTACTGAGTCCTCACACTGTTTCTGCCTATTTGATGTTCCTGTTCTCATTTCATAGACAGGAGCAAATAAAGCCTCAGAGATGCTAAGCAACTCATCTCAATAGCTGGTGAGACGTCAAGTCAGGCTTCAAACTCCAAAGTTTGACACTCTGTAGTCTCTCCACAAACAGAGAGGATGTGTACGTACCCTGAGCACAGCGGATCTCTGAAAATAATTTCTGCGATGGCAAACCTACAATTCATCCTAATTTTTTCCTGATGTTCTACAGTGTCACTGCCGATTTATTCCATCATTTTGGAATTACTAGCTAATAGGATGGCCCAGCTCCCCGTTCTGGCTGGCATTTTCATTCTTCACGAGTAACCAACCACTGATAGCAACAGGGATGTGTCACAATATAATTACACCCTGATTCTTCTTTCTCCCGATGTCCCTGGTTGGTCTGGAGGCTAATTCCTATTTTTTGTCTTGAAAACACGACTGCTTTCACAAAGAGACAAAAGACTCACCTGTGTTAGGAAAGCTGAGGCAAAAAAGGGCAAGAGGGCCCCGGAGGCAGGGGCACTCTGCGTCTTCTTGGTGACTGGTACCTTGGTCATCTTGGAAATCCTTCAGGCTAAACTGTGTCCAGCAGGGAAGGTTTTTGTTTTTGTTTTTTCCCCCCAGAATCTTCTACGTCAGCAGTCACTGGTGTCAAGGGCTCTCCAACAATTTCTCCTTGACTCACAGGTTCTAATGAGACTCCAGACAGGTTTCTGACTGGGTAGGAATTGGAAAAGCAAGTCTTCCTGGGTTTCCTACCAACAGGATAAGGAAGCTGCCAAGGGGTGAAATCAGGCAAGCCCCGCACTCACTTTTAAGAAAGTCACAAACTTTTAGTTTTTCCCCGGTTTGGGAAGGGGACAGCTTTGTCTTCTAGAAACAAAAATAAAATATGAAACTAAAAAAATAAAACTTCGCTGAAGAAGTCTGAGGGGGGCCCATGGAGGGGCCCCCGGAAATCCATTTTAGGGATTGCAGCCGCCGGCCGAGATGGAGGTGAAGCCACCGCCGCTAACGGCCAGGCCCCGGGCCCACGCGGTCGCCCGGCAACGGCGCGCCCCGAGGAGGGTTTCCTATTGGCTGGGATCAATAGGGGCGGGGTCGCGAGCTCGCCCAGGCCGCTGGGCCCCTGGCTGGCAGCTGGCGGCTAGCCAGGGAGCCACGTTCTCCAAACTTTGGTTTTTCCTTTCAGGCCTGAAGACCTTGACCCTTTCTCTTCGTCTAACTACAAGCGTCTCTTTCCTTCCAAACTCTGCCCTGTCCTGCCACAATTCCCTAGTGCCTTGGGTTGGGTAGATCCATGTGGCCTTGAGCCCCTCAATTATTTTACCATGAGATTTCTCTGTTTTATTCACCTAACAACCATTCCTATTCATCCTTCAAATCCCTCATAGACACAACACATACACACACACACACACACACAAATGTATACATGTATATGTTATGTGTGCATGACGTTCAGTTCAATTCAGTTGCTCAGTCATGTCTGACTCTTTGCGACCCCATGGACTGCCGCCCGCCAGGCCTCCCTGTCCATCACCAACTCCCGGAGCTTGCTTACACTCACAGTGCATTGAGTTGGGATGCCATCCAACTATCTCATCCTCTGTCGTCCCCTTCTCCTCTTGACTTCAATCTTTCCCACCATCAGGGTCTTTTCCAATGAGTCGGTTCTTCACATCAGGTGGCCAAAGTATTGGAGTTTCAGTTTCAGCATCAGGCCTTCCAATGAATATTCAGGACTGATTTCCTTTAGGATGGACTGGTTGGATCTCCTTGCAGTCCAAGGGACTCTTAAGAGTCTTCTCCAACACCACAGTTCAAAAGCATCAATTCTTTGAGCTCAGCTTTCTTTATAGTTCAACTCTCACATCCATACCTGACTGCTTGATGAGCTTTGTTGTTGGACCTTTGTTGGCAAAGTAATGTCTCTGCTTTTTAATATTCTGTCTAGGTTGGTCATAATTTTTCTTCCAAGAAGCAAGCTCTTTTAATTTCATGGCTGCAGTAACCATCTGCAGTGATTTTGAAGCCCCCCGAAATAGTCTGTCACTGTTTCCATTGTTTCCCCATCTAGTTGCCATGAAGTGAATGAAATTAAGTGCTTGGAATGTGCTAGATGTTGCGCTCTTATTATATGTATTAACTCAGTCCTCACAGCACATCTTTAAGGAAGGTATTTCCTTACCCTGTTTTACAGACTAGAAAACTGAGGTTCAGAGAGATTGAATGATATGCTTAAGGACCCACAGAAACTGTGTAAACTAGAATTCAAAGCCAGACCTGTTTGATTCTAAAATCCAACCTCTTAGCCACATGAGCCTGGATAAGACACCTGACTTGGACGAGGCTTAACTTCCATCGCTTTCACATGGGAAAAGTAACTGTGCCACAGGTATCAAGGATTAAAATAGACCATTATGTAAAGACTGAGCACATGAGGAGGCCTAGTTAAATGGCAACTAGTATTATGTCCTGACACCCCATTCCCAGGAAGACTTAGTCATTTTTGCAGTACCGTGTTCATTTCACACAGATATTAATACTAACTAATATTTATTGATTGCAGGCTCAGTGCCAGGTGTTCTACTGAGCACTTTACATACATTAATTCATTTAATCCTTCCAGTAGCCCTATAGGATAGGTTCCAGCTTGCAGATTGATTGTACATGTTCTGATTTACATGCTTTATCCTTGGCATTATTTCACACTGGATCAATCTGACTCCTTTTATCTCTAACCCCTGATCGGCTAAGGATTATGACATCATCTCAGCCGCACGATGACCTCACCTTCTCTTTAGAAGGCATGGCTACAAGATGACTCTCCATAAAATTCAAAACACCCAGCCACATAGTTCCAGATGCTGATGCTTGGAAGTAATTATTTTCCTGCCATCGTCTAAAGACTGAGTCTGACCTTCCTTTTTACAGGAAGTTTTGGTCCTCCTGCCTTCTTTGCAGACAGCATTAAGCCATCAGCAAACATTTTCAGAAGGATGAGGATAAACTGAATTGTGTTCAGAATATGGGGTGGGGATGAGAAAAATAAGATAGAATGAGAAATACGTTCAGCCTTGAGCAGAACAAAGGGCTGTCTTCATATGGCTTTGAGGGAAAGCCTTGGCAAAGAAGAATCCAACTAGTTTTGTATGAGCCCAAAGAATGGGAAGGTTTGGGCTCAATATGAGGAAATACAAAGCAAAATGTTGTTTTAAAAGGCATGAGTTCTGCTACCATATGACCCAGCAAGCCACTCCTTGGAATACACCTGAAGAAAACCATAATTCACAGAGACCCATGCACCCCAATGTTCATTGCAACACTATTTACAATAGCCAGGACATGGAAGCAATCTAAATGTCCATCAACAGGGGAATCGATAAAGAAGATGTGGTATATATACAATGGAATAGTACTCAGCCATAAAAGGGAGCAAAATAGTGTCATTTGCAGAGACATATGTAGACCTAGAGATGATCATACAGACTGAAGTAAGTCAAAAGAGAAAAACAAATATTGTATAATATCGCTTGTATGTGGAATCTAGAAAAATGGTACAGATGAACTTAATGGCAAAGCATAGAGACACAGATGTGGAGAAGGGGGGAGTAGAGGTGGGATGAACTGGGAGATTGGGATTGACATAGATACACTTTGTATAAAATAAATAACTAATGAGAACCCACTGTAGAGACAGGAACCCTACTCAGTGCTCTGCGGTGACCTAGTTGGAAGAAGATCTAAAAGGGAGGGGCTATGCATATACATATAATTGACTCACTTTGCTCTACAGCAGAAACTAACACAACATGGTAATGCAACTATACTCCAATAAAGATTTAAAAAAATAAAAGGCACGAGTTCTGGGGTCAGGTTGACTCAGTCACTAAGCACCCTCAGTGACCATCTCATAGGACAATGATGAAACCAAATGAGTAATTCAGGTGGAGCACAGTGCCTAGCCAAAAGGAAGTGCTCAATAAATGTTAGCTCATTTCTTTTTTTTATTAACGACCACCTGTCAGAGCCATATTAGAACTGGAAGTAGAAAGGGTCTTGGAATAGAAAAGACCTGTGTTCAAATCCTGGCTCCGTCTTTTACTAGTAATGAGATCTTGGTCAAGTTACTTCACCTCTGCAAGCCTCAATTTCATCATGTGTCATATATAAATAGTAATGGTAATGCCCACTTTGTACAGTTGGAAGGACTAAGTGAAATGATGACTGTATAGAGTCTAGTACCCAGCAAGGGCTCCAGGCATGCTAGTTCCCTTTTCCATTCATGAAGGGGTGTGTTCCACTGAGAAAGAATGAGCTCCTCAGCACTAGAGGTATTCAACCAAATAAGGTTATATTCTAAGGTCCTGGGGTTAAGACTTCAGCATAGGAATCTGGGGGGAAGACAAATCAAACTATGACAGTGAGCTGCCTCAGACTAAAAGTTCACACAGGGTTGGATAGATGTTGTTGTGTTTCCCTCAAAAAAGTAAAATCTCCTTATCTTCTCCTATGAATTTTCTGTGGCACCCTTGGGTGCCTTGGCTCACAGTTTTGGAACCACAGGGCAGGCCTGTTTACTGTCTTTGAGCTGAGTAGCCTGTTTATGCAAGACGTTAACACCCACGTGAGTAGACATGAAAATAACATCTAATTGGAGTTCATGGCTAATCCCACGCCTCCTGTCCTCCCAGGTAGGACATCTCTGGAGCAAGTTCTTTGGTCCCCCAGAGGTCCCCTTCAGGACTGCTCTGGGGCAACCCCATTGCCTGTAGCACTTGCCTGCTCACCGAGGACACAGCATTGGCTTCTACCCTTTCTTATTTCATTTTTCCACTCCCTTTCTAGGACTGCCTGGACAGCCTCCCAATTATCTCCAAACTCTTGTTCCATGTCTGCTTCTGCAGAACCCAAGCTAAGTCAGTGTTGACTGAGATAACCAGGAAGTCAGACTTAGTCAGATCTGGAAATCTTCCCTCTTCCTCATCTCAAGATTTGGACTTGTGACCTTCTTGGGGCATCTTGCCCCATCATCAGCTTCATCTCTGCTCTCACAGATACATCTCTAGGCGTTTCTGGGTATTCTCTGCATCCCTTAAACACTGAGAGGCCAACGTGTTTTCAGATATGCAAATACATCCCCCAACAATGAAATGTTTGACAACTCAGATATGAAGTGATTGTTTAATTCTTAATTCCTGCTTGATTTATGCAAAATGGAAACTGAAAGACGTGAAGCGACAGGTATTCTATCCTCCCAATTTGCCCCAAAGAAAAGCATTTGAAGGGATTAAAAATAGATGTATCAAGTAGAAGAAAAATTTGAGAATGTGTCTGGTGCCAGCTGGGGTAGCCCAAGTGAAATCTCCAAATCTGCTAAACACTTGCATTTCAGTCAGTACTACATATGTCTAGCATTAAAAACCTATTGGAAAAGTCATCATTTTCTGAATATCTTTAATATACTTGTCTGTGTTGCATCTAGCACCCAGAGAACTCCTTCTGGGTGTTTTTACTGAAATGTCAGCACTGGATTTACTAATTATGGGGCCCAGGGCAAAAGTAAAGCTTGGGGCTCCCGTGACACCTGGTAACTGGCAAAATCTATTGATGACTTGCTGCCAGGATGAAATATCACTGAATTCTGTGTATTAGCACTAACTCTACTGATTCCTGTATTTCATTAGATTAAAGAAGGATGACTACCTGCTGCAAGGCCCCCTGGGGGCTCTTTGGCCCATTCTGGCCCGACTCCACTCTAAATTACACCCCAGGGGGAGGGCAGTGAATTTGAATCTTTGTAAACAAAGAGGAGAAAATGTAAAATTAACCTCTTTCTCCTCCTGTTTCTCTTTATTCTGATTCACCAGACTCAGCAGCAGGGGACGTAGTACTGGCTGAAGGAATATTCTTTGTGAATTTCCCCCACTGGGGAGCTAGGATATGGTGGAAGCTACTTCCACAGATAAAGCTTTCCAATCCTTCACACTTCAGGGTGCCAAGTGTGAGGCTGCAGGACAGATTGGAATAAGGGGATTGTGAATCCCATCTTACCAAGACAGAAGCTGAAGTTCCTGGGATCTAGCACTTTGTTAGTGGTGTAGGTGGCCTGAGAATCCAGGTTTTATGATTCTGAATTTAGTGGGTTCTTTCAGCACTCTGCTGCATTGGCTGTATGTTTCAAGGGTGTGTGTGTGTGTGTGTGTGTGTGTGTTGTTGTTGTTGTGTGTATGTTCACACAGCAAAATAACCTAGGGTTACCTCTGTAAGGTCTGCCAAAACAAGGGATTTCAGAGCCACCAGGGACAGGGGGGCATGGGGGTGATTAACTTCCCTAGTCTACTGGGAGATTTCCTTTAACATCCACAAACATCTCCATGGGGAGGATGGATAAATTAGGAATTTCGGAGTAGAATATACACACTACTGTATGGAAAATAGACAATAAGGATCTACTGTATAGCACAGGGAACTATACTCAATATTTTGTAATAACCTATATGGGAAAAAGAATCTGAAAATATCTATATCTATGGGCTTCCCTGGTGGCTCAGTCAGTAAAGAATCTGCCTGCAGTGTAGGAAACTGGGATTTGATCCTTGGGTCAGGAAGACCCCTTGGAGAAGAAAATGGAACCCACTCCAGTATTCTTGCCTAGGAAATCCCATGGATAGACGAGCCTGGGGAGCTACAGTCCATGGGGTTGTAAAAGTTAGACATCATTTAGTGACTAAACCACCACCATATATACCCTGTATATATATGAATATGGGTGCATGGTAAGTTGCTTCAGTCCTGTCTGACTCTTTGCGACCCTGTGGACTAGGGCCTGCCAGGCTCTTCTGTCCATGGGATTCTCCTGGCAAGAATACTGGAGTAGGTTGCCATGTCCCACCCAGGGGATCTTCCCGACTCAGGGACTGAACTCACATCTCATATATGTATAAATATGCTGTATATATACACACATATATATGAATCACATATATATATCTGAATGTGTGTATATATATATATGAATCACTTTGTTATACACCTGAAACTAACTCAACATTGCAAATCAACTATACTTCAATTAAAAAAAAGACATATACAAAAAAGACACCTTCATCAACACCCTCCCACCCCCATCCCAGGTAGGAGAACATTCCCCTGCCATGTATTCCCATGATTTCCAAGTAGCTCAGAATTTCCTGTTCAGTATACTCTAGCCTACTTCCTACCTGAATGAGTAGAATTCCATGGCCCCTACCCCCCGTAAGATACGTTCAAGTCCTAAACCCTGGGGCACCTGTGAATGTGACCTTATTTGGAATAAGATTACTTGCAGTTATAATCATGTTATGATGAGTCTGTACTGGATTAGGGTGGGCCCTAAACTCATGACCAGTGTCTTTATAAAAAGAATAACGTTTGGACATAGAGACAGAGGACACACAAGGAGAACTATAGTAGGGAATAACAAATCTGACTCCATATTAGATCTGTTTCTTTTACTTTAACCTTTGTATTCTGTTGTTTTTGCTACAAGTTAATCACTAAAGGGATGTGGCCTTAAAGTAACATAATGGTACATCTCAGAGAACCTGCCCCCTACTTTCAACAACTTACCACTTTGTGCTTTACCTCTTCACCTCCCCTGTCTTTATTCTATCAAAGAAACTAGCATCCAGAGCCCAGTAAGGTAATTCTCTAGGACATTAGTCTGCCATCTTCTCGGACTCATGGCTTTCCAAATAAAGTCACTATTCCTTGCCCCAACACTTCATCTTCTGATTCACTGGCCTGTCATGTGGCAAGCAGAACAAGCTTGGACTCAGTAACAGAAGGGCACGTGACAACAGAGGAAGAGAATGGAGTGACGTGTCTGTCTACAAGCTGAGGCATGCTGCGGATTGCCGGCTATAAGCTGCCTTTTCCTAAACACATGCTGCTCCCTTCCTCTGATCTCCTGCCTGTGTCTCCCATTGGATCAACCCACCCAGAAGCCAGAGGGCATGAGAACCTGTTGGTGCTACAGAAGTGGATTTGGAGTGGCAAGCAGATGACTAGCAAAAAGCACAACTTACTTTACACTGTATAGCCTTTTCCATTGTTTTTGCCTAACCCATGCGCAAACATTACTTTACAAAGGCACAAATAAAAGTAAATGTCAGTTCCCTTCCCCACTGTGCACACAGAAAAAAAGAGAAAAGTATAGGCCTCCAAAAAAAGAGAGACGAACAAATGGCTTCCTATTCCAGATACAGACCTTGGGCACAAGTTTCTTCCTTAGAGGGCACAGTGTGCTAGGCAAGGCTGCTAGATTGATCATTACCAAGATGAAGTTGAAATGTCCATATTTTTGTTTATCTGATCTCAAAAGCATCTCTTCCCCCTTGCTGCATCCCCCCCCCCAACACCCTGCTTTTCTGAAAAGTGACAGCTAAGAATTTAGTTTACTATGTTGTTTCCTCTATCTCTTTCCCTCCTTCTTTTCCTACCTCTCTCCCCATGTTTTCCCTATAATTTCTTTTCATAACTTATAATTTTGAACTCACAATTCAACTACCCATTCAGAGGCAATTTTCCTGCTTTTACCTTCTTCTAGGCATCATTGTTTAGACAGTCTGGATGGGGTGGCCCAATTTTCAATTTCCTGACATCTACCTTCAGGAGACTTTCTCTGCCTTCTCTCTCTGGCTTTGTCCTCTGCCGCTGTCTGCATCCTGTTCAAGGACAGCCTCAGAAGTACACAACTATTTCTTGTCTGGCAGTCTCCCGACTTCTGGCACTTTGGTAGAAACTGTCTTTCTTTCTCTTAGCTTCAGTGACACTTTTTTCTCAATAAAATATGCTCTTTCAAACAGGTGTTGAGGAATATGACATTTGGAATATATAATAGCTGTATTCTAACATATACCTTCATCAGACAGTAGCTAAAAGAAGAAAAGGAACTCATTGAAGTGGAAAATCCATTCAAAGGATTTGCATATCTGCCACCCCCTAGCCACCCCCACACTGTCCTACCCCTAAATATGTTTTCCAAGTTTCTGATTTTTGTTGGCAAACTTCTTTCTCCCACTGAACAATCATGAAATCAAAATGAACTTTTTTCTTCTTACTTTCATAATAACATATGTTGGTTGTAGGAAAATTACAAAGAATTAACCAAAAATAAAAGTGCTGTTATTACCTGGGTATATTTCTTCCAGGTATTCTTTTCAAAAAGTATACTTATGTTTCAAAATAAAAATAGGCTTTAAGAAATTTTTGACTGTAGAAGTAACATATGTATCTTTAAAATTAGATTTTATAAAGCATACACACCTTATATATAGATTCTTTTTTTTTTTAGATTCTACATATGACATCACATAGTAATTATCTTTCTCTGACTTACTTCGTTAAGTATAATATTCTCTAGGATCCATGCATTAAAAAAGAAAAATACTGAAAATGAATTTTGTTTCATAAGATAAAAAGTATACATGTGGGGAAAAACTACCACCCCCCTACCCAGGGATTATTATCTAGTCTTTTGGTATATACAATTCCATATTTTTACAGATACACCTATATCTATATCTTATCTATGTCTATATCTTATCTCTTATTTTGACAAAAATTAGACTGCATTAAATATACTAATTTTTTAAAACCTACTGAAGTCTTTCCCTGTCAGTGAATACTGAGTTACACCATTATCTTTCATACATTTGGTACCACAATGAGAAATACATTTCAGATGTGTGCATATAGCACATACATATTTCTAATTCAGATAACACTTTCATGAACCACTATTCACCACTATTATGTATGGTGTTTTCTGTTATTTTCTGTTTTATTCTCTTTCATTTAAAAAAATACAGGTTATGACCCAGTAAATTGATTCTGAGACCACTAATGGCTTGTGCCCTGTAGGACAGCATGGCAACCAGCTCCAGTATTCTTGCCTGAAGAATCCCCGTGGACAGAGGTGCCTGGTGGGCTACAGCCCTTGGGGTCGCAAAGAGTTGGACATGACTGAGCGACTAAGCACAGCACAGCGATGGGTTGTGACTTGCATTTTGAAAAATATTCTCCTAGGTCACGATTTCAATAGCTTTATTGCATTTTGAACGCCAGAGTTTTTAAGTTTCATGGAGTTATAGAGGAGGTTTTGTCCAGTCTCTTATTTTTATTCACAGAGGAGTGAAAATTTTATTTTCTTGATAGCTGGTACAAGAATTCCCCTCAGGGAGGAAATTTTCTTTGTTTATGGAAATACCTTTATAACTGCTTGTAGGGGGGAGGCTGCTATAGAAGGAGTCGCTGAACCACTTTATTCCAGGAATAAACAAACCTGGGATGGAGAACACTGAGCCACACCGCAGACGGGGGGAGAACCTGGGTGAACCAAAGGACTTTCAGAAACAAGAATATCAAGTATCGAATTTCTGTTATTTGCATTGCTGTGCTGTACACTCATCCACTCTCTCAGGTGCTCAGGAAGGCTTAATATTACTCAGATTTCTTTCCAACAAGTGATGGAAATACAACTCACATTGGATTAAGACAAAATAAGCTAGGAGTGTTTATTCACTTACGAAATTGAATACACCAGGCATGAATGGATTCAGGGTCTTGAATAATGTCACTGACATTTGGTATCTTTTTTATATCTTTCCTTTTTTCTTGGTTCATTCTAAGGCATTGATTCCCAACGTGTGCTGTGCTGTACGAAGTCATTTAGTCATGTCCGACTCTTTGCGACCCCATGGACTGTAGCCCACCAGGCTCCTCTGTCCATGGAATTCTCCAGGCAAGAATACTGGAGTGGGTTGTCGTTCCCTTCTCCAGGGGATCTTCCCGACCCAGGGATCAAACTGGGGTCACCTGCATTGCAGGCGGATTCTTAACCAGCTGAGCTACCAGGGAAGCCCTGATTCCCAATAGTTTTCTCTAAAAAGACCTCAGGCTAATTTTTATTTGATGGGTTGGGATCATATGACCGTCTTTGAACCAATCACTGTGGCCAGGGGGATGGAAGGCACTGATTGGCCAGGGCCGGATCATGTGCTCATGCTTGGCTCCAGATATAGTGTCACTTTCACATCCTCTTGGCTTGAGGTGGGTGAGGAGTGGTTTGCAGAAAACTAGGTTCACAATGGGAGAACCAATGGTGGGAGGCAAACACAACATACGTGCCTACTGACACAGCTTGTGGGAGGCATGAACTTAGTGGAGAGTGAGTGGGGCTCTGAATTGCTTTGTTTGCCCCAGTGTAGAAATGGACTCCTTGAGAGGCATATCCAAATGATCCCTAAATCCAACTAAGAACAAAAGGAAAGTATTCCTGGGATTTCAGAGAAATCTTGGAGAGAGGGTGACATTTTTCTACAGTTTTACAAAGGATATCCATATCAACCTTGTCTAGCTCTTAAAGGAAAGAAGATCCCTGAGGACATTTGAGTTGCATAAATGGGGAAACAAAGGCCCAAAGAAGTTTCCAGACCTGTCCAAAGTCACATAGCTAATATTTGCTAGAGCCTAGATTGAGCACAGTCTCTTGCCATGGCTTAGCAATGTTCCCTCCACATGACTCAAGTACACTTCCCTCTATTGTGCTGCTTACATCAAAGCTAGACATGTCTCAAAGACTTATTTCCCTGGATGCTCCTATTCTTATAAGCCCCTTGCTTGTCCTTGGGGCTGCCTGGGGCCTCTGCATAGACTTAGGAGGAGCTTGTGTAGGAACAGACAGTCAGGCTCCAACTCTTTAGGAGATTGGGAACCTAGGTGTCTGAAAGGGAGGCTGAAGATGCAGGGCCCAACAACAAAAAAAACCAAATCAACAGGGCGGGGTCAGGGGAATAAGCAGGAGTGACCAAGAACGGACAAGTGGCCAAAGAAAGTGGATCGGTATTTATAATGTTCTTCCTATTACCAAGTATTTTGCATATATTATTTTACTCGGTCTTCACAAAAATTTTTAATTTCAGGGAGGGAATGACAGGGAAGAGGAGGAAAAGAAGTGTCCATCAGCAGGAGCCATGCTTTGAAGGGCTTTGAATTTGGCTACAGGAATCAGTGAATGAATGAATGGAGTTTATACCTGTATTACTTTGTTGCTGTAACAAAGAACCATGAACTGAGGCCCTTCAGCAGCAGAAATTTCTTGTTTTATAATTCTGGAGGCTAGAAGCCCTAGATCAAGGTGTCAGCAGGGTCCATTCCTTCTGAAGGCTGTAAGAATTTGTTCCATGCTTCTCTCTCTTAGCATCTGGTGGTTTTGAAGCCATCCTTAATATTCCCTGACTTATAAATGTATAACCCCAACCTCTGCCTTTAGCTTCTAGCGGCATTCTCTTCATGGGCGTGTTTGTGTCTGTGCCCCAAATTCACCTTTTTATAAGGACACAATTATATTGGATTAGGGCCCACCCTACCCCAGTATGACCTCATCTTTAATTACATCTGCTCTGGCCCTGTTTTCAAGTAGGGTCACATTCTGAGATACTGGAGGTTAAGACTTCAACATCTGAATTGGGGGAGGGGACACAGTTCAATCCATAACAGCCGCTAAGTGGAACCCTTACAAAAGCTGGGTTCAGCAAAATTAAACAGATTAATTTAGGGCCTCTGTGGCGATTTTACAACCTTACTGAAAAACCTCTAACACTCCTCCCATTGAGAGCTGCGGCCTCTGTCCCATCCCCTGAGACAGATAGAGGATGGTGGAAATGAAGCTATGTGACACCCAAGGGTGGTCCATAAAAGGCCATCCCGCTTCCATCTCTTTCACTGGAATGCTGGACTGCATCTAAGAAGTGTGAATACCCTGGGGCCAGCCCTCTGAGAGGCACATAGATCCTCTCTGGCTGGGTTCCCAGCAGAGCCTAGCCTTCAAGTTGTCTTGCTGAGGTGCCAGACAGGTTAAGTGAAAAAGCTCTCTGGCAGCTGCACCCTCCAGCTGCAGCTGGGAGAGGCTTCTGAGTTAAAGTCCCCGGCATTGCGGAGGGAGGACAGGCAGTCCTGGCTGCGCCCTGCCCAGATCCCAAGCCACAGGATTAGTGAGCATAAAAAAATGGTTCTTGTTTTAAGCCACTAATTTTAGGGTTTGTATTAATCAGCATCTTCAAGATAAACAAAACCAATATCCATCTTTATCTCTCAAGTCCAAAGGCAGCAGTAGGCAGAATTCCCTCTTCCTTACAGGACATCTGGGGCTTCCCTGGTGGCTCAGATGGTAAACAATCTGCCTGCAGTGTAGGAGACCCAGGTTCAATCCCTGGGTCAGGAAGAGGAAGATCCCATGGAGAAGAGAATGGCCACCCACTCCAGTATTCTTGCCTGGAGAATCCCATGGACTGAGGAACTGTGGATTACAGTCCGTGAGATCACAAAGAGTTGGACATGACTGAGCAACTAACACTTTCCCTGACCTCCCTAAAGGACATCACCCTTTTTTCTTTCCAGGCCTTTGACTCATTAGGTGAGGCCCACCCACATTATAAAGGGAAATCTGCTTCACTGAAAGTCTACTGATATAAATGTTAATCTCATCTGAAAAAAAAAAATACCTTCACAACATTACCTGGACTAGTAGGCTAGACTGTGGTCTAGCCAAGTTGGTACATGAATTACCTATCATTGGCTGGTTTGTTACACAGCAATAGCTAACCATAATAGCCCTTCACAGCCTCTCAGCCTGCTGCTGCATTGTTTGACTTTCCAAGTGAGTGATAATACGTTACCTTTTCCAATTTTATTTGGGCATATTTCCTGCCCTCCCTCCCTCTCCCTTCCTCTTTTAAACAGAGATCTTTGAGTATGTTGTTCTGCAGATCATGTCCTTAAGAAGCTTGAGTGTAGCAGTTAAGAGTTTCTGATTTGGAGTTTGAGTGAATTAGATTCAATTCTTGGCTGTACTAGTTCTGAGCTGTGTGACCTTGAGAAATCTATTAAACCTCTCCGAGTTTCAATATCCTCATCTACAAAGTAAGACAGGCATGCTGACCTTGGTGCCATTGTAAGGAATAAATTGAACGAGCCTTAGAAAGGGCTCAGTTCAGCACCAGGGCACATAGTTTTTAAAATTCATTCATTCATTTGTTCATTCACCAATAGGTCCAAGGTTTTACCAGTCTGTGGTGCTGTGCTTCCTTTTAAAAGGCCTGAATTATGAGGCTCAAGCTTCCATCCCTCTCAAATTTGAGAAGCTTCTCTCCCTCCCCCTTCCCCTTTCTTCCTTTCTTTCTGGGTGTGTGTTTTTTCCCCCTTCTTCTTTTTATTTTCCCTTGTAAAGTCAGATTTCCTCCACTGGGGACCACATGCATGTTTCACAAATTCATCTTGCTTGTCAGTGCAGCCAGCTGTGGTTCTCTGGACCACTGCTTCAGTTTCCCATGAGGCACCACTCCTTCCACTTCAGCTCCCCTCCTTCTGCCTCCACCTGCCACTCTGCCCTGCACGCCTTCCCTCAAGCCCAGCACAGACCTTGCCACCCACAGTGGCATGAGCAAAGAACAGGTTGCAACTTTTATGCTGATTTGCCTGAATGTTCCAGTGGGAGGGGAGCGGAAGTGAAGTGTTGGCTTCTAACTGTTACTGGAGAGAACGTGGTCAGAGATCATGGACACAACTCTCTGGACATTTACAGACACCCCTGCCCCCCTTCATTGTGTCAGTGCCCATGGAGCTCAGGACATTGCCTTGCCTTGGTGTTTGCACCTACTGCCCAGCCCAAGACCTGCTTCTCCACATCCTCATTGTCTGACCTCATTCCTGGATGATGGGCAGTGGGAATTTCCACTGCCTTCAGAAGAAATCCAGCCCCCTCATCAGGGAGATGATGTTGCTCTGTGGTCCTCTGTATTAGTCAGAGTCCTCCAGAGAAACAGAACCTATAGGATATGTACCGTTGACCCTTGAACAACATGGGTTTAAAAGCTGCCAGGGTCCATTTATATGCAGATTTTTTTTTCAATAAATACATACAGGTGGTGCTAGTGGTAAAGAACCTGCCTGCCAATGCAGGAGACACAAGAGACACAGGTTTGATCCGTAGGTTGGGAAGATCCCTGAAGGAGGGCATGGAAACCCACTCCAGTATTCTTGCCTGGAGAATCCCATAGACAGAGGAGCCTGGCGGGCTTTAGTCCACGGGGTTGCAAAGAGTCAGACATGACTAAAGTGACTTAGGACGCAAGCATTATATAATCACGATTGGTTGAATCTGCAGATGTGGGACTGTGGATACAAAAGCTGACAATGGGACTTGAGGATCTACAGATTCTTGTGTCTGTGGAGGTTACAGAACCAATCCCCTGTGGATGCTGAGGATGGCTGTATGTGTGTATATATATGCAGAGATTTATTATAGAGAATTGCCTCACACGACATGGAGGCTGAGTAGAACACAGCAGAAGAGCCGTGGTATAATTGCCATCCCAGCCTGAAGGCCTCAGATCCAGGTGAGCCAATGAGGCTCCAGTCTGAGCCTGAAGGCAGAAGGCTGATGTCCCAACTCCAAGAGAGTCAGGGAGAGACAGCGAGAATAGTCAGGAGAGATGGGCCGAGAGAATCCTTTCTTTCTACTCAGCCTTCTCTACTCTTAAGAGTCTCTAACAGGTGATAGGCTGAGGCCCACACACACTGGGGAGGCAGGACCTCTTGACTCACTGATACAAATGCTAAGCTCATCCAGAAACACCCTCATAGACACACCCAGAAATAATGTTTCCCTAAGTATCTGGACCCCTCCCCATGGCCCAGCCAAGTTGACGCATACAATTCACCATCATGCTTCATACGCCTGGACCAAGTTGCCCATCGTCAGCGCATTCTGGGTTTGCAGGGCATCCAGGGTTCACAGGCCAGTCCTTTGCCCCACCTCCTCTCCATGCGAGGGCAAGTGAGGCTGAGCGTCTTCTGTCCTCGGTGCTCATCTTCACTGGCAACACCTCATCACCTACAAACAGCTGCTCAAACAAGAAACTCACAAACATTCCCAAGAACTTGCATTAATTTAAAGGCTTACAATGTCTAAATCCACAGAAAGAAGGGACAAGTTGCCGGGGAGAAAGCAGATTTATTTGACTCTCATGGAAAGAGAAGGGGCTTCCCAAATGGCGCTAGTGAGAAAGAATCCACCTGCCAATGCAGGAGACATAAGAGATGTGGATTCGATCCCTGGGTCAGGAAGATCCCCTGGTGGAGGGCATGGCAACCCACTCCAGTATTCTTGCCTGGAGAATCCCACGGACAGAGGAGCCTGGTGGGCTGCAGTCCAGTGGGTCGCAAGGAGTTGGACACAACTGAAGCGACTTAGCACGCAAGCATGCATGGTAAGAGAAGAGGCACTGGAATTAGCTGAACCTGGATTCAAATCCAAGTCTTGCCCCGACCTGTGCAGTTTTTGCTTTTACGAGATGAAGCTTCTGCTTTAGAGAGCGGCTGTGAAGATGAAACGACAAATACCAAATAGCACGTCCTCAGCAAATGATGGCTACTGCCTCGGCCGTTTGTTGTTACGATTGTACCAGTACCTTCACTATTAAGATGGCTATTTGAAACTGAGATGTTGATGCTCTAAGATCAACAGGGGTGACCATATTCTTGACTGGAAGTCAGTGGAGGAGGAGTCACTTATCCTTGTGGTAAAGTCTGGAGTTGAATTGGAAATATTCTGAAGTCTGTCCTAGCAGCCTTCCATTTTAAGGAAAGAAGCCTGGACTTTGGGTTCTGATCAGTGACACAAGTTTGAATCATAACTTTGACTTATTAGCCATGTGACCTTGACCAGTTGATTAATCCCCCCAAAGCCTCCGGCTTCACATCTGTAAAGTGGGGATAATAATATGGGTTGAGGACTGAAATGGCATCAATATAAGTGCTTGTTACACTGTAGGCGCTCATCATTTGGAAACTTTTAATATTATCATTGTACCTTTTTTCCTAGACACAGTTCAACAACCTGTAACAGATACTAAAGTGACCACTTTTAAGTTGCCCCAGGAAGACTGTGGTGTGCTCTGCAACCCCTAATCCCAGAGGAGTACTCAGATGGATATTCAATGTTTTTATCAGCCCTGCATCCATCTCCCTTCTGGGAACAGCATCCCAAATTTTTGGGGAGGGGGAGAGGGTAAGGGGACTCACCACTCTGACACCCTCAGTCCATATGGTTCAGATAGGATTGGCCTCAAATTCCAGATACGAGATTGGGCATGTGACCCTGATTTAGCCAATGGGTATATTTTGTCCTCCAGGGGGCACAGTGATTGGTTCAGGTGATCCAGTGAGACTCTATTCTAGGAGCTGATAGGTTGGAAGCTTGGGGTAACAGGGACCATCTTTCCTATGATAGAGTTGCCGACAAAGAGGACAGGTGGGAGATACAGAGATTGAGCCTGATGACATGCTTGCCACGCTGTGCTCAGTCACTTTAGTCATGTCTGACTCTTCACAACCCTACGGACTGTAGCCCACCAGGCTCCTCTTCCATGGGACTCTTCAGACAAGAATACTGGACTGGGTTGTCACGCCCTCCTCTAGGGGATATTCCCAACTCAGGGATTGAACCCGTGTCTCCTGAATCTCCTGCACTGCAGGAGGATTCTGTACCCACTGAGCCACCAGGGATGCCCGATGACATGCTTAAAGCCCCTGAATTGAGCTGAGCTCGAAAATTTCTTCAATAGTGGATGCTTCCATTACAGGAGCCAACAGATTCCCTTTTGGGCTTAATGACATTTTGATGTGAGGTTAAATGATTTGTAACCAAACACATACTAACCAATGTAATTTTGCCCCCTCCCTGCTCCTGTTAATATACCTCAGTCACTCCTGGCGGCCTACAGTAGGAACATTTCACCAGGAAAAGAGAATTTCTATCAGGCTTCCTGCATTGTCTCATAAGAGCCTGGTTTACAGCCCCAACAGAGATGCTCATAATTGGCCAGTGAGAGCAAGGAGCCAGGGTGGTGAATGTGTGCCAACAAATAATTCAAGCCGGCAGAACTCTTGGGGTTTTATAATTATGTGGAAAGACCTGAGATTTCTGTAAGGCAGGGGTCAGCAAATTAAAATTCTCCCAGGGGCTCAGGGCTTCTGAATGCTGGTTTCTGATAATCTTGTTTATGTCCTGGGGTAAATAAATCCGTCTTTTGTTCTGTGTTATTCAACTCTCAGCACTGTTTGTAATTAAAGGGGTGGAGGGTGGAGAAATGAATGAGTTCTTTAATTGGCTCTGTTCTGGGTGACATAGAGTAAGACAAAAAGGCCCTCATGGGCGGGAGAGGGAGTTGGGGGTGCTCTGCTCTGCCCTGGGAAACGGTGATAAAACCCGGGGCAGCTGGTGATCAAGTGGCAAAGGGGCGGAAATCTATCGTCATTAGTGTGATCAATGAGCACAGGCTGCACCTCTGCTGGTCTGCGCCAGGGCCCTCCTGAGACACAGAGAGAACCTGAGCAAATGTGGCTGGTTTCAGAAGTCAGCCCACCCCCACTCCTCTAGTCAAGGATACCCTGGCGGCGTTATTGCTCCCCTCACACTCCGTTTCCTACAACCATGATTCTAGGGGAGGGAGGATGACAAATAAAGCAGATAGAATCTTACTTTATGGTCAGATAAAGATAAATGCCACTTACAACATAATTATGATAGAAAAAGGACACAAGTAATAACAGATGGGTCGGTTCCGTAGGTTGAGTGCTGTCTATGAGCTGGATGCTGGGTTGAGAGCAGTACATACATGGCTTCTTTTAATGCTCTCAAGAACTCCACATTATTGGCACACTGTCTGCATTTTTTGGAGGAAGAAATGGAGGTAGAAAGAGAGATGAAGTGACTTGCCGGAGGTCCCTCGTCGGTGAGCGATGAAGCTGGCGTTCATCTCCGAGTCAATCAGACAACAAAGCAATGCTTGTGCTGACTGCATGATGCCTCTCCAGTACCTTTCTGGAGCTCTGCTTTGCCCCTCTAGAGCTTTTCAACTTTTTAAGACCAAGTCTTCGACTTCCCTGGTGGTCCAGTGGTTAAGAATTCACCTACCGAGGCAGGGGACATGGGTTCGATCCCTGGTCTGGCAAGATTGCACATGATGCAGAAGCAACTAAGCCAGTGCACCACAATTACTGAACCTGAGTGCCTAGAGCCCGTGCTCCCCAACGAGAGAAGCCACTGCAGTGAGAAGCCCGCGCACTGCAATGAAGAGGAGTCCCCACTGTCCACAACCAGAGAAGGAATGCAGCAGTGAAGACCCAGTGCAGCCAAAATAAATAAGTAAATAACTAAATTAAAAAGCCAAATAAAAAGCTAAATAAAATCAAGTCCTGCACTCTAAGTCTCAGAGTTTCATCTGTGAGATGGGGACTAACAACACTTTTATGTAGCAGAGTGTGTGGATGCAAATAAGAAAAACAGACATTGGGTAGTTTAAGCAAAAAGGCAATGTCCAGGAAGGATACTGGGGAGCTCTTGGAGTTCTGGTCTCTTCTGGTTCTGTGGCACGAAAGGGGCCCTGTGCCCACCAAGAATCTCCCAGTGGGTGATTTTCCCCCAACAGGATGGGTGTTCAGATGCTGAGTAGCTAAAATACCCTCCACCCTAACTTTCTCACAGGGCTGTGTGGTGATGGATGGCTCAGGTACCAGGCATGACATGTAGTAAATGTCCAGTGAGTGGTAATTATTATTATTATTAATAATAACCAGAAAGAGGCAGCTCAGCCTGTCTCCACACTTGCCATATAAATCCTGGGCCGCTTTTCCTGCTGGATGATTTAGATTTCCTTTATGAACAGAGACATAAACCAAGCTAACATATCCTCGAGACAGAAGGATGCTGGCATGTCTTCAGATTGGTCACTAAAGCGTGTCCTAAATTGGGAAGAAATCAAAACAGATTGCATCTAATTTCTCACTGTTCCAAGCAAGAAATTACCTCTTTAAGGGAAACGCCATGACTTTCAAAGCTGTGCAAATACAGTGTTTGTGAACTGTCTTGTCTTGGGTTTGGCTTGGATTTCTTGGTTAGATTGTCTGCTCCCGTGGGGTTAGCTGGGTTTTCAGAGAGAAGAGGCACAAAGAATCAACTTTTCTCACTTCTTCCTTGTGCTGTTAGGAGACTGGTGAGAGCTACTCTTCTCACAACGGCTGCATGGGTTCTTATGGGGAAAGCATGGGCTTTGGAGCCAGACCAACCTGGATTCAAATCCTGGCTATATTATACCCTGCAGTTTTATTTTCCTGGGCTCCAAAATCACTGTGGATGGTGACTGTAGCCATGAAATTAAAATACGCTTGCTCCTTGGAAGAAAAGCTACGACAAATGTAGACAGTGTATTAAAAAGCAGAGACATTACTTTGACAACAAAGGTACCTATAGTCAAAGCTATGGTTTTTCCAGTAGTCACGTACAGATGTGAGAATTTGGGGCATAAAGAAGGCTGAGCACTGAAGAACTTATGCTCTAAAACTGGTGCTGGAGAAGACTCTTGAGAGTCCCTTGGACAGCAAAGAGATCAAACTAGTCAGTCCTAAAGGAAATCAACCCTAAATATTCATTGAAAGGTCTGGTGTTGAAGCTGAAGCTCCAATACTTTGCCCACCTGATGTGAAGAACTTACTCACTGGAAAAGACCCTGATGCTGGGAAAGATTGAAAGCAGGAGGAGAAGGGGACGACAGAGGATGAAATGGTTGGATGGCATCACCAACTCAATGGACATGAGTTTGAGCAAACTCTGGGAGATAGTGAAGGACAGGGAAGCCTGGTGTGCTGCAGTCGGTGGGGCTGCAGAGTCAGACACGATTGAGTGACTGAACAACAAAATATCCTGCAGTATGAACTTGGGGAAGTCACTTTATCTGTATGGATCTCTGCTTCCTCATTGTATAAGTGAGATCCTTATTATTTACTTCCTAGAGTTTGCAGTGGCCAGCAGTAACTGTTGGTCTTGCTCAGGGCTGATGCTGGCTTGTTTGAAAGCTTTGTGTAAATCAGGAAAAGGCGCTCCTTCTAGCAGATGTTTCTGGGGCCAGAGTGCATGGCTTACTGAGCAGAGCACAGGGCGGGCTTTTGTTTCCTTTTTAGTCCTTCTACTGGTGCCCTTGTGCAGTGTGTGACCTGCCCAACTATTCACAGTGGCCTTGTTATATCAGCCTATTTGATCTGACTTTTTAACCTTCCTTCTCTTCCATCCCAAAGGATGGGAACATAACCCAATTCTGGTTAAAGCCTCTGGCAATAGCGATTGGTTCACAGATTGGTCATGTGACCCAAACAGTTCAAAAAGAATTTTTCCCTGGGATTGACATACCCATGTTGGAAGGAAGTAACACTTCATATTCATTGAGGAAATGGCAACCACATTCCTCTTCACATGGAACAGGCCTATTTACAGTAGGGGGAAATGTGATGAACAGGCAAAGACAAAAAGAGGTAAGTAAAAATGAGAGCTATAGAGAGGAAGTTCCTGAACCCAGTTGTGGAGGATGGTTCCTGTGATTCTAAGCATGCGTTCAGTTCTCTTAGTCCATGGATTCAAATAATTCCCTTTGCATGATTCCTTTTATGCTTGAACTAGTGTGAGTTGGTTATCTGACACTTGCAATGAAAACTGTCCTGATAATTGGGTAGTTTCTGTAAGATGTATTGTGTATGGAAAACCCCTAGCTCAGAGTGTCATTCCATAAACAGTAACTTATTATTGCCATACTGTACCACATGGAATTCCCACCAATTTGCTTCTTTGGAGTCAAAGAGAAAGTGCTTTTTTTACATTTGTGGTGTCAGATGTGCCATCAGCCCTTGATTTCATGCCCAAGGCAGACATCCATAACTCATTAACAAAAGATATTAATTAATAAGGCCATGGTGTTTTATCAGTATTGTTCTTTGTTTTATTTTTGTTTAGCCTGGGAATGGTCTGAGTCCTTCCTAACAGGTGCTACAGGCAGCTGCTGTTCATCATTTGGAAATGAAAGAGGAGATGAAACCAAACATTTTGATTTTAAGCCATTTGTGACAAAATCCATTGCAATTCATTTTTTTAAACCTCTAACTAGTGGCAGCGTGCCGACAGAGGTGAGAAAATGTTGCTTTAAATTAATGCCAGAAAATAAGGGACTCAGAATAGCACTGCAGAAGCCTAAATGGCTAATGAAGTTTGGCAGAAGGTTTTTGTGAGCATGTGTAGGGCAGCTGGGTCAACAGACAAGCAAATTCCCAAAGACAGAAGCAGAGATTAGCTCACTTCACCACCATATCTGGGGCAAAGCTCACTTCCTCCTCATCTTATGGGGATGAGGGTGGGTGGGAGGGTGATCTTGGTGAATTTTCCAGCCAGAGGAAGGCTCTGTGGTGGAATACAAAAAGAAAGTAGATATAAACAAAACAAGACACTCCAGATTTTTCTGCCCAGCTTGAAGAAGTCCAAGATCTGTCACTGACTGCTGAATCTAAGGTAGCATAAGGAAAAAAAGAGAAAGTGAAAGTTGCTCAGTCATGTCTGACTCTTTGCGACCCCATGGACTATACACAGTTCTTGGAATTCTCCAGACCAGAACACTGGAGTGGGTAGCCTTTCCTTTCTCCAGGGTATCTTCCCAACCCAGGGATTGAACCCAGGTCTCCTGCATTGCAGGTGGATTCTTTACCAGCTGAGCCACAAGGGAAGTCCAAAAATACTGGAATGGGTAGCCTATCCCTTTTCCAGGGGATCTTCCTGACCCAGGGGTCAAACTGGGGCTTGCTGCATTGCAGGCAGATTCTATACCAACTGAGCTACGAGGGAAGCCATGGGAGCATAAGGGGTCAAGTTCAATGTAGTTGTTGTTCAGCTGCTAATTTGTGTTCCACTCTTTACAACCCCATGGACTACAGCAGGCCAGGCTTCCCTGTCTTTCACTGTCTCCCGGAGTTTGCTCAAATTCATGTCCATTGAGTTGGTGATGCTATCTAATTATCTCAAGTTCAATACTAGAACATATAAGCAGATAAACTATTTCAGATGCACCTTTATGTTCTCTAATGTGTTTTCACTGTGGTGAGATGTAGAATTTTAGGCATCTGATAATGATGTATTTTTCATCATATAGATTCCTAGAGAAGCACCTGCTTGTGTAGAATAGCCACAGAAAAATGACCCCCAAACAAGTCCTCTGTAACCGCTTTAAATTACTAATCACTTACTGTATGCTCAGTTGCTTTTTAACACGTTATCTTTAATCTTTACAATGAATTCTACAAAATAACAATTTTACCTCCATTTTGCAGACGAAGAAACTGAGACAGCTTACTGAGTAGATGAGCCCAGATTTAAAGGCAAGTTTTGTCACCCTGTTTTTGCCCTCCTGTGCTACATGGCTTATATTTTTCTTTATAACAAATTACAAAAGTAATTTGAAAAGTAAGAATGCAAATATAGGGTTAAAAACTCTTCTTAATTAACTAGTCCTTCTCATCCAATTTCCTAGAGGTAACAAATAGTACAAATGGGACGCGGCATCTTTCAGGATTTTAGATGATGCCACACATAATACGTGTGCTTTCTAGGAAAGTCAGAAAATGGAGATAAGCGAAAAGAAAGATAAAATGTCACAATTCAGAGATATCTGGGGAGAATGTGCTGATCTATTTCCTTCCTGTGCTATGTGTGAGTTAGTGTGTGTTTGTGTATATGTGAATGCGTGTGCTTTTAGAAGAAACATTTATTGACTTCATGTCATGTGACCAGCCCTGTGGGAAAAAAAGAGGAATGAGATTCAGCCCCAGCCTCTAGGTCTGATGGTCTAGCGGTAGTGAGGAATTGCAGACTTTGCTTCACCTTTCCAGGGACTCTTGGTCTTTGTTTTTTCCATGAAGCAGTAAGGATGGTATGAGAGCCCCTCAGAGGGA
Organism: Cervus elaphus; assembly: GCF_910594005.1. Classification (NCBI taxonomy): domain Eukaryota; kingdom Metazoa; phylum Chordata; class Mammalia; order Artiodactyla; family Cervidae; genus Cervus; species Cervus elaphus. The sequence goes on along the minus strand of NC_057819.1, from coordinate 16,607,671 downwards.
AGGAGCGTGGACAGTGAGCACATCTCCCGAGTATGAAGTCCCGTGTGATTCCACGTGTGTCCATTCTACAGATGAGGGGACTGAGGCTCCGAGAGGCTGAGATCTGCTGACCTGAGATCAGCAGACCTGATCTGACCTGCTGACCTGACAGTTCTTAGCTGCCAGGAGGGTGTCAACCCTTGTCCACAGGGAAGTGGCGTGAGCTCAGGACTGCAGGGTTCTGGGAGGGATGATGTAACATGCAGGATTCAGAACCCAGACCCCAGAGTTGGGTGCATCTGAGTTTGAATCTCCATTCTGCTACTTCTGTGAATGAAAACTGTTGCCTACCGTATCAGCAAACAAAGGATGCCATGGCTATCAAGCCGTCAGTCATTACCAAACACGCTGCCCTTTGCCAGACTCTCAGCCACTGCAGCCACCCCCCAGACGGTGCACCCTGAGGGGACTCAGATGAAAAGAACAGGACACTGGCCCTAGATAGCTGAGGTGCAAATCAAAGGGATGATTTCAGTGAGCCCAGACTCCTGCATCTTCCCATCCACAGAAAAGCACTAGATTCATTAACTTGAGATGTCTGGTTTTCTTTAATTAACAGTAATCTTTTGATGTTCCAACTACCTGGGTTTTTTTGCAAAAACTCCTTTGTATCTTGGCTCCTCCCTCACCTCTTCAGAGCAGTCCATTTGAGTGATCTGAGAGGCTGCCTCCTGGGCTTGAGTCCTCAGAAAGTCAGCCAAATAAAATATAATTCTCAACTTTTAGGCCGCCTCTTTTTTCCCTCAGTCAACACTTCCAAGCTGTGCAACACTTCCAATACTTCCTCTCTGAGCCTCAGTGAGCTCATCTGTTAAATGGGGACCATTATCCTACTCAGTTTACAGGGTCATTGTGAGGGTTAAAAGGACTGGTGCAGTGAAGCGAGCGCATAACCAGCTCAGCACAAAGCGAAGTGCTTACTAAGTGTTACTGTCATTTCTCTGCTTTCGGGAAGCCTATGATTCAGGGAGACAAGGTTAAGGGACCCCCCCCGCCTGGGTCTGTGGGTCTATTTTATTTCTGATTGCCCTTGGTTACGGTTTGCCGTCACCATTATTGCAAGCACTCTGGGAGAACAAAGGCTGGTTCTGGCTTCTGCGGACCTCTACTCTTCACCTGAAACCGTTTCTCTTCTCTGCCTACCTGATCTAACCTGCCTAGTGCCTGACACTCAGTAAATAATTGCTGAAGATTGAATCATTTGGGGAATACTGAGAACTGTACTTCTCTGAGCTCGACAACCGTCTCTCTGTATAATGAGGATAGGAATACCCACCTCATCAGGTTACTGTGAGGATTAAGTAGATGCTATTATATATAAGGTGCTGGGCACAGCGCCACTCACTCTCACCGCTGCTTTTTCTTTCCTTGGGGACTTTTCCATGTGTGGTCACTTGGTTGAGTTGGGTGAGGGAAAGGCATCTTCTGTCCCGATGTTTCTCCCCACTCCCTGATGCTAAGGGAGAGGATTCGGATGCCTCTCCATGGCAGGCAGCCTCCTCACCTTGCCTATCCTGTCCTGCTTCCTTTTAGCTCCATCTCCAACCACTCTCGCCCAGAGACCCTCGGCCTGGCCCCTCTATTCCCCTAAAGAACTCTGCCTCCCTTCCATGCTCCTGTACTTACAGAGTTCTGAGATGGTTAAGTGGCAAAAACGAAATAGGATCTGGAAGTCACACCAGATCAGGTTTTCGATCAGAATTCACAAAAGGTGTAGTTGATCAGTTTTGCTCAACAGAGCAAATTTGATCAAATCCAGCCTGGACCTGATGCTGGCCAACAATGATGATGGACTAGCACCTGATTTCCGCCACTGGTGCTGCAGACCTGAGTGGAATGCCAACACCAATGGTCTGAGATCTCTGGTCACTCATCCGTCCTCAGAGCAATCCTTTGAGAGAGGAGGGTATCACTGGCCCCATTGTACGGATGGAACAACTGAGGCTCAGAGAGATGACTCAGTAAAAAACTGACTTGGAGGAAACTGGCTTGAAACAAAAGATGTAGCTATTCTCTGGGGCATTTTGAAAGTGTGTAAATGTGTTGGGTTTGCCCTGTTAGGGACTGGGGTGGTAAATTCGATTTTAGCTTTAAAGCTGAAGCATCATGCAAGATTACTTTCCCTCAGGACCAAATGGGAACAGAATTAGAGCATGCAGACATTGCGGAAGGGAGCTTCTTATCTGATAATGAAAAAGTATATTTAGCTCTGACAACCTCTACAGTCTGTGTAACTAAGGATTTGTACCCAAAATGGAAAGTGTCGTCAGTAGATAACTGATCCGGCCACTTTCCCACTAAATTCTATAAGAGAACCAGAACTGTCTGAACATAAGTGTGATGAAATGAGAAGATATCAATAGCAAATGATGGAAATAATGATGATGTAGTTCTATTTTGCTGGGGGCCAGTCACTGTAATCAGCATGTTAAATATAGTTATGCTTCCCTCAAACTGGGAGGCAGGTATTTTCATCTCCAGGTTGCACTGAGGAAACTAACCTCAGAGAGGTGAAGTGACTGGCCTGAGGGCACACAGCGAGTAAGTGGCAGAGCTAGAATTCAAACCCTGATCTGTGTGAATTTAAAACCCTTTAATTTAAAACCCTTTAATCATATTAGTCCCAGGGATTCAGAGATGAATTGAGATAGCCACGCCCTCACAGAGTGCCACAGAAAACAGTCTTACAGAAAACAGGAACCAGCTCGGTTAGAGCCCTCCTCTGAATCTTGAAGCATGCCTACATACAAGAGCACATCACGGCTTTCCAGTAAGGAAAGAAGGCACTGAAGGCCCCAGTTGTGGGTTGAAACCCCTTCGTCTTAGTTCTGATTTTGTTGTCAGCACCTGCCTGAGATCTGAGCTGGGGGCCAGATCAGCTGGCTGTGCTCTGATGTGGGTGTGGGCAGCATGGAGTCTTGGCTCCCACCCCTACTGCTTAGCCCCAGTCTATCCTGAGGTTTAGCTTCAGAACGAATAACTAGCAAGTCTCCTTCTCTAACTGCTGTCTGATAGGAAAAAACAAGATGCTCTCGCGGGAGCTGGCATCATGAACAAGGCAAATGTAACCTTCCTGGGGCTGCTGACTCACAGCAGTCATCTGTGGGGCAGAGGGCCCCCCCACAATCTGCTTGGTGACACAGATGCTGCTGTCCATCATTCATTCCTCCCATTGGGCCAAGAGCAGGTCCAGCTCAGGGCTCATCAGTGAATACAAACACCCTGGGATTCACTCTAACCATCTGAAGATTCTGGTTGAAGCTTCATCTGTACAACCAGCTGCCATTTATTCATAGCCTTCTACATATAACACCTACGGGAGGTTTTCTCTTCATAGCCTGCTTATCGAAAAAGCAGGGCTTGTGGGGTATGATCCCAATTCTTGAGCAATTCCAGGACTGGTCTTCCTTGTCTCTGAATGAAGGTCAGACAGGCCCTCGAGCTCATCTGCTTATTTGCAGGTAAGAAAAACATGACGTCTCTGATCCCCCAAACCATTTCAGTTCAATGATGGGTATGTCCAGTCCAGTGCAAGGGCCAGACCTCTGGACTTCACTACCTCAGGTTCGCTGCCGGCAGAAGCAGCTGGGGAAAGGACCAGAGCAGCTTCTAGAGTTTAGTCTAAGCAAGTGGGAACCCTGCCCTCCAACTCCTTCCCCAGCTAGCCACTCTGCCCACCTCCCAAGGTTGGCAAGGGCACAGCGGGAAGGTGATGGGGAGGAAAAGGTCTCACTTGACCAGGATTGCTGTGAGCTGATTTCTGCTGGCTTCCACTCCCTCCTTGGCTGTTTGCATGAGCTTTGGACCTGTCTCCATTGGCTCCTAAACAGAACAAAACCTTTGTAGGAAGAAGGAAAAAAAGACCTTCTCTGCCTTCAGACACAGCCTTATGGGTGCTCAGCTTACTGTCTTTTGCAAGTTAGAAAAACGCTTCCCTGGTGGTCCAGTAGCTAAGACTGTCTTCCCAATGCAGGAGTCCTGGTTTGATCCCTGGTCAGGGAACTAGATTGCACATGCCGCAACTAAGAGTCCGCATGCTGCAGCTAGATCACACATACCACAATGAAGATCAAAGATCCCACATGCCGCAACTTAGAATTCCCATGCTGCAACTAGAGATCCTGCATGCTGCAACAAAGACAGGAGATCCCACATGCCGAAACTAAGACCCAGCACAGCCATATAAATAGATATTTGTTTTTTAAAAAAGCCTTCTCCTTCCACATTTTTGCAAGCGCATAGTGGTGTGCCCACCCTGACAGCGGAGTGTGGCTCTGCATTCTGCAAAATGCACTCTCTTGAAACTTTGTCCGATGCACTGAATGTCTGCCTGTCTGCGGGGACCCTGTGTGCACAATCTCTCACCTGTGTTTCTCCAGAACCAGACTTGCCTGTCTGACTGTGCAGTGATGATGTTGCTTCTGGCTTTGACTCAGTGCGGTTCACCTCCACAGACTGGGTCTCACCATCCCTCCAAGAAGCCTTCTTAGGCAAAGTGTCTTTCATATATCTCTAGGTCAGTATGTTCTCTCTCTCTCTCCCCTCCCCACCCCCCACCTCCTTCTCCTCCACCAAGGAAAACACTGGACTTTTGTGGGGGTGCAGCTGCTTTTCAGACTGCAACCCTCTTCAGTCAGCCTTCCACCTCTCACATTTCTCAGGCACAAGTCAGACTCTAGTCCACAGGAATTCCATTCTCCATGGGACACAGATCATGCTCACAAGTGTTCTCCTCAAAGCTCTTCCACTAGGCTTTAGATGAGGGAGCATGGTCCTCTTACCCCCATGGAGTGGGGAGAATAAAATGTCATCACCCTCCATCATCTCACTGTAAAGAAATCCTCCTCTCTTATTCCTACTCTCTTCATTTGTTACCTTGAACCCTCTTGGACCCTCAAGTTAGGCGCGAGGCTAAGGGTCAATGAAACACATTTATCTCCTTTGCCCATCTTGTTGGGGATCTTATCCCTCTCCCTGGAACACAGGAAGACTTGGCATTTACTATTTCATTCTTCGCTTGCTTAGGGGACCCAGTCCAAATTTGGACAACATGTCAGTCAGCAGTAGAACCTGTCAAGTGCCCCATCAGAACTTATTGCATCAGAGTGGAAAGGCCAACTTCCATCTGACAGCATTGGCATCATTGTGCCTGGGGACTTTCTTGGGAGGTGAGGAAGACCAGTCTGCCCCACTGCCAAGGCAGACCAAAAGTACCAGGGAATGAAAAGTCCCTAGGAGCAGCCCTCAGCCAATGACCAATGAGAATCTATGTGCAAAATTCCCAGATCTGGGACTTCCCTGGTGGTCCAGTGGCTGAGACTCCATGCTCCCCATTCAGGGGACCTGTGTCTCCTCCCTGATTATGGAACTAGATCCCACAGGCTACAACTAAAGATCCTGAGTGCTGCAACTAAGAACTGGTACGGCTGAATAAGTAATAAATAAATAAAAATAAATATAAAAAAATTCCTCACTCCCAAGTTGGATTAACTCAGAGGCATGTGATGAGTTCCCCATCAGATGATTTCTGATGCCCAGAGTGGTCCCAGCTTGAAAGCCAAACCCTCAGTGGCTTTCTTGCCTCATCTCCTACTCCCTTTCCATCATCTCCTAAAGAAAACTGTTACTTGCACTCGAATCCTTATCTTAACATCCCTTTCTGGTGCAACTCAAACTATGACACATGTAATACATCCAATCCTTAGAACAACCCTGATCCTCCAAACTTTTTAAGAGAGATGTCTTCCTGTCTGCACTGATGAGGCAAAGAGCCTAGGGGTTAACTTGTTTAACCAATCAATCATGGTAAGACTGGGATTCAATCTAAGATTCATATTTCTCCAAAGACCTGCTTTTTCTCCCATACGACTCTGCATCTCAGCAGCTGTTACCCTTTCCCTACAGTCCATAAAACAAAAATCCTTTCAGTGGCCACTCCTACCTAACCTCAGAATGTGTTCAATATTGCCATCTCCTATGTTCTCAACCTTAGTTCAAAGTCATTTGCCCAATGCCATTCTTCAATCCTTACTTTATCCTGCTCTTAATCCTCTCAACTTGTAGTCTTAACTTATCCTCTAGACTCAACGCAGGGCGCTACCTTCCTGGCCCTTGACTTTGGCCCATTGTCAAGCCCCATTGCTTAGAGAAAGGCTCTCCCCAGTTGGGCTGAGCCGCAGGACTCCTTGTTATGGCACTATCCATCACGGATGCTATTCTGCTTGGTTCTTATTATGACTGTCCCTGTAAATCCTCTTTCCTCTATGTCCTAACAGTTCATATCCTTAGCTAGAGCAAAACGATTGGATATCTATTACTCAAAATATGAAAGCACACCCACAAAATCATGCCCACTAGCTGAGCAAACCTGAGAGTTTATTAGGGAAACTTGGGCACCACTGCTGGGAACCGGTGAAGTGGGAAGATTTTAATTGTTCCCAGGCTCGTAGCATCCACCTAATTTCCTCTAATGAGCACACACAAAGCAATGAGGAGTCGTGCAGGATTGGATGGCAATTCAGGGCCTCATAATGTGGATGAATGGCAGTGCCCGTTCCACAGCGGTGCCTGTGCTGATGTCTGGGAGACGGTCTCCATGGATGCTAATTCAATTATGCTGAAACATAGAAGGAAATCATCAGCCAAACTGCCGCCACGCTGCCAAGCTGTACCTTACCCATGGCCCCAGCGCTGTTTCCTGCTGATTCAGCAGCAGACGGCCCTTCTGGTCTGAGAATGACCAGGGGCTGTGTTCTACTTGGAACAGCTACTTGGTTCTTCAAACAAACTTCTCATCCTAGACCTCCAAGTAGAGAAAATATTTTTGTATTTCCCTTCATCCTTTCTCTCCAGAAATGCCTCTTGTTATTCATTGAACAACCACCAAAACATATGACAAGTTTGATATTAAATATATTATTCAGCCAGTAAATCTTGAGGGAATACTAACTACAAGTTAGGCACTCTCCTAACCACTGAAAACACAGAAGGGAAGGAAAGGGGCAAAAATCCATGTCTTCAGGAATTTATAATCCTGTCCCTGGAGAAATATGAACACTGACTAGATAGTATTAGATGAAATTAAGGAAGTCTCATTAACTCTGTAACGGTAAATATGATATGGGGAGATTCATGTTGAATTACTGCAGATGAAATAACATGATGTATAAGACTGCCTTTTTAACGGCTGGCAGCTTGTGGGGAAAGAGCTGGGCATAAGTGAAACCAGAATGACCAGGTTTATTTTGTTTTTATTTGATATTATTGAAGTTAGGAAAAGGAAAGAGGATTTTTTGGATGAAGTATTCCAATGGGATGTGAGTCTCAGTCCCTCTTGGGAAGGGGACAAACAAGTATTTTTATAAATGGCTGAAAATTTCGAGAATAAAATGTTTTGAAAAAGATGATAAAGCATCTCCTCAGATAACCACAGATGATTGGCAGGTTGTATGGCACAAGAGAGTCTTCCCAGGTGGCGCTAGTAGTAAAGAACCCACCTGCCAATGCAGGAGATGTAAAAGATGCGGGTTTGATCCCTGGGTTGGGAAGATCCCCTGGAGGAGGGCATGGCAACCCGCTTCAGTATTCTTGCCTGGAGAATCCCATGGACAGAGGAGACTGGCGGGCTATAGTCCTTAGGGTCGCACAGAGTCGGACAGGACTGAAGTGACTTAATACATGCGCACATGGCACAAGAGACTGGTAGGAACTGTTCATATCATAGACATTGTAGGTCTGGGTCTTGATTATAACCGACTTTTGGCCAATGGTATGCTGCTCTGATAAAGTCAGTATATGTGGTAGACAAACTTCTATGATGACCACGGCCCCACTGCCCCCCCCCCCCCATTCCAGCAATTATCTCCTCCTCCTAGTATTTATACCCTTTGTGATTCCCTACCCTTAAGGCTGGACCTAGTGACTTGCTTCTCATTAATAGACTCCAGTAAAAAGATGGAATGTGACTTTGGAGATGTGATTATAAAAGACTGTCTTCAGTGTTCTCTTCTTTGCTTGTCTTTCTCACTTGTGCTGAGTCTTTACACATCTACTAAACTCACGGGAAACACATGCATCCTTGGCACCTGCTTCCACTGCAACCTTCTTCCCTCATCCTGTGATAGGCTGCAGCCACAAAATGACAATCCATACACTTTCCAGGTCTGAGTCAGATACCCAACCACCAGTAGTCCAGGCAAGGCATGACAAGCTGTTAACAGTTGACTACCTGAATTTTCTCTCACAACTTTGTGGCCAGGAGTAATTGCTTCTCCCCTTCCCAAGAGGGACTGAGACTCACTTCACTTTGGAATACTTCCTCCAAAAAATCTTCTGCCCATTTTCCAACTTCAATTTTTTTATACTCTGGAGGTGGGTGTTGGATCAATGTTTACAAACCTGTGTTTGCCTGGAAACTTTGCAAGGTTGGCATCTTGCTTTGAAATGTCAGCTGTTTGAATATCACATCTTACTTTTGGTTCATGGGGGCCTCAGCTGAAACCAAGACCCAAAGCATCCCACTTCAACATCCTCTTTTTTTAAAAAAATGATTTAAAAATCTATTTAATATTGGTTGAGCAAGGTCTTTGTTGCTGTGTGTGGGCTTTCTCTAGTTGCAGCACGTGGGGGCTACTCATGGCAGTGGCTTCTTTAGTTGCGAAGCACATGCTCCAGGTGCTCAGGCTTCGGTAGTTGCTGAAGCCTGTGCGCCTAGTTGCTCATGGGCTTAATTGCTTCAGAGCATGTGGAATCTTTCTGGAGCAGGGATTGAACTCATGTCCCCTGCATTGTCAGGTAGATTCTTAACCACTGGACCACTATGGAAGTCCTAACAACCTCTTGAATATATAAAACAGGTTGCAGAGTTTCTGTTCAGTAAAGTTGGTTGTTATTTTTACACTATTGTGGACTCAGTCAGTGGTCTTCCTGTCTGTATCCACACTCTTTGCCATGTGACTTTGGAGCCTCTCTCATCAGAGGATGGAGTCTATTTCCCAAACCTTGAATTTCCACTAACCTTGTAATTGCTTTTACCAATGAAAGTGAAAGTGAAGTTGCTCAGTCATGTCCTACTCTTTGTGACCCCATGGACTGTAGCCTACCAGGCTCCTTTGTCCATGGAATTCTTCAGGCAAGAATACTGGAGTGAGTTGCCATTTCCTTCTCCAGGGGATCTTCCTGACCCAGGGATCGAACCTGGGTCTCCTGCATTGTAGGCGCACGCTTTACCCTCTGAGCCACTAGGGAAGGCTTTTACCGATAGGCTGCAGCATAAGTAGCAGTGTACCTTTCCTGAGCCTTTTCAAGTGATCCTTCGTGAATCTGGCTTTTCTTTTGAAACCTTTCAGTTGCCCTATGAGCAAATCTGTGGCGAGGGTGAGAGATCACATAGAGAAGAGCTGAGTCAGCCCAGTTGTCCTGAGACACGTGAGACTACCCAACCAAGATCAACAAAGCCACCAAACTGTCCACAGAGATGTGTGTGAACCTCACTGGGCTCAGCTCCAATGATCAGAAATGCCCAGCTGATCCACTGACTTGTGGTTAAAAATAATTGCTATTATATGCCACTGACACTTTCTGATTGTTTGTTATGCAGTGTTATGCTGGCAGCAGGTAACTGATACAATTGCACTGGGAAAACTAATGAGGGAGTTGTTTTTGAGCAGAGGTCCCTCTCCAGTACCAGGTGGCAAAGCTGACGGCCAGCTTGGCCTTGTCATCCATACATATCTCTCCTGGAGGAAGACTGTTTTCCTTTCCTTACACATTCTCAGATTCAGCCCAGAGAGATTCCTCCTGGGCTTGTCAAAACTTTCCAGAATACAGTATCGCAAACAGGACTTCCTTTGGCAGCTTGTTAGGATAATTGAAATGTGGGTGGAAGCTCATTAAGCTCCCCTTCGTCAACATTCTTCCTTCCAGGCCTGGGAGAAGCTGTGAGTTCTGTCACATCCCATTAGCACCGTGTCTGGGTGGCTTCCACACCTTTCCAAGCGAATCAAACACACGGGGTCTGCATTTAAGGGAAAATACATTTATCCCCACAGAGAGGGGTATGTTTATGGAAATTTAAAGACATGCATGCATCTGGCTTGGGTGGATGATGAAAAAGAGAACAAGAAGACCTAAAAATGCTTTGAAAGTATAAGGAATCAGGCAGGTTGCTATTGCACATATTAAAAAAAATTAGCATTTGAAGTCACTGGGTATTAATGGGTACCCTTCTATTTTTGTCTCATGCTGTCCCCCTACAATAACCTATTTTATGGAAAGTATTCTGCCACAATAGTAATGGTAATCGTGATGTTAATTTTCATTGAGCATGTTTTATTTGCCAGGCTTTGTGCTAAGAGTTTTATACAAATCATCTCATTTAAGCCCAAAGAGAAAAGTCCTTGAATTCTGAAGTGGAGCCCATTTTGTTTTCTGGTATATATCCAGCCCATAGCACAGTTGGCATTAGATGCTCAGTAAACATTTAGTGAACAGATGAACGAATGACAGTCTTGTGGGGTAGAGGTAATCATTCCTATCACTAAGATAAAGAGAAGGGGCGGGGCCTCCCTGGTGGTCCAGGGGCTAAGAACCCACAGTGCAGGGCAGGGGATGCAAATTCAGCCCCTGGCTGGGGAACTAAGATCCCACATGCCCCGGAGCAACTAAACCCAAGTGCCGCAACTAGAGAGTCTATGTGCAGCTATGAAAGATTCAGCACCTCAGTAAGACCTGACGCAGCCAAATAAATAAATATAAAAAATAAAAAAAAAAGACAAAGAAATGGGAGATGGACAACTGACCCAAGTTCCTGTAGCCAGTAACTGGTGGGAAGGGTTTACATCAGGAAAGCCACATTCAGGGTTGCTGTTGTGACAATGACATAAAGCATAGAAGATGAACACATAGGAAATTACCTCATGCATTACAGGTACCCAAATGAAGGCACCCCAGCACCGAAACAACCTGGGCTCAAATCTTCACTGCATCCCAACACTGCTGTCCCACTCGTTTAAAGCCACAAAAAATACAGGATGTCATATCCCCCGCAGTAATGCTCTCGCAGTATTGGGCTAAGACTCCCAGGAAAGAAAGTGTGGGCACAGAACTAAACAAATTCATCATTAATGCTTTATATCAACAAACACCATATGCTGGTACAAATCAATCCGCAACAATTAGTTTCAAAAGAATTTAACGACACGAAACCTGCCTCATACGATTGTTTTCAAGACACGATTAAGATAATGCTCAATGATGCCTAGCACTTGGTAAGTGCTTAATAATAACAGCTCATAATAAGTTAAGCTTGCTGAGCACATCCTGTGTGCCAGGGCTCTGCCTGCACCATCTCACTTAATGTTCTCATCAAGTCTGTAAAGTGGACACTGTTTGGTGCCCCATCTTATAGTTGAAGAAACTGAGGGGCAGTGAAGCTCAGCAACCTGTCCAAGGTCAAACGTCTAGTAGAAAGGCTAGCTTCTCTTTGCACTGGACACACTCTCTGGAGGAGGGGTGTGAGGGAGAACAAGGACCACTTTGACTGAACTGGGACTAAAACCCAGGCTAAGCGTGGGTGGTTCCTGGCTTAAGGAGTTTCTGGCATTCCCCGGCATTTGTAAGCAGCTATTCTATGGCCCCTTTACAAGGTCTGAACCCTCTTGAAAGGCTTGCTTTGACATCTTCAGTACAGAGGAAATGGCACTTCTCCAACATCATCTTTAAAGGGGCATTGTGTTCTAGCAACTGCAAGAAGAAAATCCTCCATGGAGGATTACTTAAAATACTTGTGCTCTGATCAATTTAATCTGAGGCTGGCTATGTTTCATCACACTAGTCAACCCTGTTCTCTTGGTTGTAGCTGGCTGGAACTCCTTCTTGAGGAGGATTTCAGCAAAGAGCAATGTGCTTGATTAGCAATGTCTGCCAGGGGCAAGGGAAAGTGGACACAGGAGTGTGTGCATGAGTTCCCAAGGCCACATTATCCACATGCACTGAAGTGGTAGTCTAGGAGGACAATGATACTGCCCTTTGTCAAAGGTTTTGGGGTGCTTCTCATAGGTGCCTCCATATACCATGCACAATTACATGTTTGCACAAAGAGATGTTACTCTCATTTGAAAGGTCATTCTGTGAGTCTTACTCAGATTCAGATTGTCATTGAAACTCACTATGTGACCAAAATTTTCTCTAGATATTTTCTTTTTATTCTACTATTGGGTAAGAATTATGATTTCTAGTAGAGGAAACAAAGGTTCAGAGAGGTGAACTAACTTGACCAAGGCTGCACGGCACCTAGCGCAGTGTCTGACACCTAGTAGGCAACTGATAAGCTGATCAGCTATTAAGTAGCAAAGCCATTTAGGCTGTAGCTTTTAAGCTTTGAGACTAGTACTTATTCCTTGTCACAGTAGATGGGGATCTGGAGCCACTAAATGCTGTGGATGAAGAATGTCACCTCCATGTCAATCAACAAAGGGTGTTGGTGGCCATTAAGCCAGCAGCCACTGCCACTACTCTAATTGTGCACGCCGAAGCAATCCAGGATGGAAAAAAAAAACAACCAACCAACCCAGGATACTGCCTTAGAGAGCTAAGGTGCATATCAAAGAAATAGTTTCAGTGAGCCCAGACTCCTGCATCTTCCCATCTACAGAAAAGCACTAGATTCATTAACTTGAGATGTCTGGTTTTCTTTAATTAACAGTAATTTTTGATATTCCAACTGCCTAGATTTTGTTGCAAAAATTCCTATATATCCTGGATCCCCCTTTGTCCCTTTGTAGCAATCCCTCTGAGCCATGTGAGAGGCTATCTCCTGGGCTTAAGTCCTCAGAAAATCCCACTGAATAAAACATAATTCTCAACTTTTAGATTGTGCATTCTTTTTTTTATTTTTTGAAGTAGACAATGCCTTGGTGAATATAGAAACAAGTAGCTCAAGAAACCTGCAGTCTTCCCTTTCTCCTCAGACTCTAACCCTCAGAGAGAATTCCAAATCTTCTGGTATGAGAAAGAAAGGGTCACTGCATTTTATCCAGCTACGAAACACTAAATGGTAAATTGCCTTTACATTTTAAATTGCTAGAACCATCAGATTCAGTCTGTATATAAATGCATCTTTTGGGGGTAATAGCCATTTTTATGCTGCTAATCTAGGAAAAGGAAAGACAGCTCAGAGAGCAGACTGGTGAAGGTGGGGTGGCGGGCCCGAGGTTGATATGGTCTAGAGAAAAGCACAGGGCCTCTCTAGGCCTGTTTTCTCTGTAAGAAATTATATGCGATCTGTGTCCTGGTAACCACAGCAGAGGAGAGTTAAGAAAACCTAATAAGGAGTCTCCTGGCAAACAAAGTTCTGTGCAAAAACAAAATAATGAGAATGCTGCATGAAAAATACCCTTTGTGTTGGCAAGAAGTCCCATCTGTTTGCTCAGGCCTCAAAGCTCTTTCAAATATCGCTTCCCATGTGATCATTGCAGGAGGCTTGGATGTTGGTAAGGTGGTGGAAACGGGAGCCCAGGAAAGTGAAGCGAATTCTCCAAGGCCACACAGCTGAAAGCTGAGTGGCCACTGCATTTCTAGCTAGGGCCCGGCTGCAACACCGCACCACTGTGCCGCGAAGGGAGAGAGAAGGACTCCTGAGTCAGGGTTTGCTGAATGAATGCAAGTGACTGAGGAAGATGGTGGTTGAAAAAACCCCTATAAACCTGTCCAGGGACAATTTTTCTGAGTGTGACAAAAGCCTGAAAAATATAAATTGCAGGACTTCCCTGGTCTTCCAGTGGTTAGGGATCTACCTTGCAATGCAGAGGACTCTGGTTCAATCCCTGGTCGGGGAACTAAGTTTCCACATGCTACGGAGCAATTAAGCTCATGTGCCATACCTGGAGAGCCCACAGGCCGCAGTGAAAGATCCTACATGATGCAGTGAAAATTCCAGGTGCCATAGCTAAGACCCGACAAATAAATATCTTTTTAAAAATTCCTTCTGCCCCCCATTCATTCCCCTTCTTTAGAATTTACCCCAAGGAAATATGAAGATGGGATATCCAGACATTCATATCAACATCATCTGTAGGAGTCAAAATGTTATATCTAACCTAAACATCCAACAGCAGGATATTGGTTCAAATAAACATATAAATTAATTGTGGCACACTTGTATTCTGGGCTTTAAAACTGTTGGATGAATAAAAGAAAGAATGTGTATGGTGGCTTAGCTACAGTGGTGTTTATGGCTGGTTTCTTTAAAGGAGCAAAAGGAACGTAAATTTAAATATCTATCAAGGGTTTGGGTTTGTCAATGCACAGGAATCCTACATCATTTTTCCAAGTAAAGGAGCTGATGGATATTTGTGGACACAAAAAGAGATTCCTAGTATGGAAATAAAATGGACAAAGCAGAAAAAAAGGTTGTATGCAATCTGGTTTCTCTCTTTTACTCTGTTAGGATATATGTGAAAAAGTTAATAGAGGTTATCTTTGGATGAAAGGAGTATATTTTCAATCAATAATAATTTGAATGATTCTTCTCATAGGTGCTGACATATGATAATAATTCTTATCATTGTGCTCTTATGATGAGCCATGTGTGTGTCTGTGCTCGGCTCACACACCTGAACCAATTCTAAACACAGCACAGCCTCATGGGGCAGGAATTACTGCATAAAAGAGACAGGGACCCCAGGCCTGGGGGTTCACCTGGGACGGATGACAGAGAAGGGACAGGAAGGTGTCTAACTTTGATAAGCATACCCTCTGTGCCAAGCACTTATATTAACACACCATCACACTGAATCCTGCATTGTCTATTTAGAGCAAATGTCACCTCCAAATCACTTAGGTGAAAACTGAAACTTAGAGGTTGAGTAACTTCTCAATGTTACTCAGTTTGCAAGTGGCTCCAAAATATACACACTCTCACCCGGGGTCTGTTGCTCAGAACATCTGCTTCTCCTTAGCCACAAGGTCATAGCCAAACCTGCTGCAGTGCAGGAGTTTTGGAAGGGCCTGTTGATCACTGTGCTCGGCCTGGCTCTGAGTAAAGGTGGAGGAAAAGTCTGGTTGGGACCTTAACACCTTTGTATCAAGCCCAGCTTCTGTCCTTTGGGGGAAGCGGTGAATTTGTTGCCTCCCCCCTAAATCCTGCCTTTGACTTTGGAAACAAAACGCGAGGCACACCAACTCTGCATAACTGTGAAGACAGACCCTATATCTTCATCTAGCTGGGTCATCTTAAAGAGATTGCTTTACCTCTTAAAAGCCTCAGTTTCCTTACCTATAGAGTTTATATTGCCCATCTTTATGGGGTTTCCATGAGGTTAGAAATAATATTTGCAAAACACCTGGCACCCTCATCATTTAAAGAATTTTTTTTTTTTAACTCATTCTAAAACGTAGAGGTACGAACACTCGCAGAACATATACCCTTAGTGAAGCTAGTGACGGGCTAGGCAGATATGTATGTATTTTGGAGCCCCAAGGAAAAGCACTTTAAGTCTTCTGTGCCAAATTAAAGTCAGTTCCACCTTAAAATTCCCCTCTGCAAATGCTTTGAAAGATGGTATTTAATTGATCATAACATCCGCAGACTCTCAGGCAGGCTCTTTCCTCTACTTGCTCATCACTGCTGATTACTCAAGATATTTTTATGTAAACAGAAAACGGCTCCCACAAAATTAGATCCATCCACCTCTTCATTCCCTGCTTTTCCTCTGCTTCCAGCCTCTTGGAGCTGCCCCGCCACCTCTGAGGCTAATCAGTGGAAGGTCTATGCCTCTGCTGAGCTCCCAGGAGCCCACAACGGCTGAGCTGGAGTGGCGGACTCTGGAGAGACTGTTGTCTGGGGCCTTGGAGGCTGCAGAGAAAGAAGCAAAACTCTGCACCTTCTGTCTTTACCCCTTGGTTTCCTTCAGTGTAGCCACTGTTCGTGTGCCATGTGCTATCCATTGCACCCATCAGGAGAGACTCTCTTTTAAAACACAGCAACCCTGTTTCCCACCCCTGACTTTGTTAGGTAGCTCCAGACAGAAAGAATTAATCCTAAAATAAATGCTGTGTTTGCAGATCACATCCAGGTAATACGTTCCTTCCATGGTAGCTCTTGGGCACACCCAGTGTTGGAATTCCTGGTTTCCATCTTGTCTTCCTGCTCCCCTTCTACCTTGACTGTCCCAGACCTCCATGATATATTAAAAGCATGGAATATGTGACATTGTCTTCTCCATTCTACTACTTGGCACAGTCTTAAGAATTAATATATCTCTGCTTGGAGATGGGAATACCAGACCACCTGACCTGCCTCTTGAGAAACCTGTATGCAGGTCAGGAAGCAACAGTTAGAACTGGACATGGAACAAAAGACTGGTTCCAAACAGGAAAAGGAGTACGTCAAGGCTGTATATTGTCACCCTGCCTATTTAACTTACATGCAGAGTACATCATGAGAAACACTGGTCTGGAAGAAGCACAAGCTGGAATAAGGATTATCGGGAGAAATATCAATAACCTCAGATAGGCAGATGACACCACCCTTAAGGCAGAAAGTGAAGAGGAACTAAAAAGCCTCTTGATGAAAGTGAAAGAGGAGAGTGAAAAAGTTGGCCTAAAGCTTAACATTCAGAAAACTAAGATCATGGCATCTGGTCCCATCACCTCATGGGAAATAGATGGGGAGACAGTGGAAACAGTGTCAGACTTTAATTTTTTTGGCTCCAAAATCACTGCAGATGGTGACTGCAGTCATGAAATTAAAAGACGCTTACTCCTTGGAAGGAAAGTTATGACCAACCTAGATAGCATATTAAAAAGCAGAGATATTACTTTGCCAACAAAGGTCCGTCTGGTCAAGGCTATGGTTTTTCCAGTGGTCATGTATGGATGTGAGAGTTGGCCTGTGAAGAAAGCTGAATGCCGAAAAATGAATGCTTTTGAACTGTGGTTGGAGAAGACTCTTGAGAGTCCCTTGGACTGCAAGGAGATCCAACCAGTCCATCCTAAAGAAGATAAGTCCTGGGTGTTCATTGGAAGGACTGATGCTGAAGCTGAAACTCCAATACTTTGGCCACCTCATGCGAAGAGTTGACTCATTGGAAAAGACCCTGATGCTGGGAGGGATTGGGGGCAGGAGGAGAAGGGGACGACAGAGGATGAGATGGCTGGATGGCATCACTGACTCGATGGGCATGAGTTTGAGTAAACTCCGGGAGTTGGTGATGGACAGGGAGGCCTGGTGTGCTGCAATTCATGGGGTCGCAAAG
Source organism: Cervus elaphus (assembly GCF_910594005.1). NCBI lineage: Eukaryota > Metazoa > Chordata > Mammalia > Artiodactyla > Cervidae > Cervus > Cervus elaphus. The sequence goes on along the minus strand of NC_057819.1, from coordinate 16,590,377 downwards.
AGTCGGACACGACTGAGAGACTGAACTGAACTGAACTGGGGACTTTTTTCCCTGGGAAAATATCTTGGTCTTAAAAAAAGTGACCTTCAATTATCCCAATTTCTGTGACAAAGGAATGCTCTATATTCCAAGTCTATGGGGAAATTTTGGAGCCATGCAGAGGAACCCTAAGGTTCTTGATCAAGGATGACTTTGTTTCCAGGGCACGTGTGGCAATGTCTGGAGTATTTTTGTTGTCATAACTAGAGGGAGAGTGTTACCAGCATCTAGTTCTACTAATGCTAACACTAAATACTAGTTTAAACAGAAATTGTGATATTGTACAGAAGGTATTTTATGAAATATATGGGGGGCAGAAAGAAAGAAAAACTGGGGGCAGGGTCATTAAAAGAACTAATTATCTTCTGTAATAGAAATAATAGATAATGCTTACAATTGACAACCCAATAAATAATAGTATTAGGGCTTCCCTAGTGGCCCAGTGGTTAAAAAAAACCCACCTGCCCGTGCAGGAGACACGGGTTCCATCCCTGATCTGGGAAGATTCCACATGCTGCAGAGTAACGAAACCTGTGCGCCACAGATCCGGAGCCAGTGCTCTAGAGCCTGGGAGCTGCGGCTGCTGAGCCCATGAGCCACAGCTACTGAAGCCCACACACCCTAGAGCCCATGCTCTGCAACAAGAGAACCCACTGCAATGAGAAGCGTGAGCACTGCAACTAGAGAGTAGCCCCCACTCACTGCAACTAGAGAAAAAGCCCACTCAACAATGGAGACCCCCAAAATAAATAAATAAAATTATTAAAATAATAACAGTATTACTATATTACTTAAAATATGGAGATAAATACCAGAAAAACCATCCCCCAAAAGTGAATGTATTTGCTTTGATGGAGCGGGAGTGGGGAGTGATGTTTTATGAGGAAGTAGAGAGGACTGCTGAAGTCTTGTTAAAACTTTTATAATAAAATTTGGCTTTTAACTATGTACACGCATCATTTTCATCAAAATAAAAAATGTAATTTAATTTAAAACATCCCCTCCAGCTGTTGTTTGAACCAGAGACTGTGGGGGTGGGGGAGGGCAGGGAATGGAAGGAGGGAACCAATATCATAACTCTAAGTATTTTACTTTGCCAATAAAAATGTACAATCTCTTGGGTTTTGTTGTTATTTTACTCTGCAGTTTTATTACTCAACCAGAAGATGGAAATTACAGAATTTATTAATCTGTTTTATTAACAGGCTGGATATTTTGCCACCTTGGTCAAATCTGGGATCCTGCCATTACTGAGCTTTTTTCTCTGTTACACTTCTCTTCCACTCAGCAAAGATGCCTGCAATGGGAGCGGGAGGAATTGAAATTCCAATCGTGTCTCTCCTCAGTTCGGTCTGATTTTCAGAAATTGCAGTAAATCAGTGGCACCGAAAATTGCCCTATTTTTTTTTTTTCCTGGGGGTGTTGGTTTGGCTTGATGAAAAAGCAGAAACAAATGGAGTTTATAAATGTAACTAATCAGGAAGTTAAAGAGAGGTTAAACCTAATGGATTAATCAAGTTCCTCTGGGAAGCAGGAAGAAAAGGTGGGAGGGGAGTGATGGGGCAGGCTTTTGTCCAGACTGATTTAACAAGCCTTCCACCAGAGTCAGCGCTTTGAGTGTCTGGGGCTCTCCCACTCCTGGCCCCGTCTCTCTGCCTGTGCTTTCTTGTTAAAGAGAGTTGAGAGCCACCCAAAAGTCGCTGTCTAGTATGCTTAGTGGAGAGATCAGGGTACCAGCTGCTTGTAAGATTTCGGCTCTGATTTCTGATTCTGCCACTTACTAGTTGTGTGACCTTAGACGTAAGCAAATGACTGCTCACTCCAGTATTCTTGCCTGGAAAAATTATGCGGGCAGAGGAGCTGGCAGGCTACAGTCCATGGGGTCACAAAGAATCAGACACGATTAAGCAACTAACACTTGTTTCTTTCTAGACATATTCCTTCATCCTTGAGACCAATGTTATACTCATCTGTAAAATGGGATAAGTATTCCAATCTCCCCAAATTATAAGGCTTACAAGGTCAACAGAAGTAATATAGTCGAGTCAGAGCCTGAGGTAGTAAGGATGCTTGAGATGATCAGGTTTGTGTTTTGAGATGATTTATTCCGCATGTCCCTCATATTGTAGTGTCTCTCAAATCTTTAGCTCTGGCCCAAGCCTTTTCCTTGACTTTTCCCAGCTGTATATTCAACTACCTGTTAGACAATTCTCATAGTTGTTCCCCCAGGCACTCAGAGCCAGCATGTCCCAAAGTGAATTCATTACCATCTTCCCTAAAACTGATTCTCCTCATCCACCCCTCCGCCTTCTTTTGTCTCTATAAATGGTACCTGTGGCAGAAACTTCTAGTTGCCTCTGAATAGTCATTCTCCTTTCTTAGTAGTAGAATCTTGGGCAATCTTCATAGGAAATCAGTATATTACTACATTTCCCAACCTTAGCACAGCTAGCTGTGGCTACATGACTGACTTCCAGCTGAAGAGATGTAAAGTGGAAGTTTTGTTACCAGGAAATCTCTTTAAGGGGGATCCATTTTGTACTTCCTCTTGTTTTCCTTCTTATACTCTGAAATGCGAGTGTGATGGCTGGAATTCCTGTAGTCATTTTGAACCCTGAGGTTAGAACAAATGTGACAGGATGGTAGAACAGATAGAAACAGGTTTTCTAAGTATTGAAGAGCTTCCAAACAGCCCTGGACTGCCTATCTCCAGATGTCTTTCACCTGAGAAATATTCTTCTTTCTTGTGTAAGTCACTGTAGTTTTGGATTTTCTGTCACTCACAGCTATGCCTTATTTTAAGTGACAGCCAGAATCCTGGAATTCCTTCCCTACATCTAATCTTATACCAAGCCCTGTCTCCTAGTAATCCTGGCTCCAATCCATCCCCTTTTATTATTCTCTTTTGAATCATGTCATCTCTTACCAGTACGACTGCAATAGCTTCCTCATTGACTCCCCACTTTTAACCTCTCCCCACTGATAACCATGCTCAAAGAATTTCCATGTTTAAATTAAGTAATCTTTCTAAAACTCAAAATGACCCTGTTACTGAGAAATCATGGGATCATGGACACTTAAAATACAGAGTTTAAGAGGCCCTCAGAGGTCATTTAATCTGGATTTTTAAGGTTTATTTGGCTTGGTGAAAAAGGAACAGCAAATGAAGTAGTTTTCTATGGTTTTTCCAATATTCACGTATAGATGTGAGAGTTGGACTATAAAGAAAGCTGAGCGCCAAAGAATTGATGCTTTTGAACTGTGGTATTAGAGAAGACTCTTGAGAGTCTCTTGGACTGCAAGGATATCCAACCAGTCAATCCTAAAGGAAATCAGTCCTGAATATTCATTGAAAAGACTGATGCTGAAGCCTGAAACTCCAATATTTTGACCGCCTGACGCAAAGAACTGACTCATTGAAAAAGACCCTGATGCTGGGAAAGATTGCAGGCAGGAGGATAAGGGGATAATGGAGGATGAGATGGTTGGATGGCATCACTGACTAGATGGACATGAGTTTGAGCAAGTTCCGGGAGTTGGTAAAGGAGAGGGAAGCCTGGCGTGCTGCAATCCATGGGGTCACAAAGAGTCAGACACGACCGAGTGACTAAACTGAACTGATGGACCTTTTGCTATAAACAGTAAGCAATTCCATATATAAAATATAGAAATGCATTTGTCTGGAGAAGACACACATTGTCAGCAGCTTCTCACAGGTGTTCACCCAAAGTTAAGCATCTCTGGTAAGTCTGACCATCTCACTTTATATATGGGGAAGCTGAGACCAGAGAAGTTAAATGACATGTCCATGGTCACAGGGAGGTTCAATGGCAGAGCTGGAACATAGCCTCCTATTTTCTCCAAACAAGGGTTACCAACTGGAAGCCAGTGAAGATGCTGAGCCCTTCTACACATCTTCTTAAGGACTGTCTATTTTCATTCAGATTACTCAAATTGGACTCACACTGATGAGGGCTGGGGTGTAATTTGTACCCGTGAATACAAGGAATCTTAACATACTTATTAATTATATACATATCTGTTTACAGGAGAATAATACTATGAACCCCATTAAGCACCATTATCAATGCATGATCTAATAATTTCAATGTAATGAAATTAATATATTTCAGAGGAATGGAAGGAAGTACTCTAAAGTTGATGAAAACGGAATTATTCTGAGCTAGGAAGTCCTTGAGGCAGTGATAAGTTTTTCTGGGGAATTTCTTGGTGGTTAGGACTCCATGCTTTCACAGCCAAAGGCCCAGGTTCAATCCCTGGTCAGGGAACTAAGATCCCACAAGACATGAAGCACAGCCAAAAAGAAAAATTGTTCTGATTTCCACCACATCTATTTGGTATGGTGCTTTACACTTATCATATAATTTTCACCTACTTTTAAATTTTTATTTTAACCTTTTTTCATTCTAGAAATGTGAGGAGGAGGAGGGCAGAGAAAATAGAGTGTACTAGTTGAAAATATTATGGTTGCAAGCAACAGAACACCAAACCTACGGTAGCTTGAGGAAAAAAGAAAATTGCAGGGGGCAGGAGATGGTAAGAGTGAAGTGAAGTGAAGTGAAGTCGCTCAGTCTGTCTGACTCTTTGCGACCCCATGGACTGTAGCCTACCAGGATCCTCAGTCCATGGGATTTTCCAGGCAAGGATACTGGAGTGGGTTACTGTCTCACATAACTGAACTGCCCTGGAATGTTCTGATTCAGGCATTATTTGATCGAGGGTCCATGTTGTCATTAAGGCTCTGGCTTTGTTTCTGGATGACTCTCTCTACTGCTTTGTTGGCTTCACCCTCAGGTTGACTCATAGCCGCCTTCTATTTTCACATCTTCGTATCACAAAGCCCAAAATGGGAACAGATGAGTTCCTGTGGCAGGCCTCATGGAGGACAGAGCACTTGTCTGTCCCAGAAATATCAGAATAACCTCTCCTAGTGTCTTATTGGCGTGAACTGGGTCAGGTGCCCACCTCTCAACCAGTCACAATGGATGATGGATATAGGCACTTACTGGTTTGAGCCAACCAGAGCCCATTCTAGAACAGAGGGTGGGATCAATTCCACCAAAAACAACAGAGCAAAAGATGGTGGGGGTGGAGTTACCCACAGGGAAATGTGAGTGAGTGCACTTGATGGGAAAGAGTGAGTGGTCTCCAGAAACAACGTACTGTGTTCATTGTACCATGGACCATGGACTGGAGAGGTTATGAGTCACACCCATATGACACACAGATTCTGACACATGGGACCAGACATAAATTCAGGGCTTTTTGTTGTTGTTGTTTCAAACTTTATACCATCAACACCTTGTCTAGAAACCTGAGGAATTTTCCCACCATTCATACATATCTACCAGCTCCATTCTTAGCAAAAAAAAAAAAAAACCAAAAAAAAAAACTCACGACAATTAAGCTGAGCCAGGAACTTCCTGTCCATGCCCAATCAAAACACAGAGCCCAAACTCCAGATAATAAAGGCCATGAGACGGAACTTGGCATTGTCCTGATAAATAGGAATTCCCTTCAGTGTTATCATAGGAAGTAGCTGGACAGAAGCAAGTTCTGGTTATTTTTTTTCTGGTGCCACACCCTTGTAAGTCAAGTTAACTTCAGTTTAAAGTCAGCAAGTCAGTTCTTTATGTCACAAATCAAATCACTCTATCACCTCCCCAATCACATGGGTTTTTCTAGGATTTCAATTCATTTATATATGAGTTGAAGTAAGTCCCCAGGTTACTACAACAGAGCCTGAAACTAACCTACAATGCACCTAGCTCCCTTTATTATTAGTATCAGAGGAGGCATATTAGTATTTTTAATTTACAAAGGAAGCCGCTGTGACTCCAAGAGCTACAGCAGTTCCTCCAAAGTCACTGTATTAGAACAACTCAGTCTTTCCCTCCTGGATGTATTCTTAATTACTCACACAGTACATTTCACTTCTGACTCTTCTAGTCACCAAAAGTGTGTGGGTTTTTCCTACCAAGCAATTCTCCAGGACATCCACTGGATGTACTACAAGTTATCTCAATTCTAACACCATCTACCTGGAGTAGAGTCGATCCCATGGGTTAAGGGCTCAGTCCCACCCACTGCTGCTACCCCAGGTAGTAAGTCCTCCAGTTACCCACAACCTCTATCAGATGTAGCTACTAATCAAAGGTTCCCATGACCCTAATTTGTTAGATGCAGCTCATAGAACTCAGGGAAACACATTTACCAGCTTATTAAAGGATATGATAGGGACTTCCTTGGTGATTCAGTGGTGAAGATTTTGCCCTCCCAATGCAGGGGGCCTGGTGCAATCCCTGGTGAAGGAACTAGATCCCACATACTGCAACTAAGAGTTAACATGCCACAATTAAGACCTGGTGCAGCCAAATAAATAATTATTTAAAATTAAAGGATATGATGAACAACAGAAAATAACAGAGAGATGAAGAGATACATGGGTTGACAAGGTCCGGGAGGGCCCTGACTGAGGGAGCATCTGTCCCCATGGAGCTGGGTGCATCACTCCACTGTGTGTGGATGTGCTCACCAACCTGGAAGCTCCCCCAAATTCCATATTATTGGGATTTTGTGGAACTTCATCATGTAGGCATGATCAATCATTAACCCCATTTCCAGCCCCTCTCCTCTCTCTGGAGAAGGTGGCAGGGCCTGAAAATTTCAAGCTTCTAATTACAACTTCGTCTTTTGGGCAACCAGTGGCAACCTAAAATCGCCTCATTAGAACAGAAAATGCTCCTAGTGTTCCCATCACTTAGGACATTACGAGGGTTTTAGGAGCTCTGTGCCAGGAATCCGGGGGGCCAAAGACCAATATATCTGTTTTCCATCATCTCACAGTCACTCAGCTAGTAAAGTGTTGAGGGTCTTTCCATGTGTGACTCTCATATGCCACACTTTTCACCAGGCGCCCGAAACAAGGACACATCTTGGTCTTGTTTGAAGGCCCATGGAAGATGCTAGGATGAGTAAGCCTCTCCTGTCAGGATTTGACATCAGAACCCCCTTCCCTACCCACCCCCTCCCCATATCACTCATATCCAGGAATAAAAGCCTTTATTAAAAGGTTTTAACAGGGCCACCCGCTCAGGACACAGAAAGCACCAACAGGAAACATCTGCTCTGCCAACACTGGTGCTTCTGTTGATTGAAATGGACAAGTAGAAAAGCAGTCCCCAAGTCTGAGGACATTCTGAGTTGAGGGGGGTCTGGGGTTATTAGCCACACCCTACAGAGCTAGAGATGGGAGGTTGAGAAGTGTATCCCAGACCAACTGGCATTCTCTTGGCCCTAATCACAATTACTCGCTGTTGATTACTGTGCCGTGAAGAAACTTGGAGGAGCTCCTGGGGTTACGGCTGCTACAAAGGGTTTTTAAATAGGAAAGAGTCTCTCCTTCCCGAAGGGCACATGAGGCGATGTCTGCAGGCATTTTTGGTTGTCAGGACTGGGGCAAGAGGGGACACTACCAGCATCTAGAGGGTGGAGGCCAGGGATGCTGCCCCACGTCCCAGAAAGCATAGGACAGCCCACAGCAAACAGTTATCCAACCCAGACTGCCAATAGCACCGAGGATGAGAAATCAGACCTTTAGTATGGAAGAAGGAATGGACTCACTGTGGTCAGTCCCAGCTCTGTCTGTCACTGTCAGAAGACCTTAAGCAAGTCTGTTGACCAAGGCCCTTGGCCTCTTTGAGTCTCTGGGTCCCACCTGTCAGAGGGGATGAAAATACTTCCCTCTTAGTAATGACTAGAGGAAGCCTGGACATAAATCATGCCATTTAAGTACCTGGCACAGAGTGGGTACCCAGGAAACAATAACCACTTGGCTACTAGGGTCTGAAAGGTACCAGTGGGCCTCGGTGAAAGCCCAAACTCAGCATTTATTCCAAGGGGATGCCAGAGGGACTGTCATGTTCTTTCCCTTCCTGGTATCGTCGCAACCTGTGGCTGGACACTGATTTGTACGTTTAATGCTTTCACGCCCCCCTCTGCTGGTTTACCATTAGCTCCGTCAAGGCATGCTCTGTGCTTCTGTTTGGTTGTTTGTAAAGGGCAGCCCACTCCAGTATTCTTGCCTGGAGAATCCCTTGGACAGAGGAGCCTGGAGGATTACAGTCCGTGGGGTTGCAAAAAGTCAGACACGACTGAGCGCCTAACACACACACACAACACCCAGCTGTGTCTGGCCAGATGGTATCTATTCAGTAATTGGAGCCAGACGACCTGAGTTGAAATCCTGGCTTCTCCACTCGTCAGCTGTGTGACCTTGGGCAAGTTACTTAACCTTTCTGTGTCTAATTTTCCTCCTCTATAACGTAGAGAAGTATCTACCACGGAGAGTTGTGGTAATGGTTCAACAAGCTATCATATCTGTCTAGGGCCTGGCGCCCAGTTAGTGCTTATAAAAATTTATTATTATTATTATTACCATCATTTCTTTCTTATTTTTAATTTAGTCAATGTCACTCTGGTACTGGATGCCAGCTCACAGGAGTAGACCTGCCTCTGCCTTTGGGGAGAGTTTGTTTCTGTGAATCATTGGAGAAAGAACTGAGTTTGCAGAGAAACTGGCAGCCCAGTTGAGCAGAAAAGTAGAAGCTGAAGTAATTTCTGGTGGGAGGTTCACAGGGCCCCCTGGGTCACCCAACTGCTTCTCTCTCTCACCTGGAAGAAATGAGAATTGATTGGAAGCTCGTCCCATCTGAAAAGGTCTGTCGGCAGCCAGAATTGGTGCGTGTTGTCAAGGGTGCTTCTGATGTTTGGTCCAGGGAGGAAGTGGTTCATGATGATTTGCTTTTCCAGGAAGTGAGACAGACTCTGTGGAGAGACAGAATGAGGTCCCAGATGCCTGCTGGATTTGACTGCTCCCCTGAGGAGCAGGAAGAGAGGACAATCAAGGGGTGGATAGGGAAGGATAACGGAGGAGAGGAGACCTGGTGGGAACCAACCCTGGGGAACTATGGGGAGGCTGGGAATACGGGGCCAGAAATGTGAGAGGATCAGAGATAGAGGAGAGGTTTCGAGCTGAGACGTCTGAGAGCAACAATGGCAGCAACAATAATAATACTGCTGTGAAGTGAGTGCCTACCGTATGCCAGGCACGTCATACACCTGGGCTCAGGATAACTTCAATCCCTCTTAAAGTTGAACCCCTGGATGCCAGACCTCGTTCATCTGTGGTTGATACACCGGTCACACTTCTTGTGTTCACTCATACGTTCACTTATTCATTCAACAAACATTCACTGCACACCTAGGGTATGGCGGGCACTGCTCTAGGCACTGGGAATAGAGCAGAAAAGCAGACAGACCATCAGACCACACTCCCTGCCCTTGTGGAGCTGGCCTTCTCCCGGCTGAGGGTCGGCCAACAATGACAGGCATTAAAGGATGCAACTCAGGAACTGCCAAGTGGAAGAGACACTCAGGGCGAGGATCCTCTATGCCCTCACCCTCTCAGCACCTCTGTGTGTTCTCTAGTCTGGAAGCTCTCAACCTCATCCTTTTGCGGTTTTTCTGGAGGCCTCATTACATAGGAATGACTGCAGGACTCACCGGCTATTGGGGATTGATTCAACCTCCACCTCCTCTTTCCCTGAGGTTGATGGGTGGGACTGAAAGTATTTAACCCTCTAATTACAAGACTGGCTCTCCCAGAAACCAGCTCCCATTGGTAGGTGGGGTTCGATTGGTAGGTGCCTCATTAACATAACAAAAGACACCTTTGTTGATTTCATCACTTGAATTCAGAGGGGAGAGAAGACTCCAATCTGGATAAGGACACTCTGACCCCAACGAGTAGATGGAGCTCCTCAAACCGCCTGCTCCCTATATGTGTAAACACACACACACATATATTATCATTTTTATTCTGAACCATAGTACCACATGCGACAAGTGAACCGTGTGCGTATTTTGGAGAAGTGCGTAATGGGAAAAGAGCAGCAAGTGCAGAGGCCCTGAGGCAGGAATGTGTCTGGTGTGTTGGCGAATAGAAAGGAAGCCAAGTCCAGGAGCGCAGTGAGTAGAGGGGGAGACAGTGGGAGGTGGGGGCAGAACAGGCTCATGTGTTGGATCAAGTGAACCTCATGGCATCATAAGGATTTGGGTTTTTAATCCGAGTGAGACCGTGACCCATTGCATAATCTCACACAGGGAAGTCATTTCATCTGACTTAGGTTTTAACAATTTCTCTGGCTGCTGTGTTGAGAACAGCCTGTGGAAGGCAGGAGAGGAAGCGGAGGGACCGGTTAGGAGGCTACTGCAAGGATCTGGGTGGCAGATGATGGTGGCTCATGCTAGGTAGTAACCGTGGGGCTGGTGAGAAGGGCTGGACATATGGGGCCAGTGTTTGACGCAGGGGAAGTACTCCATAAATGATCCTTACTGTTGCTGGGTGGGTAAAGGAATCTGAAGACAGGAACAAACTGGAGAATTCTGCCCAATCCCCCTTTGCCTGCAGCATCGGTTTTAGGAGAGAGAAGACACTCAAATCTGGATAAGGGCACTCTGTCCCCAAAAGAGTAGATGGAGCTCCTCAAACTGCCTGCTCCCTAAAGCCCTGCCAGAGAGTTTCTCCAAATGCAGGAAACTAAAACCTTCCACGATGGCTCGAGACTTGGCAACCTCACTTTTCCAAACAAGGTCAAAACCTGCTCTTCAACTTCAATGCCTACAGGTGAAGTCTAATACCCTTAATACTCTTCTAGGTGATTAAATGGATCGTTTTTCTCAAGACAAAAAAGAAAAAATTGAGATTCATGATGGGGATATGGAAGGGGTGGGCATGTTTTGATCACATAATGGAATATTTGAAATCCTAGGAAATTAGGGGAAAGGTCATCAACCAACTGTTCCCCTCCCCCCGCCCCACCTGAAGCTGCCTGCCAGTTTGGGTATCCTGATCTATTCTCTCTACAGGCTATAAACTCCGAGAGGGGGACCACACCTTTGAAAACTTTCCCCTACAGGACCTTGAAAATATTAGCAGTTAGAAGCTTTATGGAGAGATGGGCAGGTTCCTCTTAATACTAACAGCTAAGGTTTACTGAGTAGTTGCCATATTCCAGGAACTATGTTAAGAGCTTAACTTCCGTAAATCCTCAAAACATTAAAAAACCCAGGGGGCTTCCCTGGCAGTCCAGAGGTTAAGACTCAGAGCTGCCAATGCGGGGGGTGCAGGTTCAATCCCTGGTGAGGGAACTAACAGCACAGTCTTCATTTTTACTCCTTTAATATATGTTCTTCTCTAATATGCTTTTAAATGACTTCATAATATTGCATTCTAAAGTCATTAGTTTATGTAATTCCTTGTCATTGGACAATTAGATTTTCCAGCTTTTTTTTCCTATGCTTTTATTAAGTATTGCAAAGAACACAGCTATAGTTAAATCTTTATACACATAAGTGATTATCCCCTTATCATAAATGATTAGCAGGCTGATTGCTAGGTGAATAGGCATGCATATCTCTTAAATGTTTTGATAGATATTGTTAAATTATACTCCAGGCAGGTTGCAAAAATTTACATTTCCACGAGTAGCGTATGTAGTGTATGAATGTGTCTGATCCAAGGAGTTTGGGGATTTGGGGGGGGGGATTGTTTTGTTTTTTGCGTTTTGCTTTTTTGTTTGCTTGTTGTTATTATTCATTTATTTTTTATTGAATCTACTAGGTCTTGGAGACCATATCTCCACTGTTTGGCATGGTATCTTGGTATACAACAGGCACACAGTACGTGTTGTTTGACGCAACCTGAAGTCACAAGGGGTGACTACAGCATTATTTCTCTTGACCCACAGCTTCCTAACACACCTCATGGCATGCTCTTCTTTGGGAGAACCATTTCTAATTTCATCACGGAATGCAGAACCCCAGGGCAATAGATCCAAGTCAAGGACCCTCACATCTTTCAGCCCATGACCTCCTAAGAGTGGATCTGTCCTTCTCTCTCTCTGAAATCCATTCCTGAGTAGAGAAAGAAGGAAATGAGACAGATGGAGAACTCATTAAAACAATCAATTATTTCAACGCATTTGGACATGACAAAAGTACACCAGGGCCTGTGGGTTTTTAATAAGGCCCGTGCCGGGCGAGCAGCCTCAGGACTGACTGGCAGAGAATGAGGCAATGCTTTCTAGAAGGCACCTACTGTGATAATGTTACCTGCCATTTACGCCATGGCAGAAAATAGACATGGAATCAGAGAACGTTAAATCTGAGATAATGGGTTTTTTAATTGTTTTCAAATTTTGGATGAGCGTTTTAATTGAAGTGGTTGGGAGGTTAATATAACTTTTGTATTTGATCATCTGGCAAGGAGAGGGGGAAATGAAAAGTGGGGGAAATTGAGGTAGTCTTTTAAAGAAGAAAAAAACTCTCCTAACACATATCATGATAAATTCCATTTCTGTACAGTCGCTTTCATTAGACATGGCAGAGGCAAAATGATTTCTGTACGTAATTAGTGCCAAGATCAGAGAAGTGCTAACAGCCTGAGGTTCTAAGTTAACCCACTGCATGCTGAGGAGGGGAAATCTTCATTTTTTTCAATGAATTGTTATTAAGGGTTGGAGAGGCTCTAGCATTTTCTGAGTAGCCACTGTTAATAGACACAAAGCCAGGCACTCTCTCTATCTTTCATCTCTCAACAACTCAGATGTTTTATTATTATACTTATTCCACAAGTGAAGGAACTAAGGCTCAGAGAGGTTAAGTGAGTTGCTGAAGGCCACACAGCTGGTGAGAGAAGGCTGGAACTCTGACCCAAACCTAGATGGCACTGTGGTCAGTATAGTGTCAGAATAATGCAGCAGAGTTACACATGCCTGGATGCAAATCACCTACCACCACCACCACCACCCAAGAGCTCTGTGACATTGGGCTTATTTATCCAACCTCTTTGAGCCTCAATTTTATCTCCTATAAAATGGTAATAATAGTACCATCTGATCTTTTTTTTTAAATTCTCTTTTGGCCATGCCGCATGGCATATGGGATCTTAGTTCCCTCACCAGGGATTGAACCTGCACCCCCCGCATTGGCAGCTCTGAGTCTTAACCTCTGGACTGCCAGGGAAGCCCCCTGGGTTTTTTAATGTTTTGAGGATTTACGGAAGTTAAGCTCTTAACATGGTTCCTGGAATATGGCAAGTACTCAGTAAACCTTAGCTGTTAGTATTAAGAGGAACCTGCCCATCTCTCCATAAAGCTTCTAACTGCTAATATTTTCAAGGTCCTATAGGGGAAAGTTTTCAAAGGTGTGATTCCCCCTCTGGGAGTTTATAGCCTGTAGAGAGAATAGATCAGGATACTCAAACTGGCAGGCAGCTTCAGTCTGGTGGGGGTGAGTGGGTGCGGACAGTTGGTTGATGACCTTTCCCCTAATTTCCTAGGATTTCAAATATTCCATGATGTGATCAAAACATGCCCACCCTTTCCATACCCCCATCACACCAAATGGTACAATATGTTTTATGGAAAGAAAGTATATGGCTATGACTGCATGGGGGAAAAAAAAGACTGGAAGGATATGTGTTCCTCTGAGAAAAAGAGTTATTTCTATACTCACTGAGATTTTTCTATTCTAAATTTTTTCTCCTGTGATAATACATTACTTTTTCTGTTCAGAAAACAACAGTTGTTTCCAAAAAGAATATTCATGAATTGGAGTAGGAAATGGAGTGGGAACATTTGGGAATTAAAGCAGGTTTAAGACTTATCCTTTTAGTCTTGGGTTCCTATTACTCCCCTGTAGTAGTAAGATTTGGTGCAGTAATAGATGACATATATGTAGTAATATATGGGGCTTCCCTCGTGGCTTAGAGGGTAAAGAATCTGCCTGCAATGCAGGACACCTAGGTTCTATCCCTGGGTTGGGAAGCTCCCCTGGAGAAGGAAATGGAAACCCACTCCCGTATTTTTGCCTGGGAAATCCCATGGACAGAGGAGCCTGGTGGGCTATATAGTCCATTGGGTTGCAAACATTCAGACACAACTTAGCAACTAAACCACAACCACTACATAGTAATATATAATTAACAAGAATTACTACCATCTCTCACCATTCCCTAGCTTTTTATGCACACCAAGATAAGGTGCTCTGGCTCAATTTTTCCTGGATCAGACAAGTCACGTAACTAGTAATTACAATGCTTTTTCTTAACAAATAATGGGACTCCAACAAAAACCTGGAATTAGTTCAATAACTAAACAGTGTTTAGCTGTTAGCAAGGATGGATGGGAATAACCTCCTCCTGAAACAACCAAAAAATTGATGCAATATATGCCACAATGATTTCAAGCTATTGGAGCTCAGGAAACAAAGGTCAGTGATCCCTGAGAGGCAAGAAACAAAAAGTCAGCCCAGCATTCCTCCATGAGAGAATTTCCAGGGTGCAGTGTAGGGAGCGGGCTTGGAGGACCGCCTGAAATGAGATGCCATTGCTGAGAGTCTGGGGAACCCATGGTGGCTAAGTTCTCAGATCAGAAGAGTGCTCTTCAGAGAGAAATGGTAGAGTCCTGATAAGCCCATGCATGTGAGTCCCCCTGGGGACTCTTCTGCGAAGATTAGAGATAATGCAGGTGGGTATCCCAACGACCCAAGACAGTGACTTTTCCCATTAACCAGGACAGATAACCTCATGGATCCCAAGATGCTATAGAGAATGCAGAAGGGTCCTGCTTCATGGGTGAGGAATAGTTAGCTCCAGAATGAACAAGTTGTTTGTGAAAAATCTCTAAAGCAGGATTCCCCAACACGGCTAACATAATGCTTAGTAGTAACAGACTGGATTCTTTCCCTCAGTATCAGAAACAAGACAAGCATAGGACCAGAAATAGTAAACAACTATCACCTTTTCTATTTCACAATATCCTACTGGTAAAATAAGGCAAGGTAGACTCTACACATAGACATCACCAGATGATCAATACTGAAATCAGACTGATAATATTCTTTGCAGTTGAAGATGGAGAAGCTCTATACAGGCAGCAAAAACAAGACTGGGAGCTGACTGTGGCTCAGATCATTAACTCCTTATTGCAAAATTCAGACTTAAATTGAATTAAGTAGGGAAAGCCACTAGACCATTCAGGTATGACCTAAATCAAATCCTTTATGATTAAACAGTGGAAGTGACAAATAGATTCAAGGGATTAGATCTAATAGACAGTCTGAAGAACTATGGACAGAGGTTTGTGACATTGTACAGGAGGCAGTGATCAAAACCAACCCCCAAGAAAAGGAAATGCAAAAAGGCAAAATGGTTGTCTGAGGAGGGTCTTACAGTTGCTGAGAAAAGAAGAGAAGTGAAAGGCAAAGGAGAAAAGGAAAGATATACCTATTTGAATGCAGAGTTCCAAAGAATAGCAGGGAGAGATATAAAAGCCTTCCTGAGTGAACAATGCAAAGAAACAGAGGAAAACAACAAAATGGGAAAGATTAGAGATCTCTTCAAGTAAATTAGAGATACCAAGGGAACATTTCATGCAAAGATGGGCACAATAAAGGACAGAAGCGGTATGGACCTGACAGAAGCAGAAGATATTAAGAAGAGGTGGCAAGAATACACAGAAGAACTGTACAAAAAAGATCTTCATGACCCAGATAATCACGATGGTGTGACCACTCACCTAGAGCCAGACATCTTAAAATGCAAAGTTAAGTGGGCCTTAGGAAGTATCACTATGAACAAAGCTAGAGGAGGTGATGGAAATAGCTTCAGTTGAGCTATTTCAAATCCTAAAAGATGATGCTGTGATAGTGCTGCACTCAATATGCCAGCAACTTTGGAAAACTCAGCAGTGGCCACAGGACTGGAAAAGGTCAGTTTTCAATCCAATCTCAAAGAAAGGCAATGGCAAGGAATGTTCAAACTATGCACAATTGTACTAATTTCACATGCTAGCAAAGTAATGCTCAAAATTCTCCAAGCCAGGGTTCAACAGTACATGAACCAAGAACTTCCAGATGTACAAGCTGGATTTAGAAAAGGCAGAGGAACCAGAGATCAAATTGCCAACATCCATTGGATCATAGAAAAGGCAAGAGTTCCAGAAAAACATCTACTTCTGCTTCACTGACTATTCTTTAGTCTTTGACTGTGTGGATCACAACAAACTGTGGAAAATTCTTAAAGAGATGGGATTACCAGACCACCTTACCTGCCTCCTAAGAAACCTGTATGCAGGTCAAGAAGCAACAGTTAGAACTGGACATGGGAAAACAGACTGGTTCCAAATCGGGAAAGGAGTATGTCAAGGCTGTATATTGTCACCCTGCTTATTTAACTTATGTGCAGAATATATCATGCGAAATGCTGGGCTGGATGAAGCACAAACTGGAATCAAGATTGCTGGGAGAAATATCAGTAACTTCAGATATGCAGATGACATCATCCTTATGGCAGAAAGCAAAGAGGAACTAAAAAGCCTTTTGATGAAAGTCAAAGAGGAGAGTGAGAAAGTTGGCTTAAAACTCAACATTCAGAAAACTAAGATCATGGCATCCGGTCCCATCACCTCATGGCAAATAGATGGGGAAACGATGGAAACAGTGACAGACTTTATTTTGGGGGGTTCCAAAATCACTGCAGATGGTGACTGCAGCCATGAAATTAAAAGACGCCTGCTCCTTGGAAGAAAAGATATGACAAACATAGACAATGTGTTAAAAAGCAGAGACACTACTTTGCCAACAAAGGTCTGTCTAGTCAAAGCTATGGTTTTTCCAGTAGTCATGTATGGATGTGAAAGTTCGACTGTGAAGAAAGCTGAGCGCCAAAGAATTGATGCTTTTGAACTGTGGAGTTCGAGAAGACTCTTGAGAATCCCTTGGACTGTAAGGAGATTCAACCAATCAATTTTAAAGGAAATCAATTCTGAATATTCTTTGGAAGGACTGATGCTAAAGCTGAAGCTCCAATACTTTGGACACCAGATGCAAAGAGCTGACTCATTAGGAAAGACCCTGATTCAGGGGAAAGATTGAAGGCAGGAGGAGAAGGGACAACAGAGAATGAGATAGTTGGATGGTATCACCACCTCAATGGACATGAGTTGGAGCAATCTCCAGGAGATGGTGAAGGACAGGGAAGCCTGGTGTGCTGCAGTCCATGGGTTGCAGAGAATCAGACACGACTGAGCAACTGAACAACGACAACAAAAAAGAAGTAATGATATTTGGGGCTTCCTAGGTGGCTCAGTGGTAAAAAAAAATCCTCCTGCCAATGCAGGATATTTAGGTTTGACCCATAGGTCAGAAAGATGCCTTGGAGAAGAAAATGGCAATCTACTCCAGTATTCTTGCCTGGAAAATCCCATGGACAGAGGTGCCTGGCAAGCTATAGTCTGTGGGGTCGAGAAAGAGTCAGACACAACTTATCAACTAAACAACAAGAGCAAAGAAGTAACAGTTATCCATACTGGAAAGGAAGAAGGAAAACACCTTTATTTTCAATGTGAAGATTTATGTAGAAAATCCTATGGAATCCACAAAAGAGCTAATATATTTAATAAGTGAGTTTAGCACAGAATTATTAAGAATTGTCTGGCCCAACTTATTACTATAAAAGGTGGAGAGACTGTTCCAGAAGAAAACAGAAAAGAATGCTAATGTGACCCTGCTTTAAGCGAAGATTTCTTAGCTATGACACCAGGATTGCAATCTATATAAAGACAAATGGACAAATCAGACTTCATCAAAATTAAGATCTTCTGCTTTTAGTTAAAGCTGCCCCAACAGACTAAGGACCACAGACTGAGTGGCTTATAAATCACAGACAGTTCTTACAGTTCTAGAGGCTGAGTCATCCAAGATAAAGATGCCAACAGATTTATTGTCTGTTAAGGACAACTTCTCTGGTTCATAGCCCATGACTTCTCACTGTATCCTCACAGGATGGAAGGGGTGGGGAGCTCTCTGGGGTGTTTTTCAAGGGCACTGATCCCACTTGTGAGGACTCTGCTCTCATGACCCAATTACTCCTAATGGCCCCACCTCTAAATACCATCACCTTCAGAGTTAGAATTTCAACATATGAACCTCGAAGTGTGGGGCCGGGGCAGGGGGGGCAGTGAAAACACCCAGTCCATTACAAGTTCTTCCTAGGAACAATTTTTTCTCTCTTATTTTATTACAATGAAGTTTGCATGCTAAGTTGCTTCAGTCAGGTCTGACTCTCTGCAATGCTATGGGCTAAAGCCCACCAGGCTCCTCTGTCCATAGGTTTCTGTAGGCAAGGATACTGAAGTGGGTTGCTATGCCCTCCTTCAGGGGATCTTCCCAACCCAGGGATCGAACCCGTGTCTCTTATGTCTTCTGTGCTGTCAGGCAGGTTCTTTACCACTAGCGCCACCTGGAAAATGCACAATGAAGTTTAACACTATGGAAAAGTCACATCACCTTGGTGGGTTCAAAGGCACTCTTCAAAGAATGAAAAGAGTTGCCACAAATTTTCAGAGAAAACTGTAATTCAAAAAGATACATGCACCTCAATATTTGTTGCAGCACTATTCTCAGTAACTAAGATATTAAAACAACCTAAATGTTCATTGACAGATGAATGGATAAAGAAGATGTAGTACATATATACAAGCATATATAGTACATATAGCATATGTAGTACATATATACAATATATACATATTTAGCAAAAAAAAAAAGAATGAAATAATGCCATTTGCAACAACATGGATGGACCTAGAAATGATCATACTAGGTCAGATGATATCACTTATATGTAGAATCTAAACTATGATACAAATGAACTTATCTACAAAACAGAAACAGACTCACAGACAGAGTAGAGATTTGTGGTCGCCAAAGGGGAGGAGGGTGAGGGATGGATGGATTGGGAGTTTGGGATTAGCAGATGCAAACTACTGCATAGAGAATGGATAAACAAGTTTCTACTGCATAGCAAAGGAAACTATATTCAATTTCCTACGATAAACCATAACGGAAAAGAATATTAAAAAGAACATACTTATAGGTATAAATCACTTTGCTATACAGTAGAAATTAACACAACATTGTGTTACACATCTGAAACAGAAGGTCCTGGAGCAACACCCACCATGTCTAGCAGACAGGACCTAGAGTAATCTTTACCACTCAGGGGAGAAGGATGCTACCATTTATAGGGGGAACTGACGTGGCATCAGGTTGGCTCATCAGTTACCAGGGAAGCCAGCAACTGGGGCAGGCGAGAAGCCTGTAGGCAGTTATTGATTACGCCTATCACATGATTGGGGGCGTCCCTGGTGGCTCAGATGGTAAAGAATCTGCCTGCAATGTGGGAAACCTGGGTGCAATCCCTGGGTTGGAAAGATCCCCTGGAGGAGGGCATGGCAACCCATTCCAGTATCCTTTTCTGGAGAATCCCCATGGACAGAGGAGCCTGGCAGGCTCCATGGGGTCCATGGGGTCGTAAAGAGTTGGACAAGACTGAACGACTAGGCACAACAGCAACAATCACGAGTGGACCAGGGGCTGGATGAGCAGGGAGTGTACAGAGATCAAGAGAACGGCCATCTTGGATGGCCTGATCGCACACTCCACCCCACCTACCGTGCATGGCCCTTACACTCTTGGTGCACCCCTCTTCCATGATAGCCCCGAGGTCAAGTGTAAAAAGGCGCGCTGCAACCAAAGGCCACAAACGCGATACAAGCAACAGCAGCTAAGGAGCATCAAGACTAAGACACCTAATGAACTAGAGAGAGTGATTTGCCTATAGGTGAGGAGACTTTGGAGCCAAGTGCTTATTGGGTCAATTTTTCATGAAAACCCAGAGGATGATGACAACAGCATCTCACTGCAGACCCAGCAATCAGATTCATTTCATAGTGAGGCTACCAGTGTCTCCCCCTCAGCAAGCAGATTCTCTCCACTCAGACTTGGGAGGAAATATAAGATGTTTAACCGGCACAACACAGGGGAGATTATGAACATTAAGCAGAATACAAGCCGGAACAGCACTCTGAGATCACGCCAACCCCACCTGGGATTTTTGTCCTGGCCAGCAGTATCGTGTCACCTGTCCATCAGCAGTCTCCACAGGTGGTGCCGAGTATTGGAGGGTTATAATATTATAAATTTTACTGGAGGTATATAATATAATTGTGCCTTTCTCTAGTAGGGGACAAGATTAATTACCTAAGTAGTCTTCAGTGGGGCTGGGTAGACAACAGGTGAGATCTGTAAGTCCCTTTCTAATCTTACTCCCCACGAGGTGGCAAACCCAGCCACTGGGGACTTACCTGCCAGTCCCAGGTCATTTATAATGTGTCCCTTTGGGGGGAGATCCCATAGGCTGAAGTGAGTTATTGTCTTGACTGATAGTTGGCAACCTCTGGATCCTTTTGTGGTTAAGAGTTGAACTCAGATGGTATTGACTGGGTGAACATGGTGTATATGATGGGTGGGACGATGCGCCTGAGATGTTCAGTCACAGTTCGCAGGGCTTGAATCAGCCTCCTGGCTCACAGGTTGAGAATGTGGGCTTCCTGCTTCAATCATTCAGTAGTCTGTTCATCTTTTCCACTAGCCTGGCAGCGGTGGGATTGTAAAGCTATGGAAATGCCGATGGATGTAACCTTTATCAGCCCACTCCTGGACTTTGTGGTCCTCAGCCAATGTCAATGTCCATGGCAGGTCTTTATTTTGCACACAGCTGTTACAGGCCCCCAGTAGTGGTTTTTCTGCAGTGCTTGACAGCTCAGGGTTGGCCTTCTATAAGGTCTCGCACCTGTTGTAACGCAGTGTAGATGGCAGGTAGCCATGGTCCCATCCCTCTAGTTCATTGTTCTGCCCTCTCCTGTAGCTGGGAACATGGACTGGAACTGGGACCAGAAGCCCAAGGGTACTCCTGTTATTCACATTCTGGGTAAATGGCCACGTCCAATCCAAAAGCCTGTCCCTGAGTTAATATCCTTAAAGCCTGTGTCTCTCATTGTGTAGGGGTGCTGGGTCGGGGGTAGACTGGTCTTTCCTGACCAGATCACACCCAATTATGTAATAGACAATACAGGTTGTTGCATCCTGTGTGTATTCACCAGCCATCACCAGGCAGTCAGATGAGCCATGTACACAGAGCTACTCCTTCTAAATCAGAAAGAAACTGTGAGCTTACCAGGATATCCTCAATGTAATGGAAGAGAAAGACACCTCCCAGAGTGGTCAGCTGCCACAGGGCCCAACGCATGTGCTAGTGGACGGCCACTAGCCATCAGGGTCACCCCCTGCAACTTTCCATTCTCTGTCCTCATTTCCGGACATCTCAGTGCTCGTGGGGGTTTCTTCAGCCTCCTGGCTGGCCAAGTGTTGGACTGCACTCCGCAGGCCTGCAAACCCAGCTTTGGGACCAAAGAGCCAGGTAGAGACAGCGACAGAGACATCAATACTCATTAGATAGGGGATCTTACACCTGTAAGGGGACTCTTACAGAATGAAGGGTCCTGGAATGACACGCCCTCCGTGGATGAATGGCAGATGATAAGCAGGACGTGGAGACAACATTCGCTATGTGGGGGAGGAGGCTACTATTTATAGGGGGGATTGGCATCCGGTTGGCTTATCAGTTACCAGGGAAACCAGCGGCTGGGGCAGGGAGCGAGCATGTAGGCAGCGACTGACCAAGCACTATAATGAAGAAGACTGGATAGATACATGAGTGGGGCTGGGGCTGGTCAAGCAGGGGATGTGCAGGGAGCAAGAGAACAACCATCCTGAATGGCCTGACCGCCCAGAGGGCCACCCACATCAGGGAGGGCAATCTGCTGAAACAGATTCCACTGATTCAGAGGTGAAACTTGTCTAGAAACACCCTCGCAGACACACCTGGAATAACGTTTGGCAGGATGTCTGGCCACCTGCAGCCCAGTCACGCTGCACGTAAAAATAACCATCACACGGAATAATAATCCAAGGTTGTGTGACAGTATTGGAGGCTGGAGTACAAGCTCTCCTCAAAGCTCTTGTTACACAGACATGCTACTCCCCATGGAGAGGGCAGCCAGCCTTATCTAGGCAGGGCGATGACACCTGCCTGATGCACGAGGAGTTTCTGCATTCTTAAGGACACACTAGGTACCAGGTTCTATATTATTTATATATTATTATATTATGTTAGTTGCTCAGTCATATCTGACTCTTTGCAACTCCATGGACTGTAGCCTGTTAGACTTCTCTGTCCATGGGATTCTCTAGGCAAGAATACTGGAGTGGGTTGCCATTCCCTTCTCCGGAGCATCTTCCCGAATCAGGAATCAAACCTGGGTCTCCTGCATTGCAGGCAAGACTCTTCACCATCTGAGCCACAAGGGAAGCAACCAGGCTCTATGCATTTTACCTATATGCCCATGACTTTGGACTCTCCTGGTCTCCATAGGCATGGATATTTGCTGGGTGAATAAATCCCATTTGTCAGAAAGGATAACTCACTTACTAAGGGGTTCAAGCCTACGACGGTCTGACTCCACAGTCACACCATCCTTCTTAAAAAACCCTGTTCCAAACCCCTGCTATCTTACTCTCCCTCTGCCCCCACTCAGAAACATGACTTTGCCCCTCCAGGGGCTTCAGAACTTAATAGCTCAGCTCCCCCAGAAGCATGCCTGGCAAAGACGCATCTTCCCCTTGCCAGACAGACTTCCCAGCCCTCTGCGGGTAGGGGAATAGACTCTGGGCGCAGGAGCCCAAGCACACACCTTGCAGGTCAGCTGGCATCTCATCTAGACTTTCCTTCCCCAGTTTCTCCAGATGCGCAGGGGTTTGCTAGGTCTGCAATGCCAAGCGGTGGCGTTGTTAGGGGGTTTGTAATTTTCTTTTTTGCTTTTCTTTCTTTAAATCTCAGCAGCAGCTGCTTCCCCAGTTCATGGCAGCTTCCGAGTGTCTCAGACAGGCGTCAATATTGACAGAAGAGGCCCCACAGCCCAGCAGGGGATGTAGTTTCAGAAGAGGAGCTGAGCAAGCTCATTAGGATGGCTTCTCAGCACCCTTTGGCAGCCCCAATTACTTGGTTCTGAGCAGCATGAATATGGATCAGTGAGAGGAAGCAGGCTCATCTGGATTAGCTTTTTTTTTTTTTTTTTAACACGGAGACAGTATAGAGGAGGACTTTAAGAGCACTAGTTTTGCAGTCAGACAGATCTGGCTTCCAATCCCATCTCTGCCCTTTGTTCCCCACATGACCTTGGGAAAGAACATTCGCCACTCTGAACATCAGTTTCCTTATTTGTAAAATGGGCATCAGGGTAATACTTCAGAAGTGTACTGTTATGATTACATGACTTTTGCATTTAGTCTAGCACAGAGCCTGGCCCATCATAAGCATTCCACAAACACCACAGTTCCTGGTGTTCTATTTAGAAATGGTCACATTCAGAGGAACTGGCCTTTTTACTAAGAATGCGGAAACTCGGTCCAAAGTCTCTGACAGATTTTCCCTCATGGTTCATTGGTCAGCACTGATCCCTGCTAACTCCTAAGAGATTCTAATCCTATCTTTGCCAGCCTCCAAGTTCTGTAGTTCATGAAACTAAGGCCCAGAGAGGCTGAGGATATGGCCAGAGGTTGCACAGTAAGTCAGTGGCAGAATCAGGGCTAGAACCTGATGCCTAACCCAGAGCATTTTGTATCCCCCTATAACCCTTCTCTATCGGTGTTAAGATTTCCAAGGCTTTTTTTTAATTTAAATTTTTTTTTTTTTTTTTTTTTACTTTTTGGCTGCACTACTGCTGGACCACCAGGGAATTCCCTTCAAGGCATTTTTCTCAATGTATTTGTCAGCATTTGCAACCAATTTCCTGAGCACAGGCAGAAATCCTGGGCAAAGCCTCTTTCCTTTTCTCCTCTCTTTATCTTCTAGTCCAGGTGAGCAGCTCACTTAAGTCTTGAGTCTCCAATCAGCTCCCAAGAGCCCCGATGGAATAAGCCAGGCAAACATCATACTCTCAGGGCTATTTGCATTCAAACAACCTGCTGGAAGAGGGCAATGCTTAACCCAAGTGATGAGTTCCTAGTGAGAGGATTTAAGGCAACTGTGTTGGAGATGTTTCAGGATGGGGGCTGATTTTCACTGGCACCCCTAATTCACACTAATCATTTATTCTCTCTTGCTTTATTCATTCATTTATTTGATCAACTCGTTGAGAAATTTCAAGGGTCAGGCCAAGGACTTTGCTTAGTGATAGCAATAGAAAAGTAAAAGGTGGGTCAGATACGGTCACTGCTTTTGGGAAAGTCAGAGAAGGGATCAGATGAGTACAGCTATGAGAGTGGCCTTGGAATGCATATTTCACTGCCTAGGCTTATCCAGGTAGGCTTCTTGCAGGATGTGGCATGATTGAATTTTGAAGGACTGATACAAAGTCATCTTTTCCACTAAAAAGTAAGCTCCCCAAGGGTAGAGACTTTGAATGTTTTTTTCATGGCTGCATCCCTGTCAGAACAATGCCCAGCATTGCAGGTGCTCAGTAAATATTGGTTAAATGAAGGTATAGAAGGGGCTGCCCAGGTGGCGCAGTGGTGAAGAATCCACCCACCAAAGTAGGAGATGGAGTTTCGATCCCTGGATCGGGAAGATCCCCTGGAGGAGGGCATGGCAACCCACTCCAGTATTCTTGCCTGGAGAATCCCAGGGACAGAGGAGCCTGGTGGGCTACAGTCCATAGGATTGCACAGAGTTGGACACGACTGAAGTGACTTAGCCTGCAGGCATAAAAAAGTAAAGATCCAGGAAAGGAATCCTGGCAGAAGAAACAATGTGTGCAAAGGCATGGGATACAAAAGGGCCCGGCACTCCTGGAGATGGCAGGAAGCTCATTGCAGGTTTAGCACAGGCTGAGGGGGGGAACAGGAAGGACCCTGAACCACAGGATGAGTTGGGACCTGAGTAAGGACTTGTCCCTGAAGGCAATGGGAGGTTAGGGATGGATTTTAAGTGGAGAGGTGGCAGGATCACCTCTGTGCTTTAGAAAGATCGTCCTATCTGTTGTGAGGAGAAGAAAATGGGGATAAGGGCGAGATGGCAGGGCCGGAAACCCAGAGCACCATCTGTTCAGCTAGTCTGCCCAAAGACCCCTAGCAAGAACACCAGGCTTGACTGACAGGGCACACGATGGGGTGGCGATGGATGCTGGAGGGAAGTTCGGTCCCCACTTCACCTTCCCCGGCCTCCTGCTGGAAGGCACGTGGTCATGCGGAAAAGCCATTACCATCCCACCAGAAGAAGCCTCCCCTTGTTAAAATTCTGGGCCATGATGTCTTGTATTAAAGCTGATATTAAGCCATAAAATGTAATATGTTATGACACCATAAAATGCAGTGTAATTGCTATAGAACCATAAAATGTAATGTAACAGGCGCCGTGACCATTACGCTGCTTCACAGCCTAAAACACTTAGCTTCCACTCTGCTTTTAGACAAACAAACAATTCCTATTCATTGCTACCTCTGGAGGAAGGTATAGGAAAATCAACCCAGATGAGCCTGAATTGTAAGGCAAATGCCAAAGGAGGATGCAGTGGGGTGTGGAGGCAACCCCAGGCTTTGTAGTAAGACAGAACCTAGGTTTCAGTTTTGCTCACTAATGTTTAGATCAGGATCCCAAAAAAACAGAGCCAGAGATGGGGGTTCAGACTAGATTTCTTCTGAAATCACACTTGCCTAACTCCTACAGGGGTACCACAAGGCTGCACCCAAACTGAGGCTGGGAATTAGAGGAGGAAAAAGGGGAGCTCTGGCCTGTCATAGCTCTGGTCCACAAGCCCCCAGCAAGGGGAACCACCAGACCCATGACAGCAGGTGTGAGTTTCCCCCAGGACTGAACTAACGTCATTGACCTTCTGAACATAAACATGGCTAGTTGCTGCTTCACACCTACCTTCTGAAGCTTGCCCCAAATCCTCGCGTGGCTGATTCAAATGCAGAACCCTATAGGGAAGGCAGTTTGGGGCAAAGATTTTCATTTAGCTAAGGTGACACAATGTAAGATCATCATGGGAAGGGAAGGCAGAGGGAAACAGGGAGTGGCATCACAGTTGGTGAGCCAGTTATGGATGGGGGAGAGGGGAGGCCTATGGGTGTTCCCCCAACAGGAGCCAAGGCTGTCTTGGGGCTCAGGCAGAAAGAAGGGATGGATGAGCTGAGGGCAAAGGAGAAGGAGGAGTTAGCCAGGTGAGATGGATGTGGAGGAAGACACTGGTGTATAGAGGAGGCAGGGGGAGCAGGGAGAGGAAGGGTGAGGGCAGGTGAGGAGGAGAAAGAGGAGGAGGAGGGAGAAGGGAAAGAAAGAGAAGCAAGTTAAGAGAGAAAGGGACAAACAGTAAGAGACAATGAAAGATGCAAAGAGAATATCTGAGAGAGGGATAGGGATTGGAGAGAATGAGGAGTATACGAAGAGCATGTGTTTAGAACACAGACTGGAAGAACAGTATGAAGTGGGCTGGAGAAATAAGCAGGAAGCAATAGCATATAAATATACACAGAGAGATCCTCACACTTATGTAGACCCACACACCTATGTTGGTTCAGTTCAGCTCAGTTCAGTCACTCAGTTGTGTCCGACTCTTTGCGACCCCATGGACTGCAGCCTGCCAGGGTTCCCTGTCCTTCACCAACTCCTGGAGCTTGCTCAGACTCATGGCTGTTGAGTCGGTGATGCCATCCAACCATCTCATTCTCTGTTGTCCTCTTCTCCTTCTGCCTTCAATGTTTCCCAGCATCGGGGTCTTTTCCAATGAGTCAGTACTTCATATCAGGTAGCCAGAGTACTGGAGTTTCAGCTTCAGCATCAGTCCTTTCAATGGATATTCAGGACTGATTTTCCTTAGGATTGACTGGTTTGATCTTGCAGCCCAAGGAACTCTCAAGAGTCTTCTACAACACCACAGTTCAAAAGCATCAATTCTTTGGCACTCAGCTTTCTTTATAGTTCAACTCTCACATCCATACATGACTACTGGAAAAACCATAGCTTTGACTAGATGGACTTCTATTGGTAAAGTAATGGCTCTGCTTTTTAATATGCTGTTTAGGTTGGTCACAGCTTTTCTTCCAAGGAGCAAGTGCCTTTTAATTTCAGGACTGCAATAACCACCTGCAGTGATTTTGGAGCTCAAAGAGTAAAGTCTGCCACTATTTCCATTGTTTCCCCATCTATTTGTCATGAGGTGATGGGACCAGATGCCATGATCTTAGTTTTCTGAATGTTGAGTTTCAAGCCAACTTTTTCACTCTCCTCTTTGACTTTCACCAAGAGGCTCTTCAGTTCCTCTTAGCTTTCTGCCGTAAGGGTGATGTCATCTGCATATCTGAGGTTATTGATATTTCTCCCGGCAATCTTGATTCCAGTTTGTGCTTCATCCAGCCCAACATTTCACATGATGTACTCTGCATATAAGTTAAATAAGCAGGGTGACAGTATACAGCCTTGATGTACTCCTTTTCAGATCTGTCTGTTGTTTCATGTCAGGTTCTAACTGTTGCTTCTTGACCTGTATACAGGTTTCATAGGAGGCAGTTCAGGTGGTCTGGTAGTCCCATCTCTTTAAGAATTTTCCACAGTTACTTGTGATCCGCACAGTCAAAGGCTTTGGCGTAGTCAATAAAGCAAAAGTAGATGTTTTTCTAGAACACTTTTGCTTTTTTGATGATCCAACGGATGTTGGCAATTTGATCTCTGGTTCCTCTGTCTTTTCTAAATCCAGCTTCAACATCTGGAAGTTCACTGTTCACATACGGTTGAAGCCTGGCTTGGAGAATTTTGAGCATTACTTTGCTAGTATGTGAGATGAGTGCAATTGTGTGGTACTTGAACATTCTTTGGCATTGCCTTTCTTTGGGACTGGAATGAAAATTGACATTTTCCAGTTCTATGGCCACTGCTGAGTTTTCCAAATTTGCTGGCATATTGATTGCAGCACTTTCACAGCATCATCTTTTAGGATTTGAAATAGCTCAACTGGAATTCCATCATTGCCACTAGCTTTGTTTGTAGTGATGGCTTCCTAAGGTCCACTTGACTTCGCATTCTAGGATTTTTGGCTCTAGGTGAGTGATCACACCATCATAGTTACTTGGGTCATAAAGATCTTTTTTGTATAGTTCGTCTGTGTATTCTTGCCATCTCTTCTTAATATCTTCTGCTTCTGTTAGGTCCATACTGTTTCTGTCCTTTATTGTGCCCATCTTTGCATGAAATGTTCCCTTGGTATCTCTAATTTTCTTGAAGAGATCTCTAGTCTTTTCCATTCTATTGTTTTCCTCTATTTCTTTGCATTGATTACTGAGGAAGGCTTTCTTATCTCTCCTTGCTATTCTTTGGAACTCTGCATTCAAATGGGTATATCTTTCCTTTTCTCCTTTGCCTTTCACTTCTCTTCTTTTCTCAGCTATTTGTAAGGCCTCCTCAGACAACCATTTTGCCTTTTTGCATTACTTTTTCTTGGGGATGGACTTGATCACTGCCTCCTGCACAATGTCATGAACCCCTGTCCATAGTTCTTCAGGCACTCTGTCTATCAGATCTAATCCCTTAAATCTATTTGTCACTTCCACTGTATAATCGTAATCGTAAAGGATTTGATTCAGGTCATACTTGAATGGTCTAGTGGTTTTCCCTACTTTCTTTAAGTCTGAATTTTGCAATAAAAATGTTCATGATCTGAGCCACAGTCAGCTCCAAGTCTTGTTTTTGCTGACTATATAGAGCTTCTCCATCTTTGGCTGCAAAGAATATAATCAACCTAATTTCAGTATTGACCATTTGGTGATGTCCATGTGTAGAGTCTTCTCTTATGTTGGAAGACTGTGTTTGCTATGACCAGTGTGTTCTCCTGGCAAAAGCCTTTGCCTTTCTTCATTTTATTCTCCATGGCCAAATTTGACTGTTACTCCAGGTATCTCCTGACTTTCTATTTTTGCATTCCAGTCCCTTATAATGAAAAGGACATCTTTTTTGGGTGTTAGTTCTAAAAGGTCTTGTAGGTCTTCATAGAACCATTCAACTTCAGCTTCTTCAGCATTACTGGTTGGGGCATAGACTTGGATCACTGTGAAATTGAATTGCTTGCCTTGGAAATGAACAGAGATCATTCTGTTGTTTTTGAGATTGCTCCCAAGAACTGCATTTCAGACTTTTTTGTTGATTATGAGGGCTACTCCATTTCTTCTAAGGGATTCTTGCCCACAGTAGTAGATATAATGGTCATCTGAGTTAAATTCAGCCATTCCAGTCCATTTTAGTTTACTGATTCCTAAAATGTCGATGTTCACGCTTGCCATCTCCCGTTTGATCACTTCCAATTTGCCTTGATTCATGGACCTAATACTCCAGGTTCCTATGCAATATTGCTCTTTACAGCATCGGACCTTGCTTCTACCACCAGTCACATCCACAACTGGGTGTTGTTTTTACTTTGGCTTCATCTCTTCTTTCTGGAGTTATTTCTCCACTCTTCTCCAGTAGCATATTGGGCACCTACCGACCTGGGGAGTTCATCTTTCAGTGTCGTATCTTTTTGACATTTGGCGTTGGGGTTCTCAAGGCAAGAATACTGAAGTGGTTTGTCTATGTAGATAAGCTATACTGTAAGCACGTAACACCCGGTCAGCACACAATGGGCGTCCACACCGGTCAGCACACAATGGGCGTCCACACCGGTCCACACAGAGACATGCACACAAACACATAATTCCCCAATTGATTCCCATCCATCCCCTCACATCCAAGGAGGCAACAGGGGTTACTTCTGGTCAGATCCTGGGCCAGAGTCTTGGAGTTCATTCTCCAAGATCCTGTGTGTCATGTTTCCCCCACACTGGCTGAGCAGGTGGTGGGTGGTGTGGGTGCTCAGCAGAGCAGAGTGTCCTGTGGTCAGGAGCCCTAGTCAGGGGTGGAAAAGACAGTCCTTTCTAATAGGACCGCAAAACCCTACTGTGCCAAGCATGGGTTTGGCTTCCGGGGGCTCCAAGAGGAGGCCTTGTATCTGATGTATTTTACAACTGGCTTCACAGTGTTAGTAGTGAATGTAACAGACCAGAAAAGCAGGGAGGAAATGAGGTAGCAGAAAGTCCCCACTGGGACTTCTGGTGAGGCACCCAAAGAATCAATGAGCGGATAGGATACAGAGCTGGGGGCAGGGAAGTGTGCTCAGGAGTTGCCTTTGGAAAGGCAAACAGAGTAGAATGGACAGCCAGGGACCTCCCTGAATGACTCAGCTCTCCGCAAGTCTGTGTGTGCCTGAGTGTCTGCCTGTGAGAAACAGCCATGTGGATTAGGATCCAGGGCTGCCTGTTGTATAAATATTTGTATACAAGTAAATGGGAGAGAGGATTTAAAACCCCAGAAGCAAAGGTTAGGTTTTCTCAGGCTAGAGGAAGATATATTTTCTCCTGCGCCACCGTGCCCCCACTGCTATGTGCTTATTGAGAGTATTTATTTTAGGGAAGGGACATCCACCAACAAATTTACTATGAGACAAGCGAAAGGAAAACCATGATTTCCACCTTTTTGCTAATTCTTAGTATTAGGATGGAGACTTGGGCTGGATGCCTCCATCTTTTGTAAGGATGCACCACCAAGAATTTTGATTAATGCTGAGGAAGGCTCAGGAGCTTGTCTGTGTTAAAGATTGAGAAAATACTCATTTGCTTAAGAAAATAAAATAAAAGTTTGCAGATATCCTCTGGCACTGGGGAAGCTGGCAAAGAATGTAGATCAGGGGAGTGAAAATGCATAATCACAAGAGGTATCAGGCAACAGACCTAAGGGGAAAGCCAGTCTGCAAGAAGTTCCATGCAGGGTCTTAGTTAAGGAGCCTTAAGGATTGAGATCCTAAAGGAAATCAACCCTGAATATTCATTGGAAGGACTGATGCTGAAGCTGAAGCTCCAATACTTTAGCCACCTGATGCAAAGAGCTGACTCGCTGGAAAAGACCCTGATGCTGGGAAAGATTGAAGGCAGGAGGAGAAGGGGAAGACAGAGAATGAGATGGTTGGCATCACCGACTCAGTGGACATGAGTTTGAGCAAGCTCCGGGAGATGGTGAAGAACAGGGAAGCCTGGCGTGCTGCAGTCCATGTGTTAGGGGGAAGCACGCTGATTGAAACCGCCCACCCTGGCCAGGCACCATAGTAACCATTTGCATGAGTTGTTTTATGACAGGAGATCCTGATAAGGAATACGGAACTAATAAGCCACCACCAACCAGAAGAGTTTGGGAAAGGTTGAAAGAAGACACTGCGTGTCCATCCACTTCCCAGAACCCCTCTCGCTAGCATCCATCTTGGCTGAGCGATGCGTGCACCACCAGGAAAGACTCTGAATTAGAATGATTGGCCAAAGACCACCCGGAAACTAATCCCGTCACCATAAAAGCCAAGACTTCGAGCCACGCGGCAGAGCAGTTCTCCTGGGTTCCCTTACCTACTGCTCTCCACCCGGGTGCCCTTTCCCAATAAAATCTCTTGCTTTGTCAGCACATGTGTCCCCTCGGAAAACTAATTTCCGAGTGTTAGACAAGAGCCCGGTTTCGGGCCCTGGAAGGGGTCCTCCTTCCTGCAACACATGGGGTCGCAAAGAGTTGGACATGACTGAGCGACTGAACAACAACAAAGGATGGAGATGGTGAATATTGTATTTTAGGTCATTTCCTATTCCACACTGCTATAATTCACTCCTGATATTCCCAAATCTTCCACAAAGTCCGAGCAGTAGTTGAGGTGAAGGTTAAGCTGCTGTAACAAAGAACCCCAAAATGCAGTGGATTAAGGAAGGCAGAAGTTCATTTCTTACTTGTGAAGAAGTCCTGGGATGAGTGGTCTGGAATACATCAGACTTTGTTCCACATTCTCTTTTGGGACCCAGGTTCTTTCCCCAGAACTGTCCTCATCTGCATGGCTAGGCTGCATCCAAGCACATCCCTCTGCTTTGTATAAAGGGGAAGGGAGAAAAAGAACACCATGCACAATTTTCTTTTAAGCAAATGTGGCACTAGCTAACGCATTGCTTGTGCTCACATTCCATTGGTTAATTCCATCTTGACCCAGGGGATGCTGGGAAATGTAGTCCCCAGCTAAGCAGCCATGTGCTCATCTATCTCTATGGAAGAAGGGGAGGATGGAATTGTTAGAAAATGCACTGTTATCTATTGCAGTCTTGGGCCTGGGCTGAGCCACCATAGTTCCTTACTAGATTATTGTAATAGTCTCCCAACTGCATCCTCAATCCCTTTATTCTTTTCTATTCTCCCCTCCCATAAAGATTTCTTAATCTATTAAACACACTTTTTGCACTATTAGGCTCAGCCAGCTTTGAATTTATTCTATCACAAAAAAATTGTATCTTAAGGAATTCCCCACTGGTCCAGTAGTTAGGACTCCACACTTCCACTGGGGGGCATGGGTTTGATCCCTGGTTAGGGAACTAAGATCCTGCCTGCCAGGCAGCATGGCTAATAAATAAATAAATAAAATTTAAAAATTGCACCTTAGTTGTTGACTTCCATTCTATTCTGAAAGCAATATCTGGAAGTGCCGCAAAAACTTGTTACTCTTTGCTCAAAATTCTCCAGGGGCCTCCCATATGCTCTGAGTAAAAGCCTGAGTCTTTCCAATTGCTTACCAAGCCCTGTATGATTTCCAGCCTCCACCCACTTCTGGCCTCAGCTCCTCTCACAGCCTCCCTTGTTCACTCCATCCAGCAACACTAGCCTCTGTCTCCCTTAGAATGTCAGGTGTGTTCCTACCTCAGGGTCTTTGCACTTGCCTGAAACACTCTTTCATGAGACATCCATGTGACTCATTCTGCCACTTTCTCAACCAGGCCTTCTGGATCCCACCTCATTTAAAATAGCAATTCCACCCCCTGATATATATAAATGAATTGTGTGTGCACATGCCTAAGTGTATGGTTTGTTTTATTGTCTTTTTAACCATTACAGTTAAGCTCCAGGAGTGGGAATTTCATATGTACAGGTGTTCACATGTGTGTGACATATATGCATATCTGCAAAAACTGTTAACCTCCTTCCTACTAATGACAGACTTTCCTGGGCCCAGGCAAGGAGGTAACAATGAATAAAACAGCTCCAAATCTCCAGCCTCCTAGAGCTTATCTTTTGGTGGAGGAAGACAGACAACAAATTGCATGAACAAATATTAAATATGATCCTTTCAGAAGGTGATAGGTATTGTGGAAAATAACGTGGGATGAGTTATTGATGAGTGATGGTGGAAGAGGGCAACTTCTGTAGATAAAATCATCAGGAAAGTTCATCTGAGGAGGTGACATTTGAGGTGATACCTGAGTGATAAGAAGAAGCCAGCTATGCAAAGTGCTGGAAACTGTATTGCAGGCAGAGGAAACAGCAGGTGCAAAGTCCCTGAGGCATGAATGAGATCAGCGTATTCAAGGAATGAAAAGAAAAGCAGAGAGGTTTGAGCACAGGTAGCACCAGGGATTACAGTAGTGATGAGGTTGGGAGGGAGGCAGAGAGGGACCAGATCATTCAGAGTGTCCCTGTCCACTTTCCTAGCCGTTAGCCAAGATGAGAAACTTCCCTGGTCCCCCCTAAACCCTGACTTCAGGATTGGCTCTTGAAGATCCAAAGGAGAAACCAAAGGATTGAAGGCATCCTTGGCAACCAGGTGCCTCCCAGCCAGTCCCCGGCTCTCTGACAAGCTTGTCAGAGCATTGATGGAGTGATTAAATTTCATGCTGAACAGACTCAAGCCCTAAATAATGTTCTGAACAGAGAGCTACTGTCTGAGATGCTGCCTGCACCTCCCCATATTTCATTAGGGTCTCCAGAGGCAAAGCAGAGCCAAGGAAGCCAGAAAAGGTCAGGACCTGAACACTCTGCATCTTGCAAGAAAGGCCACTGGGGTCCAGCCAAAGGGCATTGGATTGGAGCTTCAAAAGCCAAACTTCCAGCCAGGGTCAGCACCTTACTGTGAAACCCTGGGCAAGATATTTCCTTCTCTGGGCCTCAGTCACCTAATCTGCAAACCAATTGGGAAGGGGTGTCATCCCCGGTCCCTAATGGCTCTTGAATATTCATAACAGCTTCTTTAATGGAGGGTTTATGATGGACTAAACACTTAACATCAGTCATCTCATTCACTCCCCACAAGAATCCTATCAAGTGAGCACTATTACGATATTTTACCAATGAGAAAACTGAGGCTCAGAGAGGTTAACTTAATCCAGGAGACACAGCTAAGTGTTGGGTTGGGATTTGAAGGTCAGCAGTGAGGCTTACCCTCTCAACCATTCTGTTTTAGGTTTCATACCAACACTCTTAAGGGTTTGGACTGTTTTCAACCTTATAGTTTGGAGGAAGATTATTTATCCAGGGTCACTTACCATTAGCTCTGCACTTTGAAGTATCTATCTGATGGCTGGCTTGCTGTCCCCACTCCTGGGCTGTCTTGCCCTAGGACTGGAATCATGCGTGGGACTGTTGTTGAATTGACTTTGATTGGTATAGTTTCAGGAGGGCCAGGGTTTGGGGCAGACGTGGCAGGCCGCGGGACTTGATCCTGACAAGACTTTGCAGGAGCTTTATTGACAACTGTTAATCCTGGCAAAAAGCCAGAACTCATCTGCCTTGAGCGCCTCTCGGCCTCCACTCCGATTCTCTCCAGCTGAAGTCTGCAGAGACAGCCAGGCCTGGGGTTCAGAGGCTGAAGCCAAGGTGAACTCCGTCCCCTGATCCCTCTCTACACAGCCAGGTACAGCAGGCAGCCAGCCAGACGTCTCTCAGGACCTGCCACTTGCTGTGAGAATAAAGGGAATAAAACAAACATAAGAGGCTTGTGGTTCCCTGTGAGCCTGGGGGGAGTTCCAGTGTTGCTCAGGGTGCAGGGGGAAGAGCACTCATGTTTCCTGGGGTTTGACCTTTTGTATTGAAACTCTTAAAAATGGGCATGCCCTTGCTGAGCAAAGGCTCACTGCATGCATAAATATATTTTCATGGAAATGAGAATGAAAATTTAATCACTGAAAAGTGGTTGTTTTTGCATGGTGGGTTTTCAAGGATATTTGCTTTAAAATTAATATACAATTTTGGAGCAGTTTTAGATTTACTGAAAAAATTAAGTGGAAAGTACAGAATTCCCACAAGCCTCTAAGTTTGTGGTAATTTGTGATGCAGCAATAAGTAAGACATGATACAAACAGGGATCCTGTCTCCTCATCCCATTCACATCTCCTCCTCACTTGACTTCCTCTCTATTTCCCAACTTTGTGGTCTTGGGCTAGTTTCTTGGTCTCCCAAAGTCTCAGTTTCTTCATCTATACCATGGAAATCAGTAAATCCTAATTTTTAAGGTTGCCATGGGGAATGGATGAGGAAGTCAGCAAAGCTTATCACAGTGCTTTGATCTTGGTGAGGTCTGGTGGCCATTCAAGAAAAGTTATCTTGCTATTGAATGTCATAGCATCTGGAAGGTCACATAGGTGTCAAGAAAACAAAATAAAATAACAATCATACAGGTGACTAGTCTCAAACAAATAGGAAGTCTGAAGATTGAGGCAAAAAATGACTTTTTCCATTAAATTCCTTTCAGTTACTCTAGAATTCCACTCAGATGTGGCCCAATGGGGTACGTTCTTTTTTCCCCAGTTTTTCTCCATCTTCTCTCCCTGTTCTCATGTTCTCTTGCCTCTTTTTTCTTCCTTCCTCCTACGTCCCAGCTCTATCCTGGATTAGCAACAAAAAATGATAATCGCAAAATTCAAAACTGCCCTTGAAAATCTCTTAAGAGGCGTTATATTGGAGAACTACACGTCGCCTCTCACTAAGTTTTCCTTCAAAATTGGAGTTGAAGGCTGTTTCTTGGGTTTCTGCTTAGGTTTCATGTTGATCTATGTCTATAATCATCCATCTACAAAATATCAATAGATACATGTATCTGTGTATCTTTAAACTACAGCCACCCTCGGTGTGGCAAAGCTAATCTCATCCTGAGACAAGTGAGAAATGACCCCCACAGGAAATCCATCAGGTTTACATTTCCCATCTCAGGCCTATTCTGGGGCACATTGAGTAGAAAGGAGAACAAAATCACCAGCACACTTGTGTTAATATTTATCTCTCTTAACTTTGTGAGGCTCCCACTGATCCTATTGCATCCATTCTAAGATGCACGCTTTTTCTGATTTTAACATCCCTGAGACGGAGATGCATTTTGGCGTGATCTCATTTCACTCCATGTGCCCAAGCCAACTTGGTCCTAGCTGTTCAGATGGTCCTTACTTCAAGTGAGTTATGTACACCGCCCAGCCTCCACATGTTGACTTCGGTCACCATTAACGTATCTTCAGAAAGATGATGGCATGACATGAGTCGGCATTGAATGGGAAGTTTCTGTGTGCACAGAAAGATACCCAAGCACAGCAGAGGGGTGGAGATCCGGTCAGCATGAAGCAAATTCTTGTCTTTGAGGGAATGACTCCAGTTTCATATTTTCTTGCAAAGTAACAACCAGATCTTGACGGAACCCCTAAAAAGGAAGAAACCATGGTAGATGAAGCTGTATTGCATTTTGTCACTTAGATACATGCTAAAGGTTTTCTTGTCACATCAAGCCAAGCAACAAGAGGTAAAAGAAGTTGCCAAATCCCTGGGAACAGATGAAGGGACTTTCAAAGGATGGTGTGATCAATCAAGGTATTTAAAAGAACTATGAAGGCATTGCATAGTGACTTAATTGGAAGAGATTTTTAAAATTTATTTTACATAAAATAATGATGCATCTTAAACTTGATGATGTTTTACATTTAATGAAAACCAGCTGAATTCAAGGTACTTAAATATATGGGATGTGATGCCAATTTAATGATCAATGAAATCTCCCAGTATTACACCAATGCATTATTATATTTTACTTCTTTGTTTTTGTAGCTTATTTTTGTTTGTTTGGCTGTGTGGCATGTGGGATCTTAATTCCCTGACCAGAGGGAACATTTCTATATTTGATATATGGACATTTATTATTATCTTACAAAAAGGCTCTCAAACCTGACTTGTATCCTCCTTTTTTGTTATTATATGAGTATAATATCCTTCAGAAACCCATGTACATTGGGAGTGTGGAGTCTTAACCACTGGACCTCTAAGGAAGTCCTCATTATTATATTTTAAAAACTTCTGTCTACTCGCTCTGTCTTTCCAAAGATCTCTCCCAACAAGGGGTAAGGAAAGGAAGAAAAGAAATCTTTTCAATTTGATAGTGAAATAGTGCATGTATTTTAGGAACATGCAACAATACTGGCTAAAGAGTGCCTACCCATTAATTCAAAAATACTGGTTCTAGGAATTTACCCTCAGAATGAGAGAGTGACTGAGTACAAATCTTTAGTTACCAGATGGTTATATCAGCCTCATTTATACGCATAAAAGATTAGAAACAATTTAGATGATCCTCAACAGAACTGTGCTTAAACAAATGATTACACGTCCATACAATGGAATAGTAGAGTAGGCGGAAATCAAAAACGGAATCAATGTTTATCAGCAGGGAAGGAAACTCATATAATAACAAAATAGGAGGAAACAAGTCAAGTGTGAGAGGCTTTTTGTAAAATAATAATAATAATAAAACAATAAATGTCTACATATTTAATATAGGAATGTTGACTAGAAAGAAACAAATGAAATAAAAATAGCAGTTATCTCCTCTTCTGAAGAGAGGAAATGTGGGTGGCTTTCATTGTCTTCTGAGTTTTCTGATTCTCTTTTCATAAAATATTTTTATGTAGTTAAAACATAATAAAACAAAGAGGGTGGGAAAAAAGAATTGATAATAGCTCGTGTGAGAAAAATGAGGAAAAGCTGCCTGCTTAGGCTTCCTCTATGGTGTTTCTTTAGATGTCCACAGGTTTATGCTCTAGGAATGACTGTCTGCTGAAGAAAAAAATAAATCCTAATCACACTGCTAATAAAAACATCTTGGTGGCAAATATCTTTAATCCAGTAAACTAAGAAAAGACGACAGGTGTGGAAGCCTCCAGTGTCTACATTTGTGTGGGAAGTCTGGGAGGGCAAGTTTCTCAGTATTTGCTACTGGGGTGAATTTTTTTCTTTTTTTCTCTATCTCTTCTTGGGGTGAGGACGCTTATGTTTTCACCACCAGCAGTTCCTTTCTCAGTAGGGGTGTGGATCGCAGAATTCAGAGCAGGGAGTGGTGACGCCTGGAAATGGCTCTGGTACAGACTGAAGGTCTGTGGTTCCCAAAATTCATCGGTTGAAGTGCCTCTAACACCTGGGGCAGCTGCATTTAGAGATGGGGTTTTGAAGGAAGTAATGAAGGTTAAATGAGATCATAAGGGCAGGGAACTGATGCTTTTGAACTGTGGTGTTGAAGAAGACTCTTGAGAGTCTCTTGGACTGCAAGGAGATCCAACCAGTCCATCCTAAAGGAAATCAGTCCTGAATATTCATTGGAAGGACTGATGCTGAAGCTGAAACTCCAATACTTTGGCCACCTCATGAGAAGAGTTGACTCATTGGAAAAGACCCTGATGCTGGGAAGGATTGAAGGTGGGAGAAGGGGACGACAGAGGATGAGATGGTTGAATGACATCACCAACTCGATGGACATGAGTTTGAGCAAGCTCTGGGAGTTGGTGATGGACAGGGAAGCCTGGTGTGCTGCAGTCAATGGGGTCGCAAAGAGTTGGACAGGACTGAGCGACTGAACTGAACTGAAGGGCAGGCCCTAATCTGATAGGATTAGTGTCCTTACAAGCTCCTTCCCTGGCTACTCCCCAGTGCCTGCACCAAGGAAAGGCCAGGTGAGGCTGAAGTTAGAAGATAGCCCTCTGCAAGCCAGGAAGAGTCACACCAGAAACCAAATCTGGGGCACCATGATCTTGGAATTTTAGCCTCCAGAATTTTAAGGAATAAATGCCTGTTGTTTAAACCACCCAAAGCACTGTTTTGTTACAGCCGCCTAAGCCTACTAATATAGGCTTCCTTCATGGTAAGAGGGAGCAGAGTGCTGGTGGGTGAGCAGTCAGGCAGATGAAGATGAAATGAGGGTGGGTCAGTATGTTTCAGCTGGGAGGAAGAACACATTTGAAGATCCAGAGAGAGAGCCTGAGATACCTTCTAGGTGACCCCACATCCACTCTGGCTGCCTCTGTCCGAGGCACTGATCTAGACAAAGAGTCTCATTTTTTTTTTTTTTAATTAAAAAATTTGTTTTAGGGGCCCAGAGGTCAAGAATCTGCCTGCCAAGGCAGGGGACACAGGTTCGATCCCTGGTTCAGGAAGATCCCATGTGCCTTGGAGCAACTAAGCCCGTGTCCCACAGTGGCTGAAGCCCAGGAGCCTAGAGCCGGTGCTCCACAATAGGAGAGGCCACCATGGTAAGAAGCCCATACACTGCAACTAGAGAGTGGCCCCTGCTTTCCACAACTAGAGAAAAGCCTGTGCAGCAATGAAGACCCAGTGCCATCAGAATAAATAACTGAAAAAGATTTGTTTTAGTTCCCTGACCAGGGATAGAACCCACATCCCCAGCACTGGAAGGTAGATGCTTTTTTTTTTTTAATTTATTTTTAATTGGAGGATAATTGCTTTACAATATTGTGTTGGCTTCTGCCACACAGCAACGTGAATCAGCCATGAGTATACATACGTCCCCACCCTCTTGACCCTCCCCCAGCCCCCACATCGTCCCACCCCTCCGGGTTGTCACAGAGTACTGTATTGAGCTCCCTGTGTTACACAGCAAATTTCTATTATCTATCTGTTTTACATATGGCAATGTGGATGTTTCAAGTCTATTCTCTGTCACACCCTCTCCTTCCCCTGCTGTATCCAAAATCTCTTCTCTATGTCTGCACGTCTGTTACTGCCCTGCACAGAGGTTCAACAGTACCATTTTTATAGATTCCATATATATGCGTTAATATACGATATTTGTTTTTCTGACTTACTTCACTCCGTGTAACAGGCTTCTAGATGCACCTGCATCACTAGAACTGACTCAAAGGTGTGGAAAGTGGATTATTAACTGCTGGACCACCAGGGAAGTCCCAAGATCCTCATTCTTGAATCACTACCCAACATACTCGGTCCTTCATCCCCCGTGCACCCCCAAACACCTTCATCTTAATTCTTGGCTTGAGTGTCTCTCTTAGCATGCAGCCGGCTCTGGCAAACCAAACTGAGCATCCTCGCTGCCTTGCTTCATTGATACTGGCTTCCTTGCCTGGGATGTCTTCCTCTTTCTGCTCCACACAAGTCTCCCTCTTCTTGTCTATAAAGTGAAAGTGAAGTCGCTCAGTCGTGTCTGACTCTTTGCAACCCCGTGGACTGTAGCCCACCAGACTCCTCCATCCGTGGGATTCCCCAGGCAAGAATACTGAAGTGGGTTGCCATTTCCTTCTCCATCTTGTCTGTAAGGACCACCCTAAGATCTGTCTGTTTCACCCAAAGAACACTCCCATCAGCCTCTTCCCCACCAGGAATTATGTGTTGTTCCACATCACAGCCCCATCGTCTAGCAAAGTGCCTGGCACATAGGAAGCACTCATCAAATACATGCTGTAGAATGAATGAATGAATGAAGATGAATGGGCAACATATGTTAACTGCCTGCCATATAACATCCCCAGATTCTTGGACCTTCTGAAACAATCGAATCCAGCTCTTCTCAAATTTGTTAGTCTCTGGACCTCTTTACACTCTGAACTGAGGACCCAGTTTGTATGGTTACATCTATTATTGTTTACCATATTAGAAATTAAAACTGACAACTTTAAAAAAATATGTATTTATAAATCATAAAAATAAAAATAATATTAGGCTTATGAAACATTAAAATATTTTTATAATGTTTATACATATGATAACAACTATATTATCCCCCCTAAAAAAGTGAGAAGAGGGACATTGCTTTACATTTTTGCAAAACTCTTCAACATCTCATAATTGAAGATGACTGGATTCTCATGGCTACTTGTGAGTTTATTGTGATATCATAGGTCTTAAAGACTCTGGACAATTCCCCTTTATACCCATGAGAGCATGAAGGTGAAAAAAAGCAAACAACACTTTAGTGTTATTATAAAAGGGCTTCCCAGGTATCTCAAACAGTAAAGAATCTACCTGCAGTGTGGGAGACCTGGGTTTGATCCCTGGGTCGAAAAGATCCCCTAGAGAAAGGCATGGCAACTAGCTTTGATTTCATGGATGCCTGGAAAGTGTTGTGGAGAATTCCTGACATCCATGGACCTTACTTTGAGAACTTTGGATCTAATCCAACTCTAGCATTTTATGTTTTACAGGTGAGGACAGTAAGGGCTAGAAACATGAGGAGACATGTTCAAAACCACAAGTGAGTTTTTCAGAGAAACAATAAAAGCTGTCCTGCATTAGTCTCTTACCATGTACCTAAGCTCTGTACTTTTATGGAATTCTCTCATGGAATTGTCCATGTGACTCTCTAGAGCTGGACTGAGTTTGACCCTATTTACCAAAGCTCAGGGAGGTATGTTAGTTGCCCAAGGCCACACAGCTGGCCAGGGGCAGAACTGAAATTCAAGGCTAGCGTTATATACATGAGTTTTGGCTCTCAGTCCCTTATCCATATTCCTGGAACATAAATAGCTAAAAAGAATGAAAATGATATGCTCCTCTCAAAATATGGGCTGCCTTCAGAGCCCAGAGGATGGAGAAACCCCAGAGGTCAAGAGTGGAGCTGGAAGATATGGGCTCCAACCAAAGAGTTGGAGGCAAATCTGGGTGGACTTACTCAGGCCTCCAGGAGGCGCTCTGGACATCTTCCCCAGTGGTCTTTGAGGGATTCAGGCCAATCCACCAAAAGTCAGTTCTGTGATACGAAGACCTTTGAAAAATCAAGTAGCTGATGACCAGCTGCTCAAATTAATCAGCACTTCCAATTTCCCAAAACCTTATTTAAGGAAAATTCTTATCAAATATAGTTAATGAATGTGAATACACCCCTCTTTAAAGACAGTCAGTGACTTACACTGCTATACTTGTGCTAGTTTAAGATGCTCAATGATGATATTCATTGAATTTATAATTCTTGACTACTCTTAACCCAAAATTTATTCAGGATGTCTTAATTGT
Organism: Cervus elaphus; assembly: GCF_910594005.1. Classification (NCBI taxonomy): domain Eukaryota; kingdom Metazoa; phylum Chordata; class Mammalia; order Artiodactyla; family Cervidae; genus Cervus; species Cervus elaphus. Next base: position 16,548,193 of record NC_057819.1, on the reverse strand, counting down.
ATTCAAGACTCTGCTTAAGATATTCAAGAATATATTCTTCATTAGAAGATCATCATAAGAAAGCCAAACAGCTCCTATGATATTTAGCTTCAGACAAATTGAACTTAAAATGCTGCTGAGAAGAATATATTCACTGAAAATGTTCAAGACTAATTTATTAGGAAGACCATATCCATATTCATTGAAAATATTCAAGAAAGCTGGTAGGATTCAAGACACTTTTGGCAGATTTAGAAAACTGGTGTGTTGGTGGCCTGCTGTCAGCCAGGTATTGGTCTGAGGTCTTTTGTGCCAACGTGGAGCTATGCTCTTCTCAGTTCTGTGGGAGACCTGGGACAGGCCAGGCATTCTAGAAAGTTGTAAGCTGCATTTGAACCCTTAGAGGAGAAGAAAACGTTGTTGTAAACTTATGGTTGCCAGAGGGAAAATGGCGATGGGATAAACTGGGAGATTGGGATTGACACGTACCCACTACCATATGTAAAATTGATAACTAGGGACTTCCCCGGTGGTCCAGTGGTGAAGATTCCACACTTCTAATGCAGGGAACATGGGTTTGATCCCTGATAGGGAATAAAGATCCCACATGCTTCATGCTGTGGCCAAAAAATTAAAAAAAACACACACACACACACAAAACATAACTAATAAGGACCCACTGTGTAGCACAGGGAACTCTACTCAATACTCTGTAATGACCTATATGGGGAAAGAATCTAAAAAAGAGTGGATATATGTTTATGTATAACTGACTCACTTTTCAGTACACCTGAAACTAACATAACGTTGTAAATCAAATAGGCTCTGTTAAAAATTAAAAGAAAAAGAAAACAGTGTGTCCCCAAGGACTACCTTGACCCTGTGGTCACCTTCATGAGGGAAAAATAGAAGACGTTTCCAAAGGCTTTGTAAGCATTATTTCCTTCAACCACCCTGGGAAGTTGGCTACAGAAATTATTGCTTTTTTACTGATAAGGATGCTGAGGCTCAGACAGGTGGAGTAAGTCACCCAAGATCATCTAGTTAGTCAAGGGCAGAGCAGGGATTTGAACTCAGGCAGTGTAGGAAGGTGAACTCAACCAGAGTGGGATTTGAACTCCAGTGTCTGAACATTAGAACCCAGGGTCTTGGCTGTTGGACTATACGTTCTCCCACAAAGTTGACTTTCTATGAGCTTTATTGAATCAATGGACAAAGAAACTATCGTCAAGGTAGGGGCTGGTTAGTGGAGATTGAATAGTTGGGGCTTTCAAAGGAGCTACGAGGGAATTTAATGGCCCATCCATTTGAATACTTTAGCCACCTGATGCAAAGTATTTTGGCCAACACTTTGGCCATCTGATGCAAAGAACTGACTCTTTGGAAGAGACCCTGATGCTGGGAAAGATTGAAGGTAGAAGAAGGGGACGACAGAGGATGAGATGGTTGAATGACGTCACTGACTCGATGGACATGAGTTTGAGCAAGCTCTGGGAGTTGGTGATGGACAGGGAAGCCTGGCATGCTGCAGTCCACAGGGTCACAAAGAGTCAGACACGACTGAGCGAATGAACTGAACTGAACTGATCTGTTTGAATATTAGAAGCTACAGGCAGAAGAGGAAAAGGAAATAGTGAATTACAAGGACAGGTCTCTTTTCTTTTTTCTACACCACACAGAACAAAAATAATGGAAATTCTGACGGCCTACCTATTTATCTGTTCCACCGTCATGCTATTGCTTAGAACCCAGATCTGGCTACATTATGTTCCCTGAAAAACATTATAAAAACAAAATGTAAGCACAAAGCCCAGTGGGAGAACAATGCTAGCCATTAATGCAGATGCTTGCTCTGTTCTGCAGCAGCAGTTTTATAGAAGTTTCCCAAAGTATTTGTATCATTCTTTCTTTTGAGGGGAAAATGATGTTTTTATTTTGTTCTTTATTTTACAAGCGAGACGCATACCACATGGACATTGTTGGTAAGTCAGAAAGTATGTATAAGCTAAAATAAGATAAAAATCATCCATAAATCTTCCTTCCCCTACTTAAAAAAAAAAAAAATCATTGTTCACAGTAGGTGCCTATTTTTCTCCAGGGCTTTTGCTTTTATGCAATTTTTAAATGGGCTCATATTGCACATGTGATTTTGTAACCTAATTAATGATGATCTTATTAATAAAGACAACTTTATCTCATTTTTTATTATTGTTGATTTCTGGTTGTTGATGATTTATTCCCTGAACCCAAAGAGGTAAGAGATGGAGAAGGCTTCAGGGGCTACTTAGAAACTCGGCTGCAGGACAAGCTGTCCTGTGACAGGACTTAGGAGGGTTTTGGTGGACAGGTGTCTGAGGAGGGGCCACTATGGCTTCCTCCAGCCAGTCAGGGCTCGGAAAATTGCAATGGCAAACATCTGGGGAGACCTGATGATAAAATTCCACCAGTGGCATGAGGTTGTGGGCAAGCTCCCTCACCTTAGGCTCCTCCGTCAAGTGGGGTTGCTTTGAGAACTGTGACATCAACCTGCTAAGTTCCTGCCCAACGCCTTCTCCTCAACCCTCTCCACTCCACTGATCTAACACAGACTCAGCAGGGTTCTGGAAGCCCCTCCTAAGGACAATGGATTTTAGTAGCTTTTTTCCACCAAGACAATAATGTTTTGACAGGGCACAGCAGAACTTGGCAGCACAGCATGACCAGGTTCCTCTGAATGGCAAGAACTGAATGGCAAGAGCTGGATTGCTCCGAGGTCCCGGTGCCCTGGACCTGGGCCATCCTTCCCTTCCCCACAGGCTGGCTTTTCCACATCCTTCTCTTCTGCTTCCTGCTTGGTCTCCCTCCCTTCCTTATCTCCAGTTGTCTCCTTTAAAAAAAAATTTTTTTTCCAGAATACAACCACAGAGAGGAGAAGCTGCATGTGGTAGATATTACTGCCAGGGATGATGCCAGGGAAGTTAATGAAGCCCTTGGGAGGTTCCCTGGGCTGGACCACCTATTGTAGACATAATTTCATGCTTGAGAATAATGGATGGTAGCCCACCAGGTTCCTCTGTCCATAGAATTCTCTGTGCAAGAATATTGGAGTGAGCAACCATTCCTTTCTCCAGGGGATCTTCCCCACCCAGGAATAGAACCTAGGTCCCCTGCTTTGCAGGTAGACTCTTTACCATCTGAGCTACCAGGGAAGCCCATGATAAAGAATAGACACCCTCAAAGGAGTCATTTTCCTATGAAACAGAGACTCCTCAACAATATTTTATTTTTAGCCAGTTAGTGAGATAATTTATATTTAAAAAACCATCATGCCTGGCACATAGTATGCTCTCAATAGATGCTAACTTTAGATGCTAACTATTACTGACTTGGAGAAGGAAATGGCAACCCATTCCAGTATTCTTGCCTGGAGAATCCCATGGACAGAGGAGCCTGGCGGGCTACATAGTCCACCGGGTCACCAGAGTCGGACATGACTTAGTGACTAAAGAGAGAGATTACTATGACTACGATCACCTAAAAGCGTATAGAAAGCATTAGGACTGTGCATCTGGGCAACCACGGGAAGTCTGAGGCAAACACCATTCCTCCCATGAGACCCTCTCCCCACCCTCCACCCCCACCACCCTTGCCCTGGAAACAGCCCTGGACAGAGTACAAGCTGGGAATATTTTCATACCCCGTCACCGCCTGAAGACAGCCAGGGTGTCACCAGGCAGATAAATGCGCTCATCTTTTCCCGCTGAAATTGGCACGTCCAGAGTGGAACTTGGATGATTTATTTACCAGTGACAGTTCTGCTCTGGGGCGGAAGTGCCCTGGTTTGCTGAGCGGTCTGTTCATTTGTCTCTGTTGGCAGTGCAGGCTCGTGGGATCCCCGTCCAGGTTCCCACCGGTGCCTTACTCTTTCCACATCCTGCGCGCACAGAGGGGCAGTCATGGGGACTTGGCGGTGCGCTTGCCCCTCACCTACAAAAGCGCCCTCTAGGGTTGGCTTGGAGTGGGGAGGTCCCTGGGGATGGTCACGGGGTTGGGCATGGCAGCTTATGTGGCATTAAAGAAACCACATCTACAAGGTCAAGGTCTCTTTCAAGGTCATGGGAGCTGGATTGCTCTGAGCTCAAATGCTGTCTCTGCTATTCCTTAGTTGTGTGGCCCCACGCAAATGGTCTGACCTCTCGGATCCTCAGATTCCTCCTTTGTTACAAGGAGGAATTCCCTTGTAAGGGAATAATGGGAATAATGACACTGGTTTCCTGCTATCTTATGAGCAGAGCATATGCAAAGCATCTGGCATGTAGTAAAGTGAGCCTGACATGTGTAGGAAGCTTTTAATAAAAGGTAGCTATTATTCACATCTTCATCCTCATTACCATTCCCCTGGGCTCAGAGTTGTCCCTGGAGAAGGTGGAGTTTTTTCTTAAGCGTATGAAATAATCAGAGCTGGAAGCAACTTACAGAAAAAGCCAGGTGGCTGAGTTGAAGCTCTGACACTTTCACACTGCCTGATCCAGCGGCATTATTTCACCTCCCTGAGCTATTTCACCTCCCTGAGTCTTAGTTTCCTCATCTGTAAAATGGGGATAAAATGAGGTACATCATGGGAAGCATCTGGCCTCAAGGGTACTCAGTGAAGATCAGATTTCTTTTTCCATCTCCTTCTTACATGCTCAATGCTTTACGATTTACAAAGGGAGGTGACAGTCATTATCTGATACCCACTGTAACACCCCCACCCCAAGGATGGGTCATAATCCCTGATTCACAGGTGGGGAAACAGGAGCTCAGAGAAGTGCAGCAACCTGCCCCAACTCATATTCATTCATTCAACAAGCATTGATTAATTGCCTACCGCACACCAGCCATGGTTAACGTGCCCCAGATATACTGATGAACGCAACAGACAAAAAAATAAACCTTGGTCCTCATGGAGCTTACATTCTAGAGATGGGATGCAGATAACAAACAATGGAAATAATAAATTGTATAACACATTAGAAAGTGACAAGTGCTATGGAAACTAGATCATGATGAGGGGGATCAGGAATGATGGATGGAGAGGAGGCAGATTGCAGTTTTAGAGAGGGTGTTCACGATGAGCCTTATGAGAAGGTAACAGCTGAGCAAAAACCTGATGGAGACAAGGGTGCTAGCCATGCAGATGTCTGGGGAGTGGGGAGGCACTGCAAGCAGAAGGAACAGCATGTGAAAGGCCCTGAGGTGATAGTGAGCCTGAAGTGTTCATAGAACAGCAAGGAGTGGAGAGAATGGGGAGGGATAAGGTGGGAGGGGTCCAGAGGTAATGATGTGTGTGTGTGTGCACGCGCACACATACTGAGAGAGTGAGAACGAATTCTTTAGGGCTCTGTAGCCATAATAAGGGCTTCCCTAGTGGCTCAGATGATAATCTGCCTGCAATGCAGGAGACCCAAGTTAGATCCCTGGGTCAGGAAGATCCCCTGGAGAAGTGAATGGTTCCAGTATTCTTGCCTGGAGAATTCCATGCACAGAGGAGCCTGGCAGGATAAGGTCCATAGCTCTGAATGAATTAAGGAGCCATAGGAGGGTTTAAATAAACTCATGCCGCAGTGAGTATTATTTTCCCAGGATCATTCTAGCCGTTGCAGACAAATGGACTGCAGGGTATTCATCCACAGATGAATGTATAAACAAAATGTGATCTATCTATACCAAGGGGTATTATTCAGCCATAAATAGGAATGAAGTTCTGACACAGGCTACAACATGGATGAACCTTGCAAACATCATGCTAAGTGAAGACAGACACAAAGGGACAAACATTACGATTCCAGCTCTATGAAATATTGAGAGTAGGCAAATTCATAGAGATGGAAAATAGATTCGCGGTTACCAGGGATGGGAGAGAAAAAGGAAATGGGGACGTATTACTTCGTACCTACACAGTTCTATTCGTAATGATGGAAGTTTTAGGAACAGATAGTGGTGACAGTTACACAAACAGTGGATGTAATTAAGGCAGCTGAATTGTGCACTTGTGAAAATAGATAGCTGGTGGGAAGCTGTTACACAACACAGGGAGCCCAGCTTGGTGCCCCGTGATGACCCAGAGGGGTGGGATAGGGGGGCGGGAGGGCGGCTCACGAGGCAGGGGTGTACGCACACAGGTGTCTGATTCACGTTATCCCACAGCAGAACTGACGCAACATTGTGAACCAATTATATGCCAATAAAACATAAACAAAAGTGGTTAAAATGACAGATTTTGTTATACATTTTACCAAACGAAAATTGCCTACAGGGACAAGGAAGAAAATAGGCTAGGCTGTGACAGAGGCTCAGACTGAGGTGGGGGCAAGGAGGAGGTGAGGGGGGCTCAGATGCTGGATCCACGTGGGCGTTAAGACCAGGCGTGGAACCCGAGTCTCCCGTACCTTTCCCAGGGCCCCAGGACCACATAGCAGTCTTTTGTGCTCATCGCAGGTCCCCACCCTCCTAGAGGTCTGGGCTTTCAGCTCCTGGCGGTCCTGCTAGGACCGGTGCTGGATTCCTCTGGCTCGTAGGGAGGGTGTGGTATAACTATGTAGAGGGGAGGTTCTGGGCGAGGCTCTTGTGGACGTTGGCAGCCCCCACCCCCCACACACGCACGCGTCCATCCTGGGCTTGCACCTCCAACCCTGCCCGGGCAGCTCCGTTCCCTCTGTTTGCTGCATCACTCTGGTTGTCTGGGAAATGAGTTCCGAGGTCAGGAGCTCAGATTAGGAACTGGGTGGAGCCCATGAGCTCATGAAAAACACTGTTGCTGTTTACACCCCATGGACCTTAGTAACCAGCCAGAGAGACATTCACTCAAATCTTGCTTCTCCTGATGTGGGTACCATTGTTGTTGTTTAGTCGCTAAGCTGTGTCCAACTCTTGCAATCCCATGGACTGTATTCCGCTAGGCTCCGCTGTCCACGGTTCTCCAGGCTAGAATACTGGGGTGGGCTGACATTTCCGGAATTTTTCAGGGAACCTTCCTGACCCAGGGGTCGAACCTGAATCTCCCGCATTACAGGCAGATTCTTTACCACTGAGCCACCTGGGAAGCCCTTCAGGCACCATGGACAGAGGGAATACTGGCCCTCGCATGGGGTATGGGCTCAAGACAGTCCTGAGTTCAAATCCCAGCTCTGCCTTCTACTTCCTACGTGACCTTGGCCAGGTTGTTCCACTTCTGATTCCTTATTTCCTCAGGTTGGGACTTGTGAGGACTTGGGACTTTCCTCAGACTTGCGAGGGTTAAGTGACAAACAGGTGAATGGATGTTGTAAAGTGACAGTTGCTAGACAAACAGGAGGACTCATATGACAGAGGGCCTCAGAGAGTGTGGATGATGCCTGGTGACGGGCAGACAAGGAGAGAGCGCAGTCTCGGGAAATTCTGGGTTTTCTGTGGGAGAGGTGTGTGTTGATGTCATGTACCAAAGTCGGGGGAGGGAGGCAGGGGAGCAGTGTGCAGGAAGAGATCCTGAGCTGTTTTTTGCACAGGGGGAGTTTGAGGAAGCCTTGGGTGGAAATGTCCAAGGAGGTACTTGGAGGTCAGGAGAGCTGATCTGGAACAGAAGGAGGAACTGGGTGTGTTAATTTAGAGGCGGTCTTTGGAACTACAGACTGTGTGATGACCCCAGGGAGAAGCAGAGGCGGGTTAGGACAGGAGCTCCAGCATGCTGCATTTATGGGATGTTTCCAGGAGATGGAGGAGCAAAGGAAGAGGTGGGAGGACTCGCTCAGGGTCAAGGGAGGAGTTAGTTGTTGAGCTGGATCAGAACGCAGATGTCCCTTTGTAGGTGGCGTGGAGATGCCGCTCAGCCCTGCCTCTTTCTGATTCTCTCTCTTCCTGTCTCACTGTAGTCGCTGGTGTTCACTGGTTTCAAGAGAAACGGAAGGACTTTACCTAGTTTAGGGAGGAAAGGATATGGTAGAGCACAAATAATCGAAAAGAAAACTCAGCAGTGGACCCCAGGAAATGTTAGGGAACAACTGATGGAAACTGCCCACATTAGCCAGGCATGATGATAACGACTTGTTTCTTGTCTCACAACAGGAGGTCCTGTTGTGGAATGATAAGGAATGTGGTGCTGCTGCCAACAACTTACCAGGAGAATTCGGGAGAGGCCAAAAGGAGGGAGGAGACACCAGCCTACAGTGTCGTCCTACCAGCCTCCGAGAATCCTTCACACTGGAACCCATCTTGGCTGAGAGATGCGTGTGCCACCAGGAAGGACCCCAAGTCAGACCAAATATGGGCCAAACAAGATGACTGGCCAGACACAACTTGGAAACTGACCCTCTTACCATAAAACCTGAAACTGTGAGCCACGTGGCAGAGCCATTCTCCTGGGTTCCCCTTCCCTACTGCTCTCCACCCGGGTACCCCTTCTCAATAAAATCCTTTTGCTTTGTCAGTACACATCTTCTCAGACAATTCATTTCTGAGTGTTAGACAAGAGCCCATCCTCAGGGCCCGGAAGGAGTACCCCTCCCTGCAATGGGAATGATGCTGCTCCAGGGAGCCAAAGAGTAAGAAAAATGTGCCTTGTCACTGGGATGAATCAGCTTCAACTCTTTCCCATCCTCCAGCCTGACAAAGGTTCATATTCCTATGAGAGACTGATCGGCTTAGCCTGGGCCATGTGCCCCCCCCCCCACCCTTGGTGAAGGAAGGACAGGGCCCTGTGAAGGCAATATTCCCAATGAAACCACGCACAAGGGTTATTAAGGGGCTGGGGCCAGCGGAAAGGGACATGGAAGCTGCCAGGCAGAAGTTACAGGAGTGCCTCCCCAGGGCCACGGGCTCTCTGGAGCTTCCAAAACTAGGTCAAAGGGCATTCCCTGGAGGAGCCAAGGCTTGAGCAAGGGTGCCTGTGACTGGGCAACCTGATTAATTCATCACTACCCACACAGTACACCTGGAAGGATTCCAAAGGGATGCAACAGAAGGATAGCTTTAATGAGAAGAGAAAGAACAAAACAAGACCTTAATCGCTCAGATTCATCAGGGAAGAGGGCAGGGCTGGGGAAGGTAGGTTCACCTAGCTGAAGTCTACAAGCCAAGAATCGCTCCAAGCCATTTACATATCTTGATTCGTTTGGTTCCTCAGCACAGCTCTACAGAGCACTCTATCATCACCTCTGTGTTATTGCCAAGGAGCCTGAGGCACAAAGAAGTTAAGGAATTTGCTCAGAGATGCCCAGCTAATAAATGATGGAGCAGAATTCCAATCAGGGTGGCCCAGCTCTGGAGTGTGTGTGCATAACAATTACAAAACAATTACATGGCACACATGCCAAGTCGTCAGAGAGGAAGGAAAAGGCACACCGGGTAATATGGACCATTAAAGGGTACCTTCTGAGAATCAAATCTTAAATGTAGCACCTAGGTTTATTTGTCTAAAAGACAAAACATTCAAACAACCCACAAATGCACAAAGGAAAAATAAATAAATAACTTGAACATCCACCATAGTGTCACTTTAAAACTAGAATATAAATGCAAATTTATATTTCTTTTAAACGGAGTATTATACAGACTGATTGAGGCCGACTCTCCCCCCCGTACCATGACAATAAATCATCTTCGGGAGCTTGGAGTTATTGGCTGCGTACTTCCTCCCATTGTGTGGAAGCACCATCATTTGTCCAGCGTAATCCCCTCTTGTTGAGCCATCTTGTCATTTCCAATTATCCCTGAGTATAAATGCAGCAGACACTGCTGGTGATCCACTCGAATCTCCTCATAGGCTTTGCTGACCACACCTCCCCTGACTTCCAGGTACTCTTGTTTACGTCGGTTTGTATCTGGTGACTTTTCTTTGCAGAACTACCCTGGGGCTACTGGGGGCCCAGGGTCCAAAAGCCTGATGCTTGCCTCCTCAAGGGGGCGTTCACATCCCCCACTTCTGTCACTAGGGGAGATCTTCGTCTCTGAGTGTTGGTGTCAGGAGTATCTGAACCCAGATCTCTTGCCTCAGGTCAGAGCAAATTCTGACCAGCTGGCAACACTGTTCCTCTCTGGCAACACCGTCCTATTTCACAGAGCAGAAGTGGTGTCATGCCATTTCCATGGATAGGGCGTAAAAGACCACTTGGGCTTTTGTCTCACTCTCTCTTGGATCAGTTGCTCCAGGGGAAGCCAGCTGCCATGTCATGAGGACACTTGAGCAGCTCCTTAGGGAAGCCCACTTGGTATGGGTCTGAGACCTCTAGCAATAACCACCAGAAGCAGACCCTCCAGGGACCTCTATATAGCACAGGGAATTATACTCAATATTCTGTAATAACCTATAAGGGAAATTGAAAAAGAATTTATATATATGTAACTGAATCACTTTGCTGTACATCTGAAACTAACACAACACTGTCCATCAACTATATTCCAAAGAAAGAAACCCGTCGGCCCCAGGCAAACGTTCAGATGACTACAGACCTGTCCACCATCTTGATTCAACCTCATGAGAAACCCCAAATCAGAACCACCAACTCAGCCTTAGCCGAATTCCTGAACCTTGGAAACCAGATAATATTAAATGTCGATTGTTTGAGGCCACTTGATTTTAGGCTAAACTGATGCAACAAGAGCTACCGGCTGAACCTCTTCTTAGATGTTCACAACACACACTGCCAGACTGCAGAAGAGTGAGTTTCATCTAACCCAGGATTTCCCAAAATTATTTGACTGCAGAACCCAACCCATTCCTTTTTCTTTTGATGGAACTCACCTTGGGAACTGCTGATCTATTATAAAATCTTGGACACACCCTGTGTCCTCCGTGTGACCCTATGGACTGTAGCCCGCCAGGCTCCTCTGTCCACGGGATTCTCCAGGCAAGAAGACTGGAGTGGACTGTCATTTCCTTGATATTCTCAGTTTCTGGCACTTCTGTAAGAACTTCTTTGTCCTCCGTCAACTGTGCCCGTGCTGGCTTAGATCTGAGGTCTGTGTGGCTGTGTGTGCACGTGCGCATCCATTGGCAGTCAGCTCTGTCATGCTGTCTGCTGTGGATTTTGTAAGCTGTCACTGTCAGAATCAGAACAAGCTAGTCTGTCACGCAGCTCTGATGGAGCACAAACAGGCAAAGGAAAAAGGAAATGGTCCCACGATATTGGGTCACTAGGCAACGTGTCCAAGACAGCTGGTCCATGACTTTTCTCTGCCCTCCCTGCTTTACTGGGCTGCTGAGATGGTGATAATAGCTAAGCAATGGTCCTGTTTGATTTGCACACTCTCACTCATCGTCCCAGTCACCCTCTGGGGGATGTTCAGGGCTGGCAAGAGATGGGTCCCATTTTATAGGTAAAGAGACTGAGGCTCTGAGCCAGGATTAAGAGCTTCGTTTTTTTTTTTTCTGGCATTATTCCCTCTGCCAGAAACAGTTAATCCTTCTTCCCACCGACCTACTCCCCAGCCAATCTAACATTGGTCTGGAACCAGTCTGCCCGAGTTTAAAACTGGCTCAGCCACTCTGCCACTCCCCAGCTGTGGGAACCTGGGCATACTTCTAAATCACTGCAGTTTGGCTACAGATTAAATGGAAAAATGGATGTGAAGAGAATGGACAGCCCCTTGCAGCTAATAAACATTTAATTTTATTGTTATTATTAATACTCATCCTTTCAACTTTGACAACATTTCTTCCTGGAAGCCCCCAGGAACTACTCTAACCTCACCCAGGCTGGGTCCAAGCTTTCCCTGGGCTCCTCCCATGCAGCCCTCACCCTGATTCTCCAGTGCTTCCTAACCCTGGCTGCAAATTGAAATCCTTGGAGAGCTTTTTAAAAATATCCATGCCCAGGGCCCCCCACCAGAGACCAATAACATCCGAATCCCTTGGAGGATTTCTAGAGCATGAGCTGAATACTTCCCCACCCTGACCTTTCGCTCAGCCAGCGAGGGGTGCTGGAGGCTGGGTGCCTGGTCTCCAGCCTGGGTGAGCACCCTGATACCTCCATTCAGGGCCTGATGGAGGGAGGCGTGAGCCTAGCCAAGCAGCATTACCCACCTGCATCTCTCCTCAATTTCCAAATCTTCCGGGCAGGAGAATACTGTAGTATACCGCTAGCCTATTGTCTGGCCCTCTTCCTTGCCCCATGTTCTGTTTTAAAATGAACTCTCTCCACCACAGTGGTTTTGCAGGATAACCAACAATAACAACAGTGATGGTAATAGCTGATATTCCGAACCCTTCCTGTGTTCTAGGGATTGTGCTGAAGGCTAATGGGCTAAAATCATCCTCTTCTTCATATATATAAAATTCAGATTCCAAAGTTGTATTTGAAGATTTCTCCTGATTTAAAAATAATAGGTTCATGGTACAACCCCTATGGAGAACAATACAGAGGTTACTTAAAAAGCTAAAAGTAGAACTACCATATGACCCAACAATCCAACTCCTGGGCACATACATAGAGAAAACCATAATTCAGAAAGATCCATACAGCCCAATGTTCATAGCAGCACTATTTACAATAGCCAAGATATGGAAGCAACCTAAATGTCCATTGACAAAGGAGTGGATAAAGAAGGTGTGGTACATATATACAATGGAATATCACTCAGTCATTAAAAAGAATGAAATAATGTCATTTGCAGCAACCGGGATGGATCTAGAGACTATCAAACTAAGTGAAGTAAATCAGAGAAAGACAAATATCATATATTGCTTCTATGAGAAATCTAAAAAAATGATACAAATAAACTTGTTTACAAAACAGAAAGAGACTCACAGACTTTGAAAGCAAACTTATGGTTACCAGAGGGGAAAGGTGGAGGGAAGGATAAATCAGAGGAGTTTTGGATTAACATATACACACTACTCTATGTAAAATAGGTGATCAACAAGGACCTACTGTATAGCACAGGGAACTCTGCTCAATATTTTGTAATAACCTCTATGGGAAAAGAACCTGAAAAAGAATGAATATATGTATAACTGAATCACTTTGCTGTATACCTAAAACTAACACAACATTGTCAATCAACTATACTCCAATATAAAGTAAAAATTAAATTAAAAACACAATAGGTTCATTCTTGGGCAAGGGGGTGGTGGTTGGCAACTAAGATGATAGAGGAATGGTATCAGGATTACCACTAGACCCCTGACACTGGAGACTGAAATCCCCTCAATGCCCCTAATTCCTACTCTTCTTCTCCCAAATGGAGACATTAAGAATTGGAAGGCAGGTGCTGGGACAGTGTCAGGTACAGACTCGGGGCTACTGGTTCAGTAACCTGACATGGGTCCCTGGCAGACCCTCCGTTCCACCTTCCAGGCAGGGCTCAGACTGAGACCACCTACTGCTCCCCATCCATGTGGACCTATTCTGCATGAGCACCTGCGGGCTGAGCACTTTGCATGCATACGTGTAATCCTCACACCAGCCCTGCATCACCATCACACACTTTTGCAAATAAGAAAACAAAGGGGCCTTCCTTGGTGGTCCATAGGTTAAGACTCCGTGCTTCCACTGCAAGGGGCACAAGTTCTAATCCCTGGTTGGGGAACTAAGATCCCATATGCTGCACAGTGTGGTCAAAACAATTTTAATGAAAAGTAAACAAATGCCCACCCACAGAGGTCAAGGTCACACAAAGGGATATGGAAAAGGGAGCAGCAGAACTGGGATCAGAATTCAGAACCCTAACAGTCTTGGTGCTCCATGATCTCAGAGCTCACGCTTAGCTCAGCCCTGGACCCTGCTGTTTTCTTTGCTTGTTACATATGGCTTGAGACCCCTGTAACACTCTCAAGGCCAGAGATTCACATCTGTCTTATTCTCCAGCACTCAGCGTGGTACCTGATACATAGGAGGCCTGGGGATGGGGGAGAGGTATTCAAAACCTTTAACAACTTGCAGGACCAGGACACTGGTTATTCAGAATGGCCACTGGTCCAAAGGCAGCTACTAGTTCCTAGAAAGAAACAGGAGAAAGGAGAGGGAGGAAGGTGTCTAGATTTCAAAATGTTGGTTTTATTGTTATGTAGGTATGGAATGGTTAAAAGATCAGATGATGATTGCAACTGAAAAAAAAAATAACTTGTTATACTCAGATTCCGAGGGGAGGGGACTGACCGTGCCATGGGGGCCACACAGGGTCGTTCAGGAGGCAGAGGGAAGGTGGACAAGAGCCTGTATTGTGGGGTTTTGTGAGAGTGAACAGGTGAGGTGGAGGAAACAGACTTGGAATGGCCTAGTTTGAATAATTTCAGTAAGCTCTGAGGCATAGGGGCTGGCCCTACTTGTTTGGTACCTGACCTGGATAAGCAGGGCAGGTGGGTAGTGGCTCAGAGTGTGATAAAGCTTGGGCTCTGGATTGGTTTCCACAAGACAGGTGTGCTTGCAGGCTATCTCTGGGAGGCACAGTCCCTCCAGGGTCAGCAAGGTGCCAGGTGGTCAAAGCATTAGAACAAAAAGACCTGCTCAGTAAAGGATAGGACGGAAGTGGGGCAGCTTAACAGGCAGGGCTATTTATCACACGGTGCTGAAGTATTTCAATATTTGGACACCTGGCTCCACTGTACCTGGGTATATAGTTGAATTGGTGCCGAGCCAGCTGAAAGGTGCTCAGTAAATATACGCTGAAGGGCTGAATCGTGGGGGCTGGTCCTGGAGTCTCCTTCCCTCCCGGTATCTCAGTTCTCCTTGGAGAATGACCCTGGCAATACCATTGCACACGACTGCCTTTCCGTTTTCCTAGGGAGCCCCAGGGAGTCCCCATCTGCTCACACCTGGGAGGACTTGGAGCTGATGGGCGGGTGGGCTGCTCTCGCCAGTCAGGGCGACTCGAGCCAGCCCTCGGAAACCAGAGAGCAGAGCTCACACAAAACCATGAGTCCTCCCACCCCTTCTGACAACTCCTGGGTGTTGGGTGGGAGGGGACCTCCCGCAGCCGCTCATGGACGAGACGGTATTGATTTTCACATTATGATGCACAACTTGTGAGGCACTTAGAGGAGGGGGTGGAGGAGAAGCCAGTCACTGATTCCCGGAATTTATTTTGAGACACATTAATTTGTTTCTTCCCTTCAAGGTCAAATCAAGTCATCTCCATATATCACCATTGGCAGCGGCTGGCTGGCAGGCAGTTGGGAGGGGGTGGAGATGGGTGGAGGATACAACTTTCCAGGGAGCTAGGTCAAAGGAGTGGAGCACAGAAGCAGGTTCTGGGCAGCCCCTACCCTGGCAGCATCATCGGCGTGAGACCCGGAATGATATTCCTCTGTCATATCACTGGAGATCTCTGGGGAGGGGCCTAGTCATCTGTTCTGATGACAATGCTTGTGTCTATAAACTGGAACCTCTCAGACCTGAAATAAACTGGATTTCTGGGGTCTGAGATCAGGCTCTTGGGCTCACTTCCCAGGGAGACCCACACTCACCATTCATTCATTCAATCATCCATTCAATACATATTTATTTCCAGTGGGTGGGCTCTCAGTTCTGTCTGCTCAGAGTCTCACCATTCAGTGACCCAAAACTGAATAACCACGGAAATGAAAGCTTTACTTTTCTCTTTTTCTCACCAGGTTCTCAAAGTGGGAAGATAGGGTAACCTCACACCTGGCACAGTTGCCTTGCTCTTGGTAAGTAAATATTTGTTGAACAAATATCAAATGAGTGGGGATCTTCCCCTTTACTTGGACAATTTCTCCCCTCATCCTTTAAAGCAGAGCAGTTCGGATCAGTTTGGGGTTTTGTGATTGTTATTATTATTTATTCTGCTACACAAATTCCCAGCTGTTTCAAGAGGTGCTGGGTTGGGATGAGGGTAATGATGAGGCGCTCTGGCCAGTTCAGAGGGAATCTGAGCTGAGATCTTAATTAAAGATTTAGCCAAAGAAGGGGCTGGAGGAATAAGCATTGGAGCAAGAGAGCAGTGTATTCAAAGTTCTGGGAGCAAGAGAGGGCCTGTCTGATTAGAGGAACAGAGGGAGGTTCGGTGGGGCTACAGGGCAAGGGGAGGGAGTTAGGGGAGCTGGGGGAGAGTGGGGACCTGGGGAAAGATCCCATGAGGCTTTGCAAGTCTTGAATGAAGCTTGGACTCAATCCTTTAAACAATGGGGAACCATCAAAGGATTGTAAAAGGGACATACCTTTCACCTTGGCTCATGTGTTTTCTTCTGCCGGCAAGGGACCTCCCCAACCCTAATCCTGCTTGCTCAACTCTGACCACCATGGACCCCAAGTCCCTTGCAAAGCCTCGACTTGAAATATCACTTCTCTTCCCAAAACTTTTACAGACTCACATAAGACACACTTAGATTTCGCTTTGCTGAGAGAAAGGCAGAATAGGGCTACAGTTACTAGCGGAGTCAGGACCCCCTCACACCCCCAACCCTGGCCTGTTGCTTACCAGGTGTATGATTTGGGGCTCTGCATTTAGTCCTTCCTTGCATCAGTTTCCTCATCTGTAAAGTGGAGATAAGAGTTGAACCAACGTCATGTAACTTAGCAGGGGCCTTCTCAGGACAGACCCTCCTCCCCCTTCACCACCCCCGCTCCTTCTTCACCTGTTTCTTGTTTGTAGTAAAACTTTAGCCTCCCAGGCCTTCCCCAAGTTCTAAAGAATAAGTTTCATCAGGGAAGTAAGAAAAGCCAGAAATGAAGGGAAACAGTCAAGCAGGACAAAATAATTGTTCAGCCATTAAACAAAGTCCAGGACCTTTAGTTCCTTCTCAAGGGCTATAGATAACATTCTGAGACAAATCCTTCGAGCTGTTTTGCAGAGGTTGAAACCTCGACCAGGTGGAAGAAGCTAACTACATGCTGACGATAAGCACATAGACTCCACGGGCACCTGGGGACCAGGAGGCTGATGATGTCGACTCCCAAGGAATTCACCACCAGCCAATCAGAAGAACATCCACAAGCTGTTCACACATCCCATAACCCTTACCCTCACCCTGGCTTCAAAAACCTCTCCCTGAGAACCGTCAGGGAGTTCAGGCCTTTTGAAGGCTAGCTGCCCCGACTCTGCACGGCCCCCTGCAGTAAACACTGCACTGTCCTTCTCCACAACCTGGCGTCAGTAGATTGGCTTTATTTACCGTGGGCCAGGGGACTCAAGTTTGGTTTGGTAATTCTCATAGGGTTATATGGTAATTAAATCTATTAATACACGCAAAGCACCTAGCACAGGGTCTGGCACATGGAGGATTTAGTGAGGGTCAGGCTTCCCAGGTGGCACTAGTGGTAAAGAACCCGCCTGCAGATGCAGGAGATGTAAGAGATGAGGGTTCGATCCCTAGGTCAGGAAGATCCCCTGAAGGAGGGCATGGCAACCACTCTAATAGTCTTGCACGGAGAATCCCGTGGGCAGAGGAGCCTGGAGGGTTACGGTCTATAGGATCTCAGAGTCGGACATGACTGAAGTGACTTAGCATGCAGGCTTTCTGTTACCTGACACCTGTGTAGCCGCTCTTCAAGCGGCTTGTGGGAAGGAATCATGGCTCATTGTTTGCTATATGCTTGGCTCCCAGAAAAGGACCAAAATAAGTAGATGCTCAGGAAATAGTCACCGATTCTGCTGTCATTGGCAGTTTGGAGGTACTCTTAAAAAGCAGCTCATAAATCAACCATGCATGTTAAGTCGTTTCAGTCATGTCCAACTCTTTGCGACCCTATGGGTAGTAGCCCATCAAGCTCCTCTGTCCATGGGATTCTCCAGGCAAGAATACTGGAGAGTGTTGCCATGCCCTCCTCCAGGGGATCTTCCCGACCCAGGGGTTAACTCTGTGTCTCTTACGTCGCCTGCATTAGCAGGCGGGTTCTTTACCAGCAGTGCAACCTGGGATGCCCAAAGCAACTACACTTAGATGGAAAAAAAAAAAAAAGGCAGCTCAGGAGCTCCTCATTAATTCCTCCAAAAACAAAAGTTGAGTTCTACCATTACCATGGGACTTACTCAAGCCACTTAGAGGCAACTTCTTCATTGTAAAGGTAACATCTACTTCCTGCGGGTCAGGGGGGCTTAAAGGAGATTGGCTCCAGGGATGGAGCATGTAACCCAGGCCTTGCCAGTCAAAGTACTGATTTTCTAGGCTGTGCTTAAATCAGGGATGGTCATATGACCCAAGCTGGTCCAATTAGAATGACTCTCAGCAGATGTGATGAGAAAAGACTGGCTTTTCTCGCTGGGAACCGGAATGTGGGAGGTGGGGTGGTGGTGTAGGGATTGCACCTGTCTTGAGGTCACATGAAAGGGAGCAGAGGGCTAGGGGCAGGAGGCGTGGCGGGGCAGTCGGGAGACTAGGAGCGGAGCCAACACCGTAGGAACAAGAGACAAACAGTTCTATTAAGATCATTAGAAGCCTGAAATCGGCATTTATCTTGGACTTCTCAGTGGTACCCAAATAAATACCCCCCTTTTGCTTAAATCAGTTGGAGTAGGGATCTCAGAGTCTGCTAAGTCAGTAGCACTTAGCAGAGAAACCGTTCTAACTGATGCACTGTGGTAGCACGCTCCCTACCACCATACTTTCAGGGTTCTGAGCTCCCGGCAGCATCAGTGTGTGGATTGTTGACGAGCCCTTTCCTCCTGCCTAACAGAACCTTGCTTTTTCAAGCAGCAGTGTTCAGGCCTTGAAGGACAAATCAATACTGATCTAAGCCCATCATGGCCATTCCTTTCTCTTTGCCAGGGACTGGATTCAACAAACTAATGTGACCCAGTTTGGGTCAATGAAAAAAAGAAAAAAGGACTGTTGAGAGAGAGCTTCTGGAAAAGAGCTTACTGGTGAAAGAGAAAGTCAGACAAAAAGGCTTTTTTACCCTTTCTCTTCCTTACATAGCCAGAAGAAGTTGAGGTTGAGATGCTTGGAGCTGTTGCAGCCTTCTTGCAAACACGAGGCTAGAACTTGTAGACTCATCAGAGATGGCAGAGAAAAACAACAGAAAGACTCTGGGTTCTTGGTGGCATAACAGCTGAAAAAGTAATTCTGAAATCACTCATTTCTAAACTTCCTGTAAAGTTATTTATGTCATTTAAGCCACAATGCATTGAGCATTATTATTTGCAACCACAAGTACCCCTAATTGATGTTGCATGTCTAAGTGGTACAGCATTTAGTTCCCATCAAAACAACACACACGGCTAATAACATCAGTTCCTTTTATTATTGTTTACTGTTATTTTCCCTAAACAACAGCACAATTCAAATAACAATGACACACACGTCCCACCCATATACACAATACCACTAGCCTGCCTGCCAAACTATTTGGCCTTTGCTTGGTTCCTGGTGGAGCTGTCTGGAGACAGCCCCCTCTGTAAAAATCCCGACTTGGACATAGGAGACACAAGAAAGGGGGGACTTTAACCAGAGAATAAACTAAAGGACTTCTAAAGTCCTTGGGGAGTGCCAGCTTGGGAACATGCTATAAATGCCTGGGTGGAGGGCACACGGCACTGTCTGCTTTCATGAGTTGTTGGATAAATCCCATATGGGGATATAAGACCTGTCTATAACCCTTTGTAAACCAGGGCTGCAGAAACACTGTGGGGTGCGCTACGAGGGCTCCATCAACCAAACCAAGGGGCAGGTATGGACATTGGGAGCCCAGAATGGGAATCCCGGTCCCCAGAGAAAAGCAACTCTTGCATTAGCGGCAAGATAAGATACAAAGTGAAATGTTATGTCCCCTTTTATTTGTTTCCAAACTGTAAAATGTGCAACATTTTCATCATGATAGAAAAGGTAAAGAAAGGAAAACTTCCAGCATTTTGGCCTAATGCAACGGAGCATGACCTGTCAATTGCGCCATCTTGCAGAAAAACCTACTACTAACACTATCCAGGGAATCTGGTCAATCCACCCCGACCCCCAACATTTTAGCCACACTAAATCTATGAGTTCAGCTATAGTAATGTATCCTGGAATCAGAGAAGCCCAGGGGTTGGGGAGGGAACAAGGAAGGGCCAGGACCGGGGTCTCAGGTACAGGTGACTTCCTGGCCGTCTTGAGGAAGCTCGTTGTTGAAGCTGCTCTCTCCAAACGGTGAGTAAGGGGGAACCTGGGGAGCTTCAATAATCAGCAGGCCTTCTGGGGAAAGGGAGGCAAACACTGTCACAGGATCCACCTCTGCAGGAAGCCTAGGGAAAATACAAGGTTCGTTTATTATTTTTAATACAGCCAAACATTCTTTTATTCAATTGAAAGAAAATATTTTTGATATTGCCTGGTGGGATTATGATCAAACATAATTATTATTTATTATTATTATCAACACAAGAAATTTAATGATCATAATCATAATCATTATTGTTATAAAAATAATAATCCCACCAGGCAGTTCCATTACTATCCCTAATATACAGATGAGGCGATTGAGATCAGAGAGGTGAACTGATTTGCCCAAGGTAACATAGCTGGCAAGCAGCACATGAGAAGAGAATTGGAATCCTGGTCTCCAAACTCAAGAGGAGCTGATCATGACACTCCTCTGCCTCCCCTCCCAGGCATCAGACTTTTGAAAAAAAAGTCCATGGTAGGGAAAGCCAGAAGGTTCAATCACCACAGATCTTCCCACCGGTCTAGGCTGCTTCTACCTGTTGTAAATACAGGGGTCTTGATGGAAGAGCCAGGCAGTAAAGTGAGCCCATGCTGGTCACGGGCAGGACCCTTCCTGCAGGGGTTGGGGAGGTTTTTTTTGCTGTGAACAGCCACCTGTAGCCACGTGAACTGCATCTACCAAGGAGGTTCCTGATTAACAAGGAGCCCGCAGGGAAGGGTGGGAGAGAAAGGGAACTTGGGCAACTGCCAAGCCAAACCTCTGAGGTAGAGACAAGGCCAAAAGTTTGGACCTCCCTAATGGCAACCCACTCCAGTATTCTTGCCTGGAGAATCCCAAGGACAGAGGAGCCTAGCAGGCTACAGTCCATGGGGTCACAAGAGTCAGACATGACTTAGCGACCAAACCACCACCACTCCCGGCTGGGGGGATGGGCTGACTCTTTACACGCCAAGCCTTTACACGCCAACCCCTAGGGCATCTGGGACTTATGACAGGGCAGCCATGGTCCATAAGCATGGACTTCACAGGCAGGCAGGTGGGAGTTCAAATCACACCTCTTCCTGACTGTGTGATCTTGGATTAGTGATCTCACCTCTCTGACCTTATTTCCTTATAGGAGAAGGTGGTTTAAAACAGCACCTATCTTTTAGGGTGGTGTGAGAATTATATAGGATGATGAAAGCAAATGTTACACAGTGCCTAGCATATAGGAAGTGCTCAAGAGGCATTAGCTTCCACACTGTCATTGTAGGCATCAGGTGTACAAGCGGGGCACCTTGATAACTGTGACTATTTTAGCATCATCATTGACCCATGAAATGTCAGCAGCCAAAAGGCTGTCGACTATCCAGGACAATGTTCCCATATTACACATGGGGAAACTAAGGCCCCAATATGGGAACAGACTTATTCAAGGGCTCTTACCAGGTGGCCTCTACGTTGAACCCACTTGGTGGGAGAGCTATTCCTCCTCAGTCCTCTTGCAAAAGGGACTGAGGTTCAATGAAACCGGTGGGAAGATCTATGGTGATTGAACCTAAAGAAACTAAATCCTTTCATTTACAACTAAGGGAAAGCCTCAGCTCTGTGTTAACATGCCTTTAACACCTCAGCTTCTACCATCTCTTCATATTTTCTCTCTTTTAACAAAGAAAGAGCGGATCTATGACTTAGGCCCTCAGGCAGGCAACACTGTCTAGTCAGAATTTAACCACATTTTGCTTTGGGTTTATTTCACAATTGGCTTCTTGAGTGAGTGAATGTCTGACTGATGAGAACTCAACCTTATCAAAAGTGGGTTGATTGAAAAGAAAAAAAAATCACAAGCAAATAATAGTATAGGGACGTAAGCATAGAAGGCAAAAAAATAATTGAAGATGGTTTGTGAATGACTCATTTGGTCCCTCCTATCCAAGTAGAAGGGCTTCCCAGGTGGTGCTAGTGGTAAAGAACCTGCCTGCCAATGCAGGAGACATAAGAGACGCAGGGGATAGATCCCTGGGTGGGGAAGATCCCCTGGAGGAGGGCATGGCAACTCACTCCAGTATTCTTGCCTAGAGAATCCCACGGACAGAGGAGCCTGGTGGGCTACAGTCTATGGGGTCGCAAAGAGTTGGACACAACTGAAGTGACAGCACACACACACACAACCAAGAAGGAAGTCCACGGGCTTTGCAGACGGGGAGACCTGTGTGCAAGTCCCACACCTGCCTGTTACGGCCACGTGACCTTAACTGAGTCCTGTCAACCTCTGAGCCTCAGTTTTCTCATCCACGAGATGAGCTTAAAAATACCAGCTCTCTGCGTGCTGTGCTAAAAGTTACTTCAGTCATGTCCGACTCTTTGTGATCCTATGGACTGTAGCTCGCCAGGCTCCTCTGTCCCTGGGCTTCTCCAGGCAAGAATACTGAAGCGGCTTGCCATGCCCTCCTCCAGGGGAATCTTCCCAACCCAGAGATGGAACTTGCGTCTCTTATGTCTTCTGAATTGGCAGGTGGGTTCTTTACCCCTAGCACTACCTGGGAAGCCCAATACCTACTCTATAGGATTCTTTTAAAGATGGCATAAAATTAAACCTCTACATCTTAAAAAAAAAAAGCACCTTTGTCTTGTGTCCTGTCTATGGAATGAGTTTTCAATTAAGAAACTTTTTTTTTAATGATCTTCAGAGCTTGCATTAGACGCTTACTTATTTACTGGCTGTATCCTGTGGGATCTTAGTTTCCCAATCAGGGATTGAACCCACACCACTTGCATTGGAAGCACAGATTCTTAACCACTGCACCACCAGGGAAGTCCCAAACCTCTACACCTCTTAATCTGGCTCTTAACACACCACAGCGGACTGCAAATGGCAGATCAGATACCGGGGAAGCTGTGGAGCAAAGACACTAAAGTCTGCTTTGGTTCTGGGCATCCTCCATTGATGACTTCCCGCATTCCCTGGTCTCTCACTCCAGGGAGGTGTGGAAAAGCCCCTGTCTCCAGTCTTTGCCCTGCACTGGACCTGACTTGCAAATTCCAGTCTCTCCCTCATCCAGTCAAAACGGGGTCTTTCCCAAGGGGATGTGTGTGTTGGGAAGAATTTCTAGCTGTGGGCAAGGCAGATGGCTGGAGCATTGCGTCTGGGAGGAAATCTCCAAAGGCCTCAGCTGGGTTTAAGGAGCTTCCCTAAACTCTGATGACTGGAGTATCTCCTGGGGGAGGCAATGAGACCTCTGAGATGGGGGCAGGGCCGTCCCAAACCCCAGTCCCACTGCTTGGTGATGGAGTCAGGGCAGGGCCGGGAGGTCTCAGGATTCCCAGCTGCTCTTGTGTGATTCCAGTCTTGCTGAGTCTCTAGTAAGATTAGTCCCCGTGGGCTGGGCACTGGGTCTGTACACATTCTCTCACTCCCCATCCTAAGGGAAGGTGGAACAGAAGCCCAGAGCAGTTTAGCATGTTGCTCCAAGTCACCCACTCAGTCGTGGCGCCAGGACTCCCTACACCCAGAAGCGAGATTCAAAATATTTAATGACTGGCACAGCTGGACATTGACCAACTAGAATGGATGGATCCATTCCATGGTGATGGAGGAGGGTCCTGGGGGCTCTTTGGTTGTTGGAAGGCGGGGAGGTTTGGAGGGTTCTCGAACAGCATCAGGATGGCCAAGTGACCAAGGAGAGCCTCTGGGGGGAGGGTGGTCTTGGCCATGATTAGTTCAATATTGTAAAAAACCAGCCCAGCTCAGCTGCCGAGCCCCATTTGAGTAGCGGCTCTGCTTCCGGCAGCTTTAGGCATTTCTATCTGGTCAAGTAACTCACAGCAAGCTGTCTTTTCCCAGAGGTCTCAGAGATGGGGAGATCCATGAAAATGGCTGTCTTTAGAGATGATGAATTTGCTGACTTTCTGGCTCAGTCCCTTTCACAGCTTTGACCTGCCTGTGACTCCATCCTGAGACCTTATTTCAGTCTCTTAAAAGAAACATCAGCCCTCTCGCTCCCCTCCCATCTCTCTCCTCTCTCCCCATATCTCCCCTCTCAGCAACGTCTGATCTGGCTGTGGTACTAGGGGAAGGTGTGGGTATTGGTGATGGCAGGCCAGCCAGGGAGAAAAAGCGTTCGGCGTTTGCCTCATCAGGAAGTGTCTGCAGGCTTTTGAGTACTCTGGAGACGCCTGGTGGGTTAGGAATGGGCACATGGCAGGAGAGAGACAGCACTGCGGAATCTTCAAGCTGAAAGCAGCCTCAGAATTTAGCCTGTGCCATCTGTCCAGACACAGGACAGCTTTACTGGGGTGAGGGGAGGGGTTAAGATCTAATAACAACAACAGTAGTAAGAACAAACTGACACTTATGGCGACCTGCTGTGTGCCCATCACGAGCTGCGATCTCATTTCCTTTGTGGGTAACTCCACAGGGCTCAGCATCCCTCCCTTTTATGAATGAGGAAAGGGCATTCCTTGCTCAAGAACTGAATACAGTGGACTCAAGAGTTCAAGGGTCTGTTTGGGGCTGTTACGAATGCTCATTTTAAGGACCCTGGGTGTATCCCTTCGCCTCTGGGAGATTTAGTTTCCCCATAATACAAGGAGGGTATTGTCTCTTTTCCCCACTGCATACCTTTGCTGCAAAGGTGAAATGGGACTAGAAAGGGACTTTGGAGCCAGGAGTGCACAGAAGGGAGGAGAGCCATTTAGGGGGACGAGGTGTCTGTGAAGCAGCCAGCCACTGGCACTTCGCTGTGAGTCTCTTCTCCCTGCTGGTATTGCCATCAGTGCCTCCGTCTGTCTGTCTGTCTTCGATTGTTTGGCTCAGCCCGGTGGTGGTCTTCCTGCTACTTGCATAATGCCCCAGTCTCAGCCCTTCTCGCTCCCCTTGGCAAAACTGGTCCTTCCTTTCTCCCAATCTCTCAGCCTTAGAACCCTTCTAGGTAGTGAGTCACTAAGACAGCAGGACACCTTCCAGCCTAATTCTTACGGGCGCCCTAGGGAAGGCCTTGGGAGACTTGGAGCAAGCAACCCTCGAAAGAGTCTATTTGGAATTTGGGGGCATCATATCACATGGGTGGGTGAGTACCCCGATTTCCATGGAATCATGGACAAGTGGTCTTGCCTCTCCTATTCTTGAATTCTTCATCTACAAAACGAGATTGTTAATCCCACCTCGCAGGGCACTGAGAAGATGAGATGGCACCCCTATTTCTGGGAACCCACTGCAGGGTTTGTTTAACTTCTCACAGGGTTCAATTCCCTGCCCCGGGGTGGGTCTCTTGAAGGAGAGATGCCCAAGCGGGGTCCCAGGCATGCCGCCCCAACTCCAATCCTCCCCTGAAATGCAACTGCCAGGTTACTTACTGGATTTTCTTTGTGAAGTTCTTGGAAACGATGCCACCCTCTTGCTGCTTCTCCTCGTGTTTACCTGGAAGGGAGAGGAAAGTCACAAGTCAGCGTCTGCATCCCACGGGCATCATTCAGGACTCCGCTTGGATGGAATCCTGCCCTGGCCTCCAGTGTGGCCTGGGGCTTGGTCTAGAGGCTCCAGTAACTGTTGGAGCCTCTGGTCCCTCCTCTGATAAGCGGACCCTCTTGAAACCACCTCCCAGGCTGTTGTGAAGATGCAGTATGACAATGGGAGGTCAGGAGGCCTTGACCGTGAATTGTAGATGATAAGGAGTTAAGACTCAGGAAATCACAGGGATGGCGTCCTGTCTTCTAAGACCTTGCACTGCACCTTCTAAATCTCACATCTCACCCTTTGCTCCTAACCAGGCAGGAGATCCTTGAGGCCAACATCCCAGAATGAGTGAGATGATACAGTCAGGCTGGTTTGCCAGTCCCCTGGGCTTTCTAACGCACAGAGTCCTTTCCCAGCTCTGAGAATGGGCTTCTTTTCTCCCTGTTACCGATGGGAAAATTCAGGCCCGGGGATGGGTCTGAGCTCACCCAGCCAACTGTGTGGCAGCCCAGGCCTCAGAACCAACTCTTGGACACTAAGCCGAGGACTAAGGTCCGATGCCCCTCTGCCTGTTCCAGCTTCCAGTTAGTTCTTTGAACCCCATTATCTGTACCTAGTCCTGAAAGAACTGCCTGGAAATAATGCATCATCTCCAAAAACAAAACAGAAAACACCCAAAGGGTGTTTCCCTGAGAAATGACACATGAATGTGAAATTCCACCTGCCCCCTCCTCCTCCCGGTTGGCAGACAAGGGCTTTTTTCCTTCCCTTAGGAAGTAAAAATATGAAATTACAAGAGGGCTTAGGCAGACTGGCTGTCATGTTGCAATTTATGTAACAAATTCTGAACCCTTTGGCCCCTCCCCACTCTTGGGTCTTTGTTTTTTGTTCTGTTTTTAAGGGACAGAATGTCTCTAATTTCTCTTTAAACAAAGCAGATTATACCCCAGCAGAGTCATTGTTGCTGCTGCTGCTAAATCGCTTCAGTCCTGAGGACTCTGGGCGACCCCATAGACAGCAGCCCACCAGGCTCCCCCATCCCTGGGATTCTCCAGGCAAGAATACTGGAGTGGGTTGCCATTTCCTTCTCCAATGCATGAAAATGAAAGGTGAAAGTGAAGTCGCTCAGTCGTGTCTGACTCATAGCGACCCCATGGACAGCAGCCTACCAGGCTCCTCCGTCCACGGGATTTTCCAGGCAAGAGTACTGGAGTGGGGTGCTATTGCCTTCCCCGAGCAGAGCAGAGTCATTAGGCTCCTATTATTATTTACTCTTCATTTGTGGGGCTGCACTGCAGGGCCGAGAATGCTCATTTACCTAGGGACACCCTTCTGAGGGGCTTTGGAATCTAGACTGTAAATAACCTTGTGTAATACAATGTCTTGCTGCAGTCAAGATTTTAAGCTGATAATTTATAGGTGATTACATTATTCATTACCTTTTTATTATTCATTATTCCTTTATTAATAACCTTTTCTGATTATAACGCCTGTGTATGTTTGAAAATATAGAAAGAAAAGACAATCAAAACCCTCCATAATTGCATCACCCCAAGAAAAATACATTTTTGTATATGTTCTAGATTTTTCTGTTACTGAGAATGCATACATGTTATATAACATAGATGTATATCATCTATTTTATCAAAAATCATATTGTATGTTATGTCTGGAACTTATTTTTCTCTCTTGCTGACCCATTATAATTATTTTTCCATATTATAGCAACTATTTGTCGACAACATGACTTTAAAAAAAATTAATTTATTTTTTAATTGAAGGATAAATGCTTTACAGAATTGTGTTGGTTTCTGCCAAACATCAACATGAATCAGCAATAGGTATATATTTGTTGACAACATGACTTTTAATGGCTACAGGGAAATATAAATTCATTCAGCCAATCCTTGACTGTGGGGTACCGAGAGGGTTTCCGATGTTGGAAAGAACCTCACTGCACTGAACATTCTTATAGTTAGATTGTCACACCCAGCCTGACTGACTTCCTAGGATAAATTCCATGTTCTAGAATTCTGAAGGCTTGCTCTGTATGTCGCTAAATTTCCCTCAGGAAAGGCTGCATCAGTGTAGTCTCCTACTGGCTGGGCAGAAAGGGGAACATTTATAGGAATTCATTTTTAAACATGAGTGTCTGCCTAACCAGAACACACTCTTCTGCGAATGAGCTGCTCTTGGAGCTTGGAGAGTTTATTCTGACCTGCCAAGTCTGTGACCACCAGCTGCCCAGTTCTGATACAGGCCCGTGGCCAAAGGAACACTGTCTGTCCCCTGGTCCACTCTCCAAAGCCTGGGCCTCCAGAGACCTGCTTCCCCTGGGGACAGGCCAGTGCCTCTGACTCAGCCCTTTTGCACACTTGATACCCTGGCAGTAACAAACGACAATGATGATGATGGTAAGAATAATAATAGCAAACTCTTTATATTGTGCTTTCTTGGTGTCTACCACTGTTCTGAGCACCTTACTGATACCAACTCTTAATCCTTCACAAAAACCTTAGAAAGCGTTACCATTTTGTGGATGGGGAAATGGAAGTTCAGAGAGGTTAAGTGACGTGCCCAAGGTCACACAGCTTGGAAGTGCTGGAGCACAGACTCCGAGGCAGGGGTGTAGGCTGGGGTTTGAGTCTGCTCTGACATCTCCTAGCACTTTGCTCCTCTTCTCTACGCCTCAGTGGTGGTGACAACAACTTCCTAATTATTGGGTACTGTGAAGAGCCAGTGAGAATGAGTCACAGAATTGCTTCAAACGTTGTAAAAGGGGGCTGCTTCTGGCTTATTTTGATATTTGAGGAAAGAACTGGTCCTCAGAAACAAAATCCCCCTGTCTGTGCTCTGAATAGAGTACTGGGGTTGGGGGGAGGATCTTTGAGCAAAGGCAGCTCCATGAAGGGGACTGGGGGAGGGAGTTAACCTGGTAGAAAAAGGGTGTTGCTAACAGGCTCCAGTTGAAGCTTAATTTGCATGTTATTTGAGTATCTACTTATTGGGGCAGCTTAAGTATTATGAGTGATTTTTAACTTTTTAATTTTGCTTTCCTACCTACATTTTCTACCATAGAACATTTTTCTGTAACTAGAAAAAAAAAAAAGCAATTATTATGATTCTTTAAAAAATAAAGGAGAAAGAACTCATCTAGAGGCCAGGGGAAGCCAGAGGCCCCTCACAGCCTCTGAGAAGTGTAGCTGCCAAGGAGCGGCATCAGCATTTCAGGGAAAGCCACCGGCCCAGCTGAAGAAAGAAGGTGCTGCTTCCAGGGAAGGCAGAGGCCCCGGGATTAACGGAAAGGTTCCAGTTCCTTCCTCCGTCACAGCCTGGCCCAGTGACCCATGAAGAGAACATTTCTTGGCTGGTGACTGTGGGGGTGGGGGAGGGGTGTGTGTGAGGCATGATGGAAATCATCTAGTCTAGCAATTTCCAAACCCTTCCCTGGACCTAGACACTCCTATGTGGTTGGATAAGACAGGGCCGCCTTTCAGAGATTCATAAACTATATTAGCAAATTCAAGGCTCTGATAAGTCCTGCAGTAAGGAGACCTGTTTGTAATTTTGCTTCATATGGTACCTTTGAAAATCCTGGAACTCCTCCCTCCATTTATTAGACTCCTAATGATATCTTAAAACATGCCATTTGGCAAATACTGATCTAGTCCAACTCCTTGTAAAACTAAGGGTACATGTTAGGCCCAAGACGTGGTAGGATTTGCCCCAGGCCACTCAATTAGAAGCAGATCCTGTCATCCTGATTCTGAACTGTCTAAGCAGGCTTAGCTTTGAATTTCCGACCTTGTTACGAAGAAGCAGATGGTCTCAGGTGACTGTGTCTGGGCCTCAGTTTCCTCAACTGTAAAGTGGGTGTATCAAATCTATGCATATTTCCTCAGAAGTCCATGTGAGGAATCAGTGAGCCAACACATGTCAGCCTTTAAAATCACAGTGCCCTGCATGAAGAGTTTGAGGAAAAATGGGTGTGTCATTAAGTGAGGTAGGAGGGGAGACTGGTCTGACTTCCCACGTCCCTTGAAAATTGCTTTTTAAATGGAGCCCAGGATGTCAATTTGATTTTTAAAATCCCTATTATAAGAATCTCAGTATGTACTCTCAGGGCATTGGCATTCTGTCAAGTCAAAGTTGCTAAGTGTACAGCTGTGAAGC
Organism: Cervus elaphus; assembly: GCF_910594005.1. Taxonomy (NCBI): domain Eukaryota; kingdom Metazoa; phylum Chordata; class Mammalia; order Artiodactyla; family Cervidae; genus Cervus; species Cervus elaphus. The sequence continues at coordinate 16,518,577 of NC_057819.1, read as the reverse complement.
ATTTTCAACCTAAAAAGGCATTGTCTGTTTTTGTCTTATTTAAGCCCCCAGGGACCCCATTTTACAGATGTGGAAGCTGAGGCTCTGTGACTACTCGGAGCCTCTTGGATTAGTAAGGCACTCAGATGGGATCTCAGCCTGGAACTCCCAGACCCTATCTAGAAAGGAAGATGAAAGAAAAAGTCCTCCAGGTTGGACAAAGGTCTCCTGGAGGGTATGGGAGACCCTCCACCCGGGGGTGGAAGTTTCTGAAACCCTAACTAAAACAAAGACAGGAGGAGCGGTGATAATAATCACGTTGTTTGTAGAGTACCAGGCAGACATTTTCAGCTCCATCTTACAGACACTCTGCATTTATTATCATAGACTGTGCATATTTCATCTTCCCTACAGCCTTGCCAGTTGGATATTATTTACCCCCATTCTTTAGATGGGTAAACTGAGGCTCAGAACAGTGAAAAGACTTTCTTGTGCATATCCACCCAGAGAGCATAAACAGTGGTGGCGGGATTTGAGCCCAGGTCTCAGAGAGCATCTAGCAAGCATTCACGTATGTATGCATATATGAATTGGGGCCTTACTTTGTGCCCAGAATTTTAATAACATAACAACAGCAATAGTACCAATCCCGTATGTTCTAGGCATTGTGTACGTACTCTACACGTGTCGTTTTTTGTACGCACTTCACATGTGTTGTCTCATTTAAGACAACAGTCCTCAGGCGGTGCAGCCATTTGAACCCCAATTTCCAGATAAGGAAGCAAAGCACAGAGAAGTGGTTTCAGATGTCTGGCTCCTCAGCCAACTCAGGAAGCCCTGGCTGCCCCCCTCCGCCAGCATAATGCTCCAGTGTGCCTCCTAGCCCACCACACCCTCCAGAGCTTCTGATGTTTATAATTCTGCTCCGGGAGCCTTTGAAACTTTCCCCCCACCCCGCCCCCGAAGGCTGCTCTGCTGGGGCTTGTCTCTGCCCAGCCTGTTTGCAATGGTTTTTATTGATTTTCCGGCCGGTAGAGCTTGCCAGGAACCTGCTTTTTAATAGAATGTTAATTGGGAGGGAAGAGACAGAAAGCTTTTCCCCGGCTGCCCTGCTTCACAGGGACTGAGCCTCTGTCTCCTCTTTCCTGTTCCCCCAAACATGCCCTCTTCCAGGATGGGATGTGGGCAGGCCCAGACTCTGCCGGCTGCTGACTCACAGCGTGTCCTTGAAGTTCCCGCCTGGGCCTCAGCTTCCTCAGCAGTAAAATGGGACTAGCTCCCTCCGCTTCTAAGGGCTGGAGTGAGTTGAGAGCAGGAATAGAAAAGCTGTAGCCCTTGGCACCTGGTAGGTGCTCAACATATCAGTTCGCTTCTGACCCCCCTATTCCCTGACTTAACCTCTCTGCACTTCAGTTTCCTCATCTGTAAAACGAAGAGACAGATAAGACCTGCCTCTTCAATTGTGTTCACTGAGATGCCACAGGTAAAGCGCTGAGCATGGTGCCTGGTGGACAGCAAGCGCTCAATCAAGGTTACCGCATCATAGCTTTGTAACCACGATCATGCCTCAGTTTCCTCATGTGCGTGGGACAAGGGGAAGGTGTTTCCCTTGAAATCTGAGCTAGTTACAAACACCCCCTTCTGGACTGTGTCTTGATGTTGGGGTGCATGAACCCTGCTTCTTCTTTGTTTTTTTACCCCTATATCTATTATTCTTTACATTCAATTTTCTCTGTTAAAACAGGCAGTGTGGTTTCCATTTCCCTGCCTGTTGGCTGGTTGATGCTGCACCCAAAGCTTAAAATTTCTCCTGGGAGCCTGGAGAGAAGGGCTTTTCTGTAAAGATAACTTTTATGGGTTGCATTCCTGAGCCCTGAAGTCACCTGTGTCATGCTGTCATAGCGTCCCCTCTAAGGGAGCGTTCTCCTGGCTCTTCGGGCTGGGCCCTCCCCTCCCTCCACCCCCATTCTCTCCATCTTGTCCTCCCCCACTCACCTGACACCTCCACGTATCCGTCCTTGGTCTTTACCATCAGCTCCTCTGGCTTAAAGCTGTGCACGTTGACACACACTTTCCAGGGCTCCCCGGGGAATGGTGGGGGGTTCCTGCCCTCGGCAGGCACCCCAAATCTGGTCATGGCAGTGGGCCCCCGGGGCACCATGCCCGACCTCAGGGTCCCCGGCCAGGCAGAGGAGAGTCGAGGCAGGGCCCAGTCAGGCCAAGAGGCAGTCAAGTCGTCGGGGAAGGGGTCCATGCCAAAGCCATCGTCCAGCAGGCGGGAGGACAGGGGCGAGTCCCGGAAGGGGTCCCGGCGCCGGCGGCTGGTGTAGTGGCAGGGGAAGGGCATCTGACCGTCAGCCATGGTGGCTGCTGAGCGGAAGGGGAAACAGAGGCTCAGAGAGAGGGAGCCACCTGCCCAAGGTCACACAGCAAGGTGAGGTGGGTGCGCTGGCTTTCCAAGTTTATTCTTCAGATTCAGGACCATCCACTGCCAAGGACAGAGGCACACACTTGGCTGGGGTCCGAGCCCCCAGACACACTCCAGCCGCCGAAGACCACCTCTGGTTTGGTCCAGCAGAATTCTCAAGGACCCCTCTCCACACAGCCTCACCGGAGATTAGCCAGCCGCCACTGTCCGCCCAAGCTGTCCAGGCTCCCAGCCAGAGCCACTGAGTGAAGCCCAGAGCTTTAATAAACCCGGGGACGCAGGCCTAGAAACTTCTCCTTGCTTCTCGTGGGCTGGGCGCCTTCTATTTATTGCTGCTTGGGCTGGAGGCGGGTTTTGCAAACGCCTCCTGTCACAGGAGTATTCGGAGGTGATGAACCAGCCCCAGAGAATCCGCTGAGGGGGACAGCTGGGCTCCCAGGGGGCTGGGAGGCGCCTCCTCCGCCTCTCCGGACTCTCCTCCCCCGGCTCGGCTCAGCCCCGCCCTCCCTGCCGCTCTCTCCCCCGGAGCCGCCCGCCCCTAGCCGGGCACTGTGGCCCGGCTATTAATAACCCTGCCTGGGTGAGGGCTCAGGTCACGCTCTGGAAATACCTTCCTCAGAGCCTGCTGCGTCCTGCCTCCTCCCTGGGGACCCGCGGAAGGGGAGGAGAGAGACTCCGGAGCCCAGTGGATTTGAAGGCAGATGGCCCTGGTTTGCATTCCCCTCTTCCAAGCCTTTAGCATCCTCAGGCTCTCAGTGCCTGCCTTCTGAGGGGAATAACATTCTTCCGCAGGTGGCTCTGAACTATCTGCTTTCCCACCTGTAAAGTGGATGTAACAGTAGCCTCCTGACGGATGTGTCATCCTCCTTAAAACATTTAGCAAACCATCACTTTCATATTTTCAATGTTGACTCTCAATTACATAATGCTTGCTAGGTGCCAGGCTCTGTTCTAAATGCTTTACAAACATTAACCTGCTTTATCTTCACCATCAATCCCGTGAGGTGAGGGTACCACGCTGATCTCCATTTTACAGATGAGGAAACTGCCATGGGCAGTGGTACCCAATGGTAGCTTCTCTTATGGTGAGGACAGTTAATCATGACAATTATCAAAGGTGCTGTATTCAGGCAGGGTGCCTGGTCTGATACTCCAAGCCCAGAGAGGGTCTGTTTTCTAGATTCCCCTGCCCCTTCCAGGTAGCTCAGAGAATGAATTTGTAAATTATTTGACCTCAACGCCCCTAGAGCTTGGGTTTGTCTTTGATCTGTGCCCAGCTGGTATGCAGTCTGCGGCTTGCCATTGATCCCTCTGTGGGCTTGGGGTCTGGGTCCTGCCTGCTTTGTGGTGTGGGGTGGGTGTGGGGGGGTGGTTAAGGAATTCAGTGAGTCATTGGTTGAGAAATCAGTTCGGTATTAAGCAGGGCGCACATGAGGCAGTTTGCTAAAAATAACAGTATGGAGGATGACAACATCCTCATCGTCTACTGTCCCCTCTGCACCTGCCGCGAGGCTGCGCAGGGGTAGACGTTATGGCCCTAAACTCTCACAAAGGCACCCCGGGCACTGACACCACGCCCATTCTGCAGGGGAGGAAACAGGAAGCGGAGCCTGGGCACACCGCTGGGGCAGGGGGTGGGCCTGGGGCGGAACCTACAAGCCTGTGCTGAGCGGCCTTCCTCCTGGGCCGAGAGAGGGAGATGGCAGCACCCGCATCCCAAGTGACCGGGGTGAGATCATCGAGCTCGAAGCTTCAGGCTGACATCACACCGGGCAGAGAGGCCTCAGCTCTCTCTGTAATTACAGTGGGGCGAGGCTGGCTGGGTGTGGAGCCAGGATGGGGAGAAGCGCTGCATGACACACAGGAGAAGGCTGGCCCTGTCTTCAACTTGGGTGGGGGCTGGGGAGGTTTCCGAGCCAGGGTGGGGGTGGCAGGACCCCGAGGGAGTGAGTTTTGTGTGTGGGCTGGAGTGGGTGGGCTCAGCGTGTGTGTTTCTGTGGGGATGGGGCTCTGTGCCCAAGTCTGCTGATGGGTGTGTTTTAGAAGACTCTGCTTCTCTTTCCTCCCAGACTTCCCTTCCACAAAACCTGGGGAGTAGGGGGGAAACACACACTCAAGGACCTCATCTACCTTCTCAAGGATGATTGCAACTTCCAGGCCCACAGGAGGGAGGGGTCGTGGTGCAGCTAGGAAATAGCAATGGCAATCATTACCATTTATCTGGCACTTCTACGGGGTTTCACTGATGGCTCAGACAGTAAAGAATCTGTGCCTGCAATGCAGGAGACCCAGGTCAGGAAGATCCCCTGGAGAAGGAAATGGCAACCCACGCCAGTACTCTTGCCTGGAGAATTCCAAGGACAGAGGAGCCTGGTGGGCTACAGTACAAAACAGTCAGATACGTCTCAGCAAGTAACACTTTTCTACGTGCCAGGTTTTGTTCTAAGCACTTTATGTATATTAGCTCAGCTAATCCTCCCTACAACTCCACAGGGAAGGGACTTTTATTATCCCCATTGAATGGATGGGGAAACTGAGGCACATTGCGAGGATATGTGTCTTCCTCGTGTCCACATATCCAGTGAAGCAGCAGAAGTTTGGCTCCTGACTCCTCTGCTCTACTGCCTCTTGAAGTTGTGGTCACATTTATTGATCACTATGTACCAGGCCCAGTGCCCAGCACTTTGATTCATCACCTCAATGAATCTCCAGGGTTCAGAGAGGTGAAGCCACCTGTCCTGGACCACACAGCTGAGTGAAAATTGGAACTTGAGCCAGTGGGATGTGGGAGTCTACGGTAATTACCAGAATGGGACAATATTGCCCAGGCCCTGTTTTGGAGACCTTCCTACATGCCTTCTGTCCCATTCCCCGTTGGAGGCTTGCTGTATTTGTGGCTCAGGCAAGCCTTCTGCTTTGGGAAGCTGAGCAGGGAGGCAGCTGCCGGCCCTGCTGACCGGCACCCTGGAGAGGAGTCAGCAAACACACATGGAAAGGAGTCAGCAAGCCCCGCGTGCTGTCAGCAGGCAGGTGAAAATATGGGGTCAGCTCCGGGAGAGGCTAGGGCGGGGATGGGGCCTCTGGGCTGGCTCTTGGGGAAGGCAAGACCCTGGTGGGGCTGGGGAGGGGGCGATGTGAGACCGCAAGTCCCGGAACAAGGGTTCTCTTGGCTGCCATCTTCTTGGAGCTTTCACATGGGAAGGGCCACAATTAAGCCTCAAACAGACTGCCTGGGGGGAGGGTGACATCACTATGCACTATGGAAAGTGGGGCCCTGGGAGGAGAATCGGCAGCCTGGAGTTGCACAGGCAGCGCCAGATGAAGACCCAGGCTTGTCAGCTGCCCGATGCTGTGCTGTTTTCTTCCCACTGCAGTGAGAAACCCAAGCTCCTCCCTCCCCAGGCTTTGCCCCTTCGCCTTCAGGTCCAGCCACGTTGGGGTGGGGGGGTGGGGTTGCTGTGGGAGCTGAAGGCTTCTGTGAATCCCTCCGAGTCATGGGTTTCTGGATGTCATTTATGCCTAAAGTTTCATCTACAACTCTGGGGGACTCTTGTTCTGAGTGTGAAGGGAGATTCTGGCACCCCTTACATTCATTCAGCCTCCAGGTCCAGGAAGACCCAGCTCTGTGTTCCCTCTCTTGGACACCCCCAGAGCCAGCTCATTCCCAAAAAAATAGGAAGCAAGTATGTCTTTTTCCTTCCTTTTCTCAGCTCCTCTGTGAATGACAGAAATGGAATTCTCAGCATCTTCAGCTCCTTAAGGCAGGACTCTTGGGTATCTTGTTCCCAGCAGCATCCCCTGTGCCTAGAAGGGTACCTAGTGCATTAGGGGGGAAAAGGAGATCTTGGCCCAGTAGATGATGTCTCATAACATCATCTATTGTGTCTGAACTGTCTTGCTTACATGTGATAGACTCTACACACAGTGACAGCATTGAAATATTAACTAAAATTCCCTGAGTACTTAGAAGGTGCCAGGCACCAGGCTGAATGCTTTCCAAGCATGTTTTTGTTTAATTGTCACAACAGCCCTCCCACCCTGAGGTTTCCACTATCATCACTCCCATTTTACAGATGAGGAAACTGAGACTTAAAGCATGATGTGACTTGTCCAAGGCCGCCAGCTTCTGGGTTCTGAACCCAGCTATGTCTGAACTTCAAGATCAGTGCTCTTTCTTCTGCCCACACAAACACATGATTAATATATAAAAAACAACCCACATGGTCCCTCCCTAAACCAGTCCATGTCCTCCTCCCATGTAGGTAATGCTTCTTTATTAAGCTCTAGCTTCCTCCTACCATAGACTCCAAAATTCTCTCCAGACTGCTTCCTCTAACTACCTCTAAAAGTAATTATAATAATCCTAATAACAATGTAAACAGCAGAATGTAACATTTTGTACCAGTTGTGCTTTATGTATCTACTTATTTAATCCTCAGCCAAATTGCTCCAAAGTTAGTGTCATTATGTCCATTCTCAGGTGATGCTACAGATGGGGCACAGAGAGGTTAAATAACCCTTCAAGGTCACAGAGCTACTCTGTGGCAGAGCTGATATTAAAAATCCAGGCAAGTTGGCTCCAGAGCCTGTGCTCCTAATCACTTCATCATTCTGTGAATAACAACAATCAGAATAACAAAACAGTAATGATCCCACCATTATTCAAGACATGTTAAGTGCCAAGCTTTGCTAAATGCCTGGTATATCTTCTCTCTTTTCATCCTCATAACAACTCTAGAAGCCAGGATATTGTTAAGCCTAGGATATTGTTAACCCCGTTTTATGTTGAAACGTCTAAGGCACAGAGTCAGATCTGTGTTGACTGGTTTCTAAGCCTGTACCTTCAACTGCCCAGTGAGCTGGGCCACCTGGCACCCACTGTGTGCCCAGCCACAGCACCAGCTCTCCAGACCCAGCCAGATCCAAGAGATCACAGCTGACCTGCAGGTCACAGCCCACCCCTCCCTCCACCTTCTCACTGGGCCTTCCTCTTTAGAACTTTCTGAAAGTCCTTCCAGACCTTCTCAGTAGAATGACACCAGAACACACTGATACTTGGAGCCTGCAGGCTGCCAGGGATAAGCCATCTTGGTATACATCAGACCATGATTTGAATCCTGTTAGCTGTGCTGCTCTGGGAAAGTGTCTTAGCCTCTCTGAACCTCTGTCTTGCCAGCTGTAAAACAGGGATGATAATATTATGTATATCACAGGGTTATTATTTGCGCAGATTATGAAGGGGACATGGTTGGGGAGATGGGTATGGGCCAGATGATGTAGGGCCTTGTAGACCCCACCAAGGAGTTAGACTTTGTCCTGAGCACTTTGTTTTTTTAATTTTGTTTTGGGCTACACCTTGAGGCATGTGGGATCTTTATTTCCCAACCAGGGACTGAACTGTGCCCCCTGAAGTGGAAGCTTTGAATCACTTTGAAGCTTTGAAACCACTGCACTACCAGGGAAGTCCCCTGAGTACTTTGAAGATCCACTGACCTGTTTGGAGAGGGAAGGTGATGTGATGAGATGTGAGATTCTAGAAAAATCACCAGCTGCTTATGGAGAGTGTAGTATGGGGCAAGACTCCAGGGAGACCAGCAAAGAAGATTGCTGCAGAATCTGGGGAAGAGGACGGCCTGGGCTAGGTTATTGGCTAAGGAAAGGCAAAGATGAACATAATCCTTAATACAGTAAAGAGAAGCATTTTGAGCACATGATTGGATGGAAGGGGAGGAGAGGGTTATATCAACTGCATTGCCCAGTTTTTCGATCTGGGCAACTGGGTGGATGGTGGTGCCATCCAATGACATGTGAGGATGAGCACATGAGGGGAGTGAAGAGACTCAGTTCGTTCATTTACTCATTGATTCATTCACTATGTATTTATTAAGTTCTTATGCACACAGCACTAGCCTAGGGGGCTAGAGAAAGCAATGAATGAGGCAGAAGTCTCTGCTCTCACATCTATCAACAAGCACATAATCAAATCAACAATTTAAACAATTTTAGAGTCTGAAAAATTTTACGGAGGAAGTAAAAGCTGTTGGATATGTTTCTGATTTGATTTCCTGCTCCCATTCACCCCTGAGCTGAAGTCCCAGTGGCTTTCTTTCTGCCCTTGGGACAAAAGAGTCATATGTATTTCCATCCAAGGACCTCCCCACCGCCTATGACACTTCTCCCCAGATCTCCGCACTTCTGGTTTCTCACTTCATAGGTGTCTCTACTTAAATGTCATTCACTCAAACAAACCTTCTCCTATCATGTTCTCTCACATCAGCTGGTTTCTTTTTCTTCATAGCCCTGGCTACTAACGGACAGTGACATCTCACCACTCTATTATTATTATTTTTTTATCTGCCTCTTCTATTAGAATGAAAACTTCATGAGGGCTGAGTGTGGGGACTTTTGTCATTTAGGGCTCTGTCCTTGGCACATAAAACAGAACTTGGCACATCATTGGGATTCAATAAAATTCCAAGCACTTGGTAGGTAGCAATGACACTACTGTGGTTGCCCATGTGACTAGCTGTGGTCAATGAGTTGTGAGCAGAAGTGATGTCTGTCAATTCCAGTTCAAAGCATCAAAGCATTTACTATAATTTACCCCAGGGAGATCCTGGCTTCATGAAGGCAGGACCTTTAGGTGATTTCTCCTTCCTTAGCACTATGGTCACCGACTCATCAGTGAGGGGCATCTCCCTACTGGATGAGAAATAAAGTTATGTTCTGTAAGACTGTGAGATTTGGGGTTTCTTTGTTAGTACTGCATCGCTGTTATTGTTCAGTCGCTAAGTCATGTCTGACTCTTTGTGACCCCATGGACTGCAGCATACCAGGCCTGCCTGTCCCTCACTATTGCTTCAGCTTCAGCATCAGTCCTCCCAATGAGTATTCAGGGCTGATCTCCTTTAGGACTGACTTGTTTGATCTCCTTTCAGTCCAAGGGACTCTCAAGAGTCTTCTCCAGCACCACAATTCAAAAGAATCAATTCTTCTTCAAAGTGCAGACTCTGGGGAAGAGGACGGCCTGGGCTAGGTTATTGGCTAAGGAGAGGCAAAGGTGAGCATAATCCTTAATATAGTAAAGAGAAGCATTTTGAGCACATGATTGGATGGGAGGGGAGGAGAGGGTTACATCAACTGTATTGCCAATCAAAATTTGCCAACTGCAAAATCAATCAAAGTGCTCAGCCTTCTTTATGGTCCAACTCTCACATCAGTACATATGACTACTGTAAAAATCATAGCTTTTATTATATAGACCTTTGTTGGCAAAGTGACGTCTTTGCTTTTTAATACACTGTCTAGGTTTCTCATAGCTTTCCTCCCCAGAAGTAATTGTTGTCGCCATCCACAGTGATTTTGGAGCCTGAGAAGAGAAAATCTGTCCCTGCTTCCACTTTTCCCCCTTCTATTTTCTATGAAGTGATGGGACTGGATGCCATGACCTTAGTTTTTTTCATGTTTAGTTTTAAGCTAGCTTTTTAAATCTCCTCTTTCACCCTTATCAGGAGGCTCTTTAGTTTCTCTTAGCTTTCTGCCATTAGAGTGGTATCATCGGCATATCTGAGACTGCTGATAGTTCTCCTGGTAATCTTGATTACAGCTTGGTAGGTAGCAGTGACTTATCCAGTCTGGCATTTCGCATGATGTCCTCTGCATAGAAGTTAAATAAACAGGGTGACAGTATATGGCCTTGCGGTACTCCTTTCCCAATTTGGAACCGGTCAGTTCTGTGTAAGATTCTAACTATTGCTTCTTGACCCACATAAAGGTTTCTCAGGAGACAGGTAAAATTCTCTTTAAGAATTTTTCCCAGTCTGTTGTGATCCACACAGTCAAAAGGTTTGATGTAGTCAATGAAGCAGAAGTAGATGTTTTTCTGGAATTCCCTTGCTTTCTCTATGATGCAACGAATATTGGCAATTTGATCTCTGGTTCCTCTGTCTTTTCTAAACCCAGCTTGTACATCTGAAATCTCTTGATTCAAGTACTGCTAAAGCCTAGCATGAAGGATTTTGAGCATAACCTTACTAGCATGGGAAATGAGCACAATTGTCTAGTAGTTTGAACATTCTTTAGCACTGCCCTTCTTTGGGATTGAGATGAAGATTGAGCTTTACCAGTCCTGGCATCCTGGTCTATTCTGATGAATAGTCTTCCAAATTCTATCCTTTTGTGGTTGTTAGTGTTGCTTCAAAAGAACTTTCTTGGTGCTAGTGTCATTCTGAGGGTAAGTCATTCTATCTCCTCTGTGGAGAGAACTGGCTGGGAAAGTGATATCTATCCCTCCTAGTTTGGGATTCTTGTGCAGAGTGCCATTATGAAACATTTAGTAGAGGGTCACTCTGAAATTCTGGGGGGAGAACTGGGAAGTCTATAATCTTGAGGCCTTTTCCTCATGTATCTCTGAGGTGAGGGCAAGAGCTGGTTTGACTAGTTGGTGACCGTGACACCAGGCAGCTGCTTTGGAAACAGTGTTTTTTTTAGGTCTGGGAATGACAGCTCTTAGGAGGACTCAGCCCAAGAGGGTTCTCACGGTTTGTGCTGGGAGGGAGAGAAAGATTGGAGTCACTGGGGAGGATGTACAGAGGTGGACAAGGAGATATATAAACAAAATACCTGCTTCTCAGGACAGGCTTAGTTTCACCTTGGCTATGAGTTACGATGAACTGTAGCTGAGAATAAGAGTCAAAACAACTGTGGCTGAAAGAACAGAGAGGTTTAGTTCTTCCTAATATTAAAGTCCAGAGACATTCTGTCTGAGCTGCCTTGATGGTGCTGCTCCACAAAGCCCTTAGAGATGGACACCTTTCCATCTTGCTGGCCCTTCTTTATGGGCTCCATTTCCAAAGCCATCTCACGGACCAGGGAACCACCTGAGTTCCAGCCCTCATGTCCCCATTCCAGCAGCAAGAAGAAGGAAGGGATGAGAAAGAAAGAAAAAGCACACAACAAATCTCTTCTATAGACATTTATGGAGGCTACCATGCAAAAATTCTGCCTTTTCTCATTGGCCAAATTAGCCACATGGCCACCCTAATTGCAAGGGAGGATGGAAAATGCAGTCTTTATTCTGGGTGGCCCAGTTAAAAATTGGGGTGGAGGGTTATTACTGAGGATGAAAGGGCCATAGGGGACACCTAGAAACTCTGCCACATCTTGAGAGAGTAAAGAGATTTTGTAGAAGATTCCTAAAGATTTCAAGTTGGATTCCTTTTGAAAACTAGTGGGAAATATGTCATTCTCTGCATCAAAATGCTGATATTTTCATACATAACAACTTTGCGTGGGATGTCAAATGATTCAGACTCTCTGAAGCCAAGCCCAGGAGGTCATGGATTCCCTTAGGTTAAGATTACTTAATCCAGAGATACGATTTGAGGTGAGAGAGACTCCACAGAGAAAACATCCTTTGTGTGTGTGTGTGTGTGTGTGTGTGTGTGTACACTCATTCCAACCCCATTCCATTTGGCAATGTGAATGTATTTAATGTGGTTGCTATTGTTTATTTTGGTTTTAGATTCCAGAGTAGATTGTTAAAGGGACCCAATGTTCCACCTTGAGAAAGCATTGGACAAGTTTTATTGGCAAGAGGAAAAAAGATAAAAAGAAAAACTGCCTTGAGTCACCTGGCCACAGGTTGGTATAATTATAGAAGGTTTAGAGGAGTGGAAACTTCTGTTGCTCTGGGTACAGATGCTTGAACGGTGCCCTGTGTCTTTCTACTAGTGGATGGATGTGAGAACTACTCTGTTATACAATGTTGACAAAATGTCAGGGTAGGGATACATGTAGGGAGATTGCCAAGTTCTTAGGGGACTCTGCATTCTTCTAGGTGGAGGAGATATTTATGGAGGGCAGCAGCTGGGAGCGCCTCTCTTGAGAATTTGGTGTTCAAGATGATGAAAGGTGAGAAGAGAGGCTGTTTGAGCTTTTGCCAAGGTGACCCAGAACCCTCCTGGAAACTTATTGTGAGGGTATCTAGGCAACTCAGCCAGCCTGTCCCCAACCCCCAACATTTTTAGGATCAATAACAGTGACACTAACTCAATCGAGCCCTGGGCTCAGTGCTTACATGCATCACCTCTATGCATCTCCAAGGCACCTTTATGATACTGACACTTGCATTATCCCCATTGGAAACGTGATGAACCTGACACTCAGAGAGGTTAAGTCACTTACACAGAAACACACAGCTAGGAAGTAGCGGAGTCAAGCTCAAATCTAGGTCTTTCTGACTCCCAAGTCCTCACTCTCAACCACTGCCTTTTAAAAATATACCATTTATTCCATCCCAGGACTTACACCCCAGAGGCTCACATGGTGCTGGGTGAATAGTAGGTACCCACATCTGTCTTCCTCACACCCCATGCTGTCTCCCCTCGCTCCCAGGGAGGGACACAGCCCCTAGTGGGGACAGCATGTGCACAAGAGACCCCTGTGTGGGACATGTTGCTGCTTTTGTCCTCCTAGCCACACTCCCCATCCGCCCCTCCCCCACACGAAGTAAAACTTAACCAGCTTAAAAATGCATGGGAATTGGAAGGGTAAGGCACAGAGCTGGCAACCCCAAGCAGATTCAACTATATGGCAGCCAGCCAGGGACCGGCCTGGCACTCCCTGCGGGGCGTACAGGAGAGGGGGATGAATGAGGTAGACAAGTCTTCTGACCTCTTGGAGATGGACGGCGATCATGTAAACAAGTAAACACACTTGTTACAGATAGTAATAGCGCTATGGAAGGAATGCAAGGGTAGGCAGGGACAGAGCCCGACTTTAGGCAGGTGAGGTCACTCCTCCGCCCGCTCCCGAACCCAGGCACTTGCTCCTGCCTGCCATCCCAGCCCCTTCCTCCTCTCTCTTGGGCCCCTTTTCTGGCCTGGCCAACTCCACTCCCTTCCCAGGCTTTAGCCCAGATGTCAGTTTCTCTGGGATGCCTTCCTTGAATCTCCAAGGCTGTTTTAGGTGTCCCTTTGAACTCACCCTCATTCTAGCGTCCAGCATGCGCCACTTACTAGCCATGTGATCCAAGGTTGCCTGATTGTGCCTCAGTTTCTGCATCTGTAAAATCAGCCTAAAATAGTACACACCTCATAAGGATGTGAAGATGAAATCACATAAGTCATTTGTGTCGATGCCCATGAAGTGCTTGGCATCATGCCTGGCACAGAGCAGGTCCTCTACAAGAGTGAGCGTTGTGGCCTGTGTTCTATGTTCCCGTGATGACAACTCGTACCACACTCAGGATGTCAGATCTGGTTGGCAGGTGACATTTTAGGTGCCATCTGACTCGGTGGTTCTCAACCCTGGCTTCATAGTAGAATGGCCTGGGAACCCTTTAAAAAGACTGCTAATAGGCAACCACTTTCAGGGATTCTTATTTGGGGTGAGAGTGGGACTCAAGTGTGGGTAGCTTGATAAAGGTCACAGGTGTGGATGCAGGACTGAGAACCACTGCTCTAAGCCAAATCAGGTGGGGTAACTAGAGTCCAGAAAGGGCTTGATTTGCTAAGGTCATGAGGCAAGCTAGGGGCCCCTGCTTCTTGGGAAGTTTTATTTTCTGATATTGCCCCCAATCCCTGCTTGTCTGAGTGCCTTCACCCAGTGGAAGGGCTATGTGTGCCCCTGGGGCTGCAGAAGGTTAGGGTAGACGCTGCCTCTGCTCCATCCCTGGGCAGTCGCCAACCTCGCCTGAAGGAGAAGCACTTGTGGAAGCAGGGCTGTCCCCCCTGGAGACTAGGACGGGGTGGGGTGCCTGTTCAGGCCGATTTTAGGAAGAACAAACTCAAGGGTTCCCGTAACCCAAAACTGGGAGTCAGAACACAGACAGAAGGGTAAAGCCCTCCAGGGCTGGCCACCTCCTGGCACACGTGTTTTCTGGAAAAAGTTTTCAGGGGCCCGTAGAGGGGGCTAGCTCCAAGTTGATGCGGTTCATACCTTCTTAGGCAGAGAGGTGCAGCAGAAATGGTCCCGGAGCCCATAGACCTCGGTTCAAACATCCACTAGCTACATGAACTTCTCTCTCTGAGCCTCGATCTTCTGCTCTGTCAAATGAGGCTAAATGGGGTTAGCAAAAAACAAGCTAAGGTATGCAAAGGGCTTGGCACATGATAATTGATTCATAAAAAGTAATAATAATAATTATTATCATTATTTATTGATGAAGTCTCAAAAGAGGACACTGGTGGTTGCCTTAACCAAGCCAGTTTGGGAAGAAGGAAATCAGTGTGGGTGGTGGGGGCAGGGGGTGGCGGGGCAGGGAGTGGTGATGTGATGTGATAGTTTTTTTTTTTCCATTTATTTTTATTAGTTGGAGGCTAATTACTTTACAATATTGTAATGGTTTTTGCCATACATTGACATGAATCAGCCATGGATTTACATGTATTCCCCATCCCGATCTCCCCTCCCACCCCCCTCTCCACCCGATCCCTCTGGGTCTTCCCAGTGCACTAGCCCTGAGCACTTGTCTCATGCATCCAACCTGGGCTGGTGATCTGTTTCACCCTTGATAATATACATGTTTCGATGCTGTTTTCTCTAAACATCCCACCCTCGCCTTCTCCCACAAAGTCCAAAAGTCTTTTCTGTACATCTGTCTTTTTCGATGTGATAGTTTTGAATCTTCCCCAGGGAGGTAGTCCCATCTAAGATTCCCGAGGGAGATTTCTGGAGGGGTAGTTTTGTTTGATCTTTCCTCCTGAGCTAATTAATAACCCACTCACGAGTAAACAAGGGGCTGAAACAACCTCCCAGCGGCCCTGGGGGTGGGAGTGAAGGTGGGGCTGAGTCACATCCTCCTCTCTGACCCCTGGGATGTTATTCTGGGATGATATTATCTGTGTGTGTGTGTGTGTGTGTGTGCATGTACACAATTTTTTTGGACCCACATGGTATTTGAAAAAAAGGAATGAGTTTCGAACATTTTGAAAATCAGGAAATTCAACCTAAAAATTCAGATTCCCTGGATAAATTGAGAGACGTGGCAGCCCTGAGTTGAGATCTCTCTGTGGCAACCGTGCATTGGCCTCCCTGGCTCCCCAGAGTCCCAACTCTGTCCACTTCCCCACCTGGCTGCCCTGTGAGTGTTTTCAACACCTATTTTCTATGGCAAGAAACTTTCACATGGGACAGTGAGAACGTTTCTGGAGGCCTCCACTGGGTCTTGGGGGCCCCACTGTTCTGAGCAGGCTACTTTAGGCTGTCTTTCTGAGTCCCTCCCATAACTCAGACTCGATTTAGAAAAGTCATCATGCTTAGCAGCACTGTGCTTCCTGTGGACTCAGGCTGTTATTTTCTTTTCTTAGCACCACTATCCCATCTGGTTCTCAGAGCAGCCCAGGGAGGTCGCTGTTGCTGTCCCTGTTTTACAGATGAATAACCCAAGGCCCAGTGGGGTGTGGTCCTTGCTCCCTGGCACACCACTAGGGTCCAGATTAGAATCCAGGTCTTTGGACTCCCATATATGTGCCCCAGACTGAGCTCCCTCCTGATTGTGAAGACCTCAGAGAAAAACTTTTACCAAAGAAAACTGGCCACTTACTTCATGAGCAGATGTGCTGTGGGGCAGAGCAGAGAACAGATGTGTCTGGAGTCAGTCCGCTTGCATCCTATCATGGACTCTGTGGTCTTGGGCTGGTGACTTTGCTTTCCTAGGCCTCCATTTTCCTCTTAGTAGAAAAGAGATCTTAACCCTATACCTAAGACAGGTGGGTGCCGAAGACTAAGATTAAAAAGGCTTCGGGAAAGGTGGCTGCTATGAATGTATATGTGAACCCCAAATGCTTACAGGCTTGTTTTGAAGAAAGGAGCAAGATGAGCACTGGGGCAATGTGTCGCACACAGCAGGTGCTGCTTGGCTGTTCTCTGTCCCCACCTCCCTGTCACCCTCCCTCTGATTCTGGGCACCATACGTAGACAGAGGATGCTGGGCCAAGGATGAGAACACCATACCATGGAACCTTTTATTAGAACAGAGACATGTTTTGTACAGGCTGGAAAAAAAAAGCCAGAAACCCCAGGAAGGTTATGCTTAGCTGTGGACACCAGATATCAAACAAGCCACGGCCACTGTGTCACTGCGTGGAGGACAGGGTCCCAGGATGCCGGCAGACACAGCAGCTTCTCCTCCTTTGATGTGGGCGGGTGGGTAGAGGCCAGCTGCTCGGGCTGAGCTGGGCTGCTGGTGGGTCCCCCAAGTTGGGGTTTTCCAGATGGGAGTTCCAGCCCCTGATGTGGAGAAATGGCCCTGGGGTGGATCAAGCCCCCTCCCAGGGCTGCTGTGGTAGATTCTACTGGGTCCTTGGCCGATGGCTGCTGAAGGAGACAGCTGGAGATCAGGAGAAAACAGATACAGCACAAAGAGAATTCCTCACAGCCTACGCCTGGCAGGAAAGAGCTCCCAGGGGAGAGCAAGGGGAGGGCACGGGGTCAGGCAGCTCGGAGCTCAAGGGAGCCTGGGCAGGTCAAGTGCCCCCTTCCCGGACCTCAGTTTTCTCACCTGAAAAATGGGTCACAGCAACATGACTAGTCTCGCTGGCTGGTTTGATCAACTGCACAAAATGTAGCCTGACACAATACACGGGGTCTGAAATCCGGAGCACGGCAAAGCCGTCCGGGCCTGTCCTTTGAATATGCTGGATGGTTGGGCTTGCAGAGAAGTTCAAGCTCATACAGAGGGCTTTCACCAGGCCACAGAAGTTCCCAGGTGCCAGAACCTGGAGGTCTCCCGCTTCTGCCAGGACTCAGCTGCTCCCAACTCACTCTGCAAAATAAGTCCACACCCTGCTTCTTTATTTTCTTCTGACCCTTCAACCTATAGTCAGCAGAAGACACGAGGGATTCTACATCTGACGGTCTGGAACTTACCGCCTCAGAGTTAGAACCCTTCCCTCCACCCTACCAAGAACACTTAGGCCAAGACCCATTTTACAGATGATAAGACTGAGGCCCGAGAACACTCCATTGCACCCAGACGGACACATATAGGCAAGAGAACCACATAAGAATGCTGTTCCAGTCTCTTTGGCTCGGCTCGTTAGAAGATGAGGCACAGCTTTTCTTGGCCGGAGAAAAGGAATTACAATTTTCATTCTCTTTTTTTCGCTCCCTCTCTCTATTTTTCAAGGAGTTGTGACTTTTTAATAGAAGTTGGTTTGTGCACAGGCATTTCATTCCTCAATTAATTTCCATCTAAATGAGGTTTTCCCGGAGATAACCAGTGTTTTAGTTCCATTTGAGCTTAATTTGTATGACTGAAGCCTCCGTTTCTGCCAATTCCAATTTGCCGGTGATTCTAGCACTCATTACCTGGGCGAGAACGTCCCTACCACAGACAGTGGAGCTGAGAGACAGACTGATTTCCAATAACATTTCCGGAGAAGAGGTGGTCTCTCACCTCTCCCAATACCACTCAATAAATAGGAAATAAATTATTCATTAAGCCACGTTCTGATGAGGGGCCCCCATCATGGTATTTACAATGCAAAACAACTACCAACAAAAAACAAAACCAACAAACCCTCAGAAAACTGAAAATAATGCAAAACAACAGCCACAGACAGAGGGGAGATATCAACCCCATGGGTATCACTGGCCCGTGGGTGCAGAGAAGGAAGCAGATGCAACAAGGCATTGCTCGATGGACACTGTATCTACCCTAAGGTCCTCAGCTGGACACCGCTGGCCAATGGAAGGGATGCAGTTTGAGGATTCTGGTGTTTTGTTTTTAAATCAGACACAATTTTCTATTCAGCTGCAAAAGAAAGTAAAGCACGTGAGGCTATTTTGAATATTTGTGAAAAGGAATACAGCAAAAGAAAAGATAAAAATGAGGCTTGAGAAGAAGAAAATGGACTTTGAACCTTTGGAAGCACCCCAAATATTCACCTCTTCAAGCAAAGCCTTTGGGAAAGGAAGATGGGTCTCGGTAAATAAAGTGATGGGGGCTCTCTGAGACTGAGAGCCTCGTGTCTTTCAAACATCACAATTTGTGTGTTTTGTTTCTGAAAGACTGAATTTCCTTCAAAGAAGGGAACAGATGGAGGCAGAAATGCAGTCCAACCTGGATCAACTAGAATGTTCTTGGGTGGGGGATTTGAATTCAATTTTCTGAATCCACTAATGGGAGTTCACACATTGCTTTTAGGCTTTATTCTCATGATTGAGAACCTCCTAAAATGTTTGAGGATATTTTCCTTTTTTCTCCAAGTCTCAGTGAACTCATTAGGTCTTTGAAGAATTGCCCAGGCCTCAGGTCAATGTTCTGGGTTGTATCTCAAAAACTCCTCCACTTCTCAAAGGTGGAAACTTTGGCTCAGAGAAAGGAAGCAATTTGCCTAGCTCCACATATCCAGGGACTATCCAGAGCAGGAGGGTCAAAGGGCCTCATGTTGTTTGACCTCAAGCCACATCTCCTTCCCATTTCCCATACTACTTTTTAAAATAAGTTCTAACCATGAGCAGGTTTTAGGCCGTCTGTATCATCCCCTGGAAGCAGAAGTGTACTGAGGGTGAAGGATGCAGAGAAACAGCAGTGCCAGGCGTGGGGGTGCTGGTTAAACAAGGTTTACCAGTGCCCCAATAAGAGTTTATTTTTGGATGGAAAGAAAAGGAAATGTAAAGGAAATCTGAGAAACACACCAAGTGACAGGGAAGGGCAGATTTTCTCCCAGGAGGCATTTAAGTTCTTGCAAGTTTTCCCAGGCTAGGGGTACTCCTTTGCTTGGGTTAGAGCAGAGTGAAGTCACATTGCCAGGGAAAACAATCAGGGATGTTGAAAAAGTCTCACCAAACCCAAAGCCGGACCAGGAGAGCTGGCCATGCCAAGGCAGTGAAGGGTGACTTTGGAAAGGGCGGGCACCCTCTCCACTCAGCTGCTAGTGGGTGAGAGAGCCAGGGCTGGTCAAGACCTCTGGATCCTGGTTCCCAAGACAGGTTTTGGAATGGCCTTCTCGAGGGGGTTGGGGGTGGGGAACCTCCGGCTGCTCCTTTCATTTTGTTTGTTTTCCAACTTCAGAAATAGTAGTATGCTCTCTCCTGAGGTCACAGAAAAAGGCTTTTGCTTTGGGTTTGTCTCTCTCTCTCAGGATGGCTGATACCTTGTCACTAGGGCAACCCTGAGCTCACAGGGGATGGGGAGAAATTAGCTAAGGGGGTGTTCAGAAGCATGTGTAACTTCTATGAAAACACTTAGCTTAGGCTCAGAAGAGCAAATGACCTCATCCACTAATATATTCCCTGGAATAAGGGTGAGATTCAGAGGTGCACATATGTTTCACACTGGGTGCGTCCCTAAAGGTCTTTCACAGATGATTTAGACTTTGAAGCTTTTGCCTTATGTGCTAACTTTAGACTCTAACCCCCACGTCAGCTGTGACTCTACAGTGTCAGGTCAGCACCTTAGCTCATAAGCTTCTTGACCATTTTCATTTTTTGGTACTTCAGTTAGGTAACTGGTAGGCAGGGGGACTGGGGTGCAGGCCTGAACTTCACCCGACTTGGGCTTAGTCATGAATCTTTGGCCTGAAGTGCTTCTGTGCCACCTCCAGTGTGTTCCAAGCTTAGAGCTCTAAGTCTCTCCCTTTCAGGGAAAAGGCAAACATCCCCACCCACATCCAGCCTCTCAAATTCCATCCATAGAGACATGAGGGGGAAAAAAAAGAGAGATGCACAAAAATACTTTAGAAGTTTCCCCTCCTCCCCAAACACACATACCACACACACACAGATACACACATCCTCTCCATATAAATAAATAAATACTTGAATACTGCTAATGGCAACCGAGAGAGAGGGAGGCAGAGGGAATCCCATAAATAAATAAATAAACATAAATAAATAAATAAGAGGTTAGCTAGGAGCCCCAGGCAAAAATGGTCCCCCAGAATTGCATGGATGAAGGCAGTCTGGACGGGGGCTCTTGGGTCTTTCACTGCTGTCCTGCTAAGGAGGTTCCGTGGCTCCAGAAAGCCTTTGTTTCCATGAAGGGAGACTGGAGTCCAGTTCGGGCTCCTGGGCGGGGAAGAGGGTTATTTACAGTTGCTGCACAGGCCCTCCCAGGGCACCTGCCCCTGTCCCAGGCACCTGCCATCAGGCCTTCTGCAGTGACCACGCTGGCATCCATTAGTCTTGGTGGGCGGGGCCCAGTTCTGGGCCAGCGGGCGTCATGGAAAGGCCGGGTCCCCCACTGCTGCCCTGGTGCCTGGCTCCCCTCTCCTGGTGGAGGAAGGACTTTCCGGATCATTGCAGGGCAGTTTCTGGCTCCACAGGCTGATACGATGGGAAAGACTTGGGAGGGAGGACATCACTGCTTCTAAGAAACAGGATTTTTTTTTTTCCCAAATGTTTCCCCTCCTCGGGGTACAAGGGATAAAGAATATTTGGTTCTCTGCTTCCCAAAGCCCAGGTTCCAAAGCTGGGGACTGTCCCTCTCACCCTCTCCCTTCATGCCCCGCCCGGCTGCTGTTGCCACCACAAACTGGACTCTTACCCGCAAGGCTCTGGAAAGCCAGTCAGCTGGTGAGGGGGATGCCCCAGAGTTTATTTTAAGGATCTTCTCCCTCATGCCCCTGTTCTTAGCGCCCTCCGTGGGTGAAGCAGCTGGTGGTGTTTGTGTGTTGGAGATCAGCTTACCTTCACTGCCCAGCCCTGGGCAGGGGTGGCGGGGCGGGGTGGGGGGGAGTGGGGTAAGGGCAGAAATGAGGGTGGGGCTTTTCCCAACCTGCTAAGAACTCTGGAAACCAGCAGAAGCTTCGGAGCATCCAATCTCCTTTCCCCCAGACTCTCTGGATTTGGATCTTTCCCCCAAACCTGGGCTGCTGTGCCCCATCCTGGCAAAATTCCTGAGGGGCAAAGTGGCTGACTTAGGCTGAGGGTGGGTAGGTGGGTGAGTGGGCGCTTGGCTGCAGTGGGTAGGACCCAGGGTGCGGCAGTCTGGGCAGTGGGGAGGGGGCAGGCAGGCGCCAACTGGAGGGTAAGGCCAGACTGGCTGGCGCTGGGACTGGCAGCTGGCCACGGCACTGGGGAATGTTCAGCAGATGGTCCCGTGGAATTAAGTTGTTGCCAGCTACTGGGGCCGAGGCAAACTTGGGAAGTGCGGTTGCAGGCCAAGCTGTCCTAACTGTCCATTGTGTCCTTTCGCAGAGGTCGCAGGGTCCCTGTGAACCACCAAGAGGCGTTTTGTGTAAATGGCCTGGTGGCCTCTCCACGGCTAGAAACTACTGGGCTCCTCTTCCTGACCACAAGGAGCTACTGGGAGCAGTGGACTTATTCCCCCCTCCTTCTTGCTTCTATACTCATGACCAGAGAGTCCATCTCCTATCTCCTGACACCTACTACCAAGTGAAATGTCCATGTCCCCTAGTCACGTGTCCCCCTTTCTAGGACCCGATAGCCTTTCAGCACTTGCTCTGACCTATGTGTGGAGCTAAAACTCCTGATCCCCTCTCTTGGACCTGAACCGCCCTGCTCTCTTCTAATATCCACTCCTCACCCCATGGGACTCATGGGGATCCATACAGGTGTAGCCACGAGACTGGATGAGAGGAGAAGGAGGGCAGCTGTGATAAATACCACTGGTCTTCGGTATGCAGCCTGGCAGCAGTGGGTTAGCAGAACTCTCTGTACATTTTCCTGGCCAGACCCAAACTTCTTAGTCATGGACTCATTGCGCCTTACAAACCGTTGAGGCTTTTCTGTGCCAAAAGAAGGTAGTCTTCTCCATATGCTCAGGCCTGAGCTGAGCCCCAGAGGGTGTGGTGGAAGCTCCCAGCAGCTCCACATCGAGGCTAAATCCCCCAAACCCTCCTCTCCTCCTCCCCAGGAGAGCAGGAAGGACAGGGCCTAGGAGCCCTCAATGCTGTCTGTCACCAAGGAGAAGGCAGGGTGGGCGGGGAGTGGGGGAGACTGCCAGAGTGAAAGGGGCCCCATGGGCAGTGGGCTCACGGGAGGGCCCTGGCTTAGCGCCTCGTGCTGGAGTAGCTGTCTGCTGAGCTGTAGCTCCCACTCCGACTCCGGCTCCGGCTCCGGCTCCGGGAGCCCAGGCTGGGGCTGCGGGAGCTGCAGCTGCTGCTAGTGAGGGTCCTGCTCCGGCTGCGGCTGCGGCTCCGGCTCCGGGAGTAGCTTCGACTGGCTGAGCGGCTGCTGCTGCTGCTGTACCAGGAGGAGGTGCTGCTGAGGCCGCTGGACGAAGAGGGGCTGGGCCGGTAGTAGGGGATGGGGCGTTTCCGGGCACTGCAGAGATCAGAGGGGGAAAGTGTCAGGGCAGGACTCCTCCCAGCTGTAATCCCGGGAGCACAGGCATTGTCCCAGGAGACAAGTCCCAGCTCCTTAGGGGGAAAAAATGTCCTGTTACTCTTCCCTTGCAGTCCTGAGAACATCAAGGAGGTGGTCTCAGTCTAGTGCTGATATACTTTGAAAAGTGATAATCTCACTTTTTTAACACAGCAAGGCTGGGCTCAGAGAGAGCATCCAGCTGGCCACAGAATCTACATCTCAACTTTAATCATAGTTTTGTTAGGGGAAGCACACTGATTGAAACCGCCCACCCTGACTAGGCACCATAGTAACCATTTGCATGAGTTTTTTTATGACAGGAGATCCTAATAAGGATTACAGAAATAATAAGCCACCACCAGCCGGAAGAGTTCCGGAAAGGTGGAGAAGAGACACTGCCTGTCCGTCCACTTCCCAGAATCCCTCTTGCTAGCATCCATCTTGGCTGAGTGATGTGTGCGCCACCAGGCAAGACTCTGAATTAGAATGATTGGCCAAAGACCATCCAGAAACTAATCCCATCACCATAAAACCCAAGACTGTGAGCCGCTCGCAGAGCAGTTCTCCTGGGCTCCCTTACCTACTGCTCTCCACCCGGGTGCCCTTTCCCAATAAAATCTCTTGCTTTGTCAGCATGTGTCTCCTCGGACAATTCATTTCCGAGTGTTAGACAAGAGCCCAGATTCGGGCCCTGGAAGGGGTCCCCCTTCCTGCAACAGTTTTGTTTTGCTATTTTTACTAGAACCTTCTATTTACGGCAAAAGAGGTTGATTTTTCTATTTATTGTAGTGTATCATTTCATTTTGAAATAAATGTATGGACCTAAAAAAAAAGCATACCTATTTAAAGAAAATTAAGTAAGCAGTACACTTAATCAGACAAGGCAAAAGTGGTGGGTGACGGAAGCTTGGGAAACATTGAATGGATTCACTCAGGTGGATTATTTGGGGTTGAGTATGGAACCCAGAGAGCCTTTGGAAACACCAGTCCCTTTTTCTTAGCCTTTCTCCAAGTCCACTCCAAGGATACCTCTGAAAGTCAAGGCAGTGAGTATAGGACTCCAACCATATGTGCCAGGCCAAAGCAGGCGGTTCAGTGAGACATCTGAGAAGATGACACCATTACCCTGCCTTACTGTCTGCGGCACAAGCTCTTTTTCCTCCTTCCGGCCATCTCCAGGGAGGACGCATGGGCAGCCAGGATTCTCCTTTCCTTGTGGGTCTCTGGACTGAGTAGCTGACCCTTGGAGGACCAGAAGGAAGACCCACCAATTTTCAAGAGCCATTTTTAGGGCAGCATTCAGCCATTCTCTCCATTTCAAGGCCTGAGAATTCTCAGACTTCAGGATTCTCTTCTAGGGCTTTTCTCATTTAAGACTTTACCTGTTACAGAAATCTTTACCCACCGAGTCTGACCATTCAGTCCATCACAATGGCACACAGTGGGTTCTAGTGCTCTGCATTTAAGTGTATAAATTGCATTCATACCTCTTTGCCTCTTTTCATTTTATTTTTCTGACACTTCTAGGAGTTATTTCTTCCAGTAGTTCATGGGTGAAAAAACTTAAGATTCTGGGAGGTGAAGAGACTTTCCCAGTTCACCCGGAAAGTGGCACAGCCAAGATTCCTCTCCAAAATACTGGTCTTCCCCTTACCCACTAGCGCACCCCACTCCCCCACCCCCTTCTGGTACATAAACAATCCTGTTCGCCCTCTCTACCCTTGGTTCAGGGTATAATTACCTACGGTTGTATTCAAGCCTTGTACCTGGGCGCGTGGGTCTAAGGGTGGAGCCACTGCCTGGCTCCACCCCCATGCAATGTCGCCGTTCAGTTCCCCGGACCTCATTCTATGGCCCAGCCCTGCCAGCGGCATTCCGGCAGCTTCCGCAGGTTCCGGCCACACCCGATTCCTCAGGCTCCACCCTTTGTCCTGCCACCTCATTCTAGTCCCGCCCACCTCCCCGCCCCCTCTGGCAAGCCCTCTGGGTGGTGGGGTGCTGACTCGCTCCAGGCCTAGAACGGAAACCTCATTTCAACGGTTGGGGAGGTCCCTGAGCTCCTACAGTCCTGAAATGCAGCCCAAAGGAGGCTCCAGCGGATGGGCGGGTGGGAAGGGAGTGCAAGTGAGGTGGAGGTGGTACCCGGCCTCCTGGCCTCACCTCGTTATCCTCCGCGCCTCCAGGTGGCTCGGGGAGTCTCTCCGGCGCTTCCTCATGGGCGAGTAGGACCGACGTCTCCGCCGAGCTCGCTCGCGCTCGCGTTGCTGCGAATCCTTCTCGCTGTACTTGGGGTTCCGCTCCCTGAAGGGGTGCGGTGACGGGGTGGTTACTGGGGAGCTGAGGCTGCCCTGGCTTTTTCGGTGTGAGCGTGTGGAAGGGCACCCACTTTGCCTCCTGCCCACTTTACCCCGCTGGGGCAGGGGACAGGGTCAGCACGGGGCTCCCAGGGAGGCCGGAGGGAAGATAGCATCGCTATGGGAGAGTCTACGTGGATGACTGGCTACTGAGGAGGGGTGTCAGCCTTTGAAGGTGTGCATTGCAGGGGTCAGGATATGAAGGTTAGGTGGGTGGGCCCAGGTGCCGAGTAAGAAGTGAGAATTAGGGGCTCTGGATATAGGGATGTGGGGTGGTACAAGGTGTGTGAAGAGGCTGAGGGCTGGGGATATGAATTCCGGGGTGTGGCTGAGGATTTGGGGTAAGTACATGAGGATGCAGGGAAGTTCTGGGGACCTCACCGTCGCTTGGATAGGACATAGGGAACCACTAGGAATGCTGAGTCACCTTCCCATCCATAAGCGGGCGGGGCTTGACCGGAGAGGAACTGAGCAGAGCTAGGGAGATGCTCCAGAGAGACGATGTGGGAGAGGAGTGAGTGAGGGAGTGAAAGTCGCTCAGTCGTGTCCGACTCTTTGTGACCCCATGAAATTCTCCAGGCCAGAATTCTGGAGTGGGTAGCCGTTCCCTTCTCCAGGGGATCTTCCCAATCCAGGGATCAAACCCAGGTCTCCTGCAGCCCAAGAATACTGAAGTGGGTAGCCTATCCCTTCTCCAGCAGATCTTCCTGGCCCAGGAATCAAACCGGGGTCTCCTGCATTGCAGGCGGATTCTGGACCTGAGCAAAGGAGCATGGCCGGAGGTGGAGCCTAGCTCGAGGGGCGGGGTCAGTGCCTGGGGGTGGGGCCTGTACCTGCTGGGACTGTAGCGGGAGTAGCTTGGGCTGCGGCGCGACCTAGAGCTTCTGCTAGGCGGGCTTCTCTTGCCAGACTTGGAGGAATAGCTGGGAGAGCGCGAGGAGGACCTGGAGGAGAGGAGACAGCCGCTGAGGGGCCTGCTGAGCTCCGCCGGGCTTGCCCCGTCTGTCTAGCGTTTTATTCAGCTGGTCCCCGGGGCCTTTTTATTTCTGGAGGCCACGCGGAGGAACCCAAGCCCTTACCTGAGGATGAAATCCCCTCCCTTTTGAATGGTTAATAATAATATCAACAACTTCCCTTTATTGAGTTCTTCCTATCCTAGCCATTTGGTAGCTGTGTGACCTTGGGTAGGTGATTTCACTTCTCTGGGCCCCTTTTCTGATCTGTAAAATGGTAAAAGTACTTACCCAATTAGAATTGTCAATTAAACGAGTAAATTAGGGTAAGTTACTTAGCATCTTGGTGTACAGCCAGCACACAGGAAATGTTTATTATTATATGATTATCATATATTTTACTATGTGCTGGATTTTGAACTAAATGTTTTGTGTATATTATCCCATTTAATCCTCAGCACTTCCTAGGGTTAGACTCTGTTATCAATCCAATTCTATAGATGGGGACACAGAGGCAGAGAGAAATGATGTGATTTGTTCAAGGTCCTCAGCTAGTAAGGGGTTTGGACCCATGTCTGTTTGGCTACAAGATGCTCCTGACTTCTGCTGGACGATGCTGTGTGCATCCAAATTACTAGCCCCTATGCTGTTTCCAGACTTCTTCCCTTTTGCTAATGTCTTCCACTTTTAGAGAAACCAATCTCTTGGTTTCTCCACGAGTTTCCCAGAAACATCTACCCTGCTTCCTCAGTCTTTCAAGTAATTTTCATTTCACAATTGATGACTTGATCTGCTAGTTGTTCCTGCTAGGGTTGGGAGGGATTATGTGGCCATGTCTGTGTTCAGTGGGAAAGAGCACTGTGATGGATTAGCAATGTCTGCCATGGGCACAGGGATGAGTAGGGGGGACACTCTCCAAAGTTCTCCTATCTATTTTCAATTTGAAAAGAAGTCTTGCTCTAACTTGCCCTCACCTAGGTGTTCCTTAGTCCCTTCCTACTTTCTTAGGCGATTATAATAACTATCGCTCTGGGACTATTCTTACATACTGTCCAGGGTGAGGAAAGGAGTGTGGACAAGGAATAGCTCCTGGGACAACAGTGTCCAGCTGTGGCTCCCCAAAAATTTGCTTTTGCCAACTTGCTTTTTCCCCATTTATTGAGAGACGTTAGTAAAGAGTGTGAAGATGAAACATGTGTTTGGATACCTTGAAAGGATGTCAGGCATTTCTATCCACTGTGATACATACTGTCCTTTTTCTGTGCAACTAGATGAATCATTTTTCATACTTAAAAATCAGAAATAACTGCTCTTCCAGGCAACTAGTTCAATTTTTATCTTTCTTATTTATAATGTAAAGGAACAATTTCCCATTTTCGTCTGCCAGGGAGCTTAGAATCACATTTGCAGCACACCTCCATAGTGACTACCGTCATCCCTCAGTACCTGTGGGGGACTGGTTCCAGGAGCCCCTGTAGATACCAAAATCTGTAGATGCTCAAGTACCTTTTATGAAATGGCAGAGTACATTGAATACACTGGTCTTTCATAAATAGGGATGTGAACTCCCAACTACAGAGGGCTGACTATACAGAAAGGTAGGACCTGCCATTGGGAGTTAACCTTCCTCCTGATTTAATTCTATTTCTCTCCTTCATTTTCCGTTTTGCCTGATTTTTTCTTCTATTTATGTCACTCTATCATGTTGAATTCCTTGCCCTCTTATTCTGAATGAACTGGTCTTGAGTTAAACATCTATATAAGTAACTGTGCTTTGATTATATGGTTGCAACAGAGGAACAGTCTGGTTGCTGTTGGAAGTTCTTGTTTGTAGAGGGACACTGGACTCCGTGAAGCCATGGGTTGATTAGATTGGATGCAATCTTCCAATTCCCGAGATCTCATGTCTCTGCATTCTGCTATGTCATTATTCCACATGAGAAAATCAAGTAATAACCAATGGTTATAGGAATTGAGTGGTAAAATGCAAAGATGGGCACAGTTCTTCTCCCTGTATCCATGCCCCTTACAAGATGACTCTGCAGTTCCTCCCACTAAGAGGAGCATCCCTTGTATCTATCTGGATTGGTCTTGTGACTTGCAGTGGCTACGGAAATGGCTGAAGAGATCATGTTTGTTCCAAGCCAAGGACTTGCATACTACTGCTCTCTTTTGGAACCCTGCCATCACCACGTGAACAAGCCCAGACAAACCTGCTAGAAGATGGAAGGCCACATGGAACAGAGATGAGTCAGCTGGGGTCATCCAAACAAGCCAGCCCCCAGCCAACCAACCAGCTGATGTGAGACACATATGTGAACCCAAGACGGAATAGAAGAACCACTCAGCTGAGTCCAGCCCAAACTGCTGACCCACAGAATCAGGAATGAAGTAAAAACTCACTGATAAGGATGCTACATTTGGGGGCATTTTTTTTTTTGGGGGGGGCGTGCTCCATGGCATGTGGGATCTTAGTTCCCTAACCAGGGATGGAACCTGTGCCCCCTGCAGTAGAAGCACAGAATCTTAACCACTGGACCACCAGGGATGCCTTGGGGCAATTTTTATGCAGCAGAAGATAACTGATACACATGAGTGGATCCTCATGACAATAACAACAATCAAAACTGATACTATGTTCCAAGTACTGATTTAAGTGTTTAATAGTCCTCAGGACAATCCTTCAGGGTAAGATATATTACAGTTTTCATTTCAGTAGGGGAGGGCACTAAGGATCAGAGAGGTTAACTAACACCCAAGGCCATCAGCTAGTAATGGATAGAATGGGTATTTGAACTCAAATCTGTTCCATTCCTGTTCCTTGGGGGTCAAAGGACATCTGTAGTTAACCTAGCTAGCTGAAGAGTCCAGGTCAAAACTGCACTCACCTTTTCCCAGAGGAGGTGGATCGGCTCCTGGTGTACCTGGGGGAGGCTCTGGGGTTTGGGGATCGGGAGGAGTGGCTGGAGGAGCGTGTGCTGGCGTAGGAGGAGCTTCGGGAGCACCCTCTCATGGGGGAGCTCCGGGCTGTGGATGGGACCAAATTGGACTTCTTCACCTCGGTGCATTCCAGACATGGTGACTGAAATCCTCTGCATGGGGGAGAACCACTGTTAGCACTGGCTTGCCCACTGGTCTGGGGGTGTCTTGAGCTGATGCTCACTTCCCTACCTTTGCCTTGGCTGTGATGCTCTTGCAACCTGCCCCCCTCCTCCCGCCCCACCTTTCCCCTCTTACTACCTCTGGAAAGATTTCCCAGACCACAGATGTTAGAGGAGTAGAGATATGGCAGAGATATGTAGAGATATGGTGTGATCACCAAAGGGGAGGGGGCAGGGTGGATGTGATCAAATCCCACAGTGCAAGATTTAGTTTCTCTCCTATATTTTTCAGTCCCTCTGATTATATTAATAAGAAAGCCTGGGTTGGGTACTAGTGGGTTTTTACTGTCTCTTTTAACACTTGCAAAGAGAGAGAGCAGGACTGAGACTCAGAACTTTGGGTAGGCAACTGTAACTAACTAAAATTAAATACTTTGTTTTAATCATATGTATTTTCACAGGTGCTTTCTATTAGGACAAGAGATAAAAATTTTCTATTTAAGATAGTACTATAAGTTTCCTTGTATTAAAAAGTGAGCTTATTAAAGTAAATAAAAGTAACAGAAGTACCTGGATATGGAACAACTAAAAAACTGGCTGATTTAACTTCGGGAAACTGGTGTAGCCCATTTTGTAGATGGGGCAATGGAAACCTAAAGAAGGGTAGAGGCTTGTTCAAACTCACACAAAGGACAGGGTCCTGTCATATCCTCACCTTGCCTAGAGCCATGTTGGATTCCTGTTGGTTCTTAGTAAGGACATGTTCATTTGGATTGGGTCAAGGGTCAAGTTCAAATCACATTAATATGGTTTCACCATGACCCAGCCCCTGCTCACCCTCGTCTCAGCTCTGCCACTTTCCTCTCTTGACTGCAGTCACAGTGGATTACTGGTTTCTCCTGGAACAGTCCTGTTCCCTTCCTTGTCTGCATGCCGTAGGACATCCCCACTGCCTGGAGCCTGTTCCCCTCCTCCTTGTTTGACCACTCCTGCTCATGGCTTCAGGCTTCTTGACTCCCTTCAGTTTGCTTGTGTCACCCCAATGTGTTACCACAACCCCCAGCCCCAATGCCTCCCCCACCCCTAGATGGCTTGCTTGGCCTTATAATTGTTATCTCCCTCTGCCAGACACCAAGCTTTCTGGAGACAGAACTCATGTCTCTCTGGACACTGTATCTCAGCACCGAGGACAGAGCCTGAGACATTATGTCCTAGGTCATCAATAAACAGCTGTGGAATAAACAGGCTGAGCCTCTTAGCATCCTGGTGCTTCACAAGCATCATCTCATTTATTCCCCCAACAACCTTAGGAAGTTGGTACTATTATCACCCCTTATTTACAGAGAAGACTCAGAAGGGCGAGTTCCTTGCTCATGGCCACCCAGAGTCTCAAATCCTGATCTGTCCAGCTCTGAAGCCCATGTCCCTGCTCCCTTGCCAGTCCCCGCTTTTATTGTCTATGTTTCCCCTGATTTAGAACTGATGTCTCTTCCACTCTGCGCTCTGCTCATAGCTGACATGACATAAATAGCCATGGATTTAAATATCATTTATATTTCACAGTGAAAGTTTGGGTCTAAATTATTGAATCCTGCTGTCCATGTAGATCAGATTAAGCAGGTACCTGCTAGATGCTGTTTAGGCTTAACTCCAGTTCTGGAGACACAAATCTGTGTTTTCAGTCCTGGCACCAGACCTTATTAACTGAGTATCTTAACTATTCTGAGCTTCAGTTTCCCCATTAGCTAAAAGAAAGTTATAATAGTACCTATCCCATAAAGGTTGTAGTAGGAGTTTAGGAAGATTATCTGTGGAAGGCACCTGGCATAATACCTAGCATTTAGTCAGGGCTCCATAAATAATAGTTTCTGTTACTGTTGTTATTGCTATTCTCAGTATTTCTGGCATAATAGCTTTAAAGTAAATACTGTGGTATATTTTTAAATGATAGTGACTTAATGTTAAGACTTTCTCCTGGAATTATTGATAAAATTGACATCTTTTTTTTTTTTCCTGCCCAACTTCCATTCCTCCTTCTGATTAGCAGTACCCTGCTTTCCCTTCAGAAAACCAGACTTTCTTCAATTTTAGTGTACACAGGAAGATTCATTAGCTCTGATGGTGGCATGTGACAAATTCTAGCCAAGAACACAGCATCCTCTGGGCAGTGTGTTTGGTCTTGGGTGAACAAGCTGGACCAAGCAGAGCCAATGAGCATTTGCCTTGATAGTTTGCTGAAATTTTGGGAAAAGAGGCATTTCCCTTCCATTGGCTAGCTAGATTGACAGGATGTTAACTGGATGGCATATTTGCCAATGCTTTGGGATGATCTGCTTGAGAATAAAGCCAAGAAGGGGGAAGCAGAGCTGAGAGAAGTAATGGGAAAGGCAATTTCTCAATGACACATTTTTGAGACCGTGGATCCAGC
This sequence comes from Cervus elaphus, assembly GCF_910594005.1. Classification (NCBI taxonomy): domain Eukaryota; kingdom Metazoa; phylum Chordata; class Mammalia; order Artiodactyla; family Cervidae; genus Cervus; species Cervus elaphus. The sequence goes on along the minus strand of NC_057819.1, from coordinate 16,487,057 downwards.
TATACCTGAAGCTGATATCCTTGTTTCCCCCCCCTCAAAATGACGCTAATTTGTCTCTCTTTTGCAAATAAAAGTCTCCTGGCTTGGAGTGTGTGTGTGTGTGTGTGTGTGTGTGTGTGGTGCAGTGCCAGGTTAGAGATTGAGATGGTGGAGCTTAGAGATTGAGATGGTGGAGCTCAGTCAGGACCCCTCCTCCCATCCAAGTGCACTGACCTTGACTCTCTGCCCCTGCTGGTGGGGGAGAGGTTCTCCAAAGTGGCCCCCTTGTTCTGGGGTGAGGAAGTGGTGAAGGAGTTCCCTGAATCAGAGCTGTTTCCACTGTTGGGGTCCCGGCTCTTGCTTAGGCCCCCACTGGGGCTCCCCTTCTCTTGACCCCGAGACCTGGTTGAACTGATTTGCGTGGAGGGTGGCGAGGAGGTGTCATTGCCTGAGTCATACTCCTGGGAGCGTCCTCGGGAGGTGGTGAGCGGGCTGGCTGTTTTGGTAAAGAGGTCAGCAGCAGACCCCGACCCAGTGATCTGAAAGCAAAAAGACCCGTTGGACACTGCTGAGTGCCGGGCCTGTGGGTTGCGTCTAAATAACCAAGAAATGTTTACCATCATGATGCACTGTAACGAAAGGAAAGAGAGAGAGGAGAGGAAAGAAGAGACGCCAAAAAACAAAAGCACAAATTCCTGAAAGAATACCACAGAAAGGAGATCTTTTTTTTTTTTTTTAAACCCCCTGCTAGGATAACTGGAAGATTTAGGTATCATGCAGAGAAAAAGCATGCGATCCAGATTAAACAAAAGAAAAAGGAAATTATACAAAATTTCTAATGAATTAACTCAAACAAAAGAGACAACTTAAAAGAAAGGGGGTGTGTGTAAACACCCTTAACCTAAAACAACAATAAAAATAAAGAAAGGTAGGGGGAAAGAAAGGAAGCTATGGGCCTGAAAAAATACATCTTGAAACTTAAAAACGACAAAAGGAGATAAAGGCAAAATTTTAAATGTCAACAAAATCTTCAATGAATTTGACTTTTTTTTTTTCTTAAAGAAAAAGTTGCCCAAATAGAACCCTAAACAAATATCACATGGGGAAAAGAAATCAAATAAAGATGAGAGGGTTTTTTTTTTAATATAAAGTCAAGGTCACAAAATGATATTTTAGTAGTTTCCAACTAAAGGGGAAAAGAAAGGGTGGGGGGACAAAAAAATGGAAGTCAAATTGTCTGACTGAAAACAAACAAAAAAAAAGCTCTCTACGGATATTTGCGTGTGTCCTTTCCCCCTGGAGAAGGTAGCTAAGGCTCTCGAGTGGCTTCTAATAAATTCTCTCATGTCTTTGCGGATTATATCCACTTACCAAGCAAGAACTCCTCCTTTAGTAGGTAGGTAAGGTGTAAGAGAAAGGGAAGAGCGGGCAAGGTGAGTCCATCATTAGAGTCGCAAATGACAAGTAAAAACACACACCTTTCTGTACATCCTCACACTAGGCCCTGAACTTTGGACTTTGGGTTTTCAGTGTTCTTGACAGGTGAAGCATCACTTCTGGTTGGCTTTCTCAGTAAGGGGACCTCAAGCCATCAACACTAACCTTGTCAGTCCCTTAACGCCCAAGTTGGATCAAGAAACCCTTGCTGACAACGCAGATGGTGGCTAGAGTTCGCATCAATCTGAGATGTCAAGATGGGGGGCGGGGCACAGGGAGGGTGTGCTTGTAACAAACAGCTTTGGGAGGGGCTTGGAGATTTGGCTTTGGGGTGACTGGGAATGCAGAAGAGTCCCCAGAATCCTGGGTGTGGCTAATCTAGGGCAGATGAAGAAGTAAAGGAGGCGATGGAGGAGAGCCAGCCCTTGGGAAGGCTATAGAGTGTTTAGAAGTATAATGGATGGTTTTCTTTAAACACTCAGACCAGTCTTACAGCTCAGATGACACAGTTGGATCGGTCCCTATCAATATACCATGCTTAGCTGTGGGCAAGAGGGACCTCTGCCTGGGTCTCCTCCAGTGACAACCATTCCCATGGGTCGAGAAATCTGCAGGGCTACCTGGAAACCTTTCTTTGAGATTAGTCTCTGGAGACCTGAAGTCCCAGAATTCTCTGTTTAAATGGCCGTTGAGTCCCCTTCCAGGGTGTCTTCAGGCTCTCCATGATCTATTCTCCCAGGGATAGACCATGCTTCAAGTGTGCACATTTGTAGGTCCAAACATGGCTATCTGAATGGAATTTGGATGTTCGGACTGAGGTGTCCATGTGCATGTGTGAGAGGTCCGTCATGGTGATGAAGCAAGATGTGGGGGGAGAATAGGAGGGACCAGGGCATTGGGGCAGATTCTCTCCACACTGTCATGTTGTGGTCCGGCACTCCGAGGGGTCCGAGGCCCTAAATCCAAATCTGACTCTCCTGATCATTTCAAAGATATGTTTGTCAAGATAGGAGAACATACTTCATCTAAGTTTGCTGTCTTAATTTAAAAACATTTAGTGTGTGGCTTCTCCTTCTATACTCTTGTCCCAGGCCCTGCAAGTATTAGCACAGATCTCACCATCAAAAGTCTGCTTCCCCCACCCAGCTTCTCCTATGAACTTTGAGCCTAAAGAAGGGGGGCTCTAGGGATTTCTTAAGGAAATATTTCTGTCTTCTCAGCAACTGGTCATGAGGGTGAGATACAGAGACACTGGAACAGTGAGAATAATAGCAATGGCTCCACCAGCTCAGGATATCAGCTCCTGGAGTTGGGGAGGCAGAACTTCCTTTGCAGATTCTCCCAGGAGGCTTTGCACACCGACAAGGTGATGGTCCAGCTTTACCAACTTTCACCCAGTGCGGTTGCCACTTCCCATTTGACAATCTGGCTAGTTTTGCTCTGGGACAAGGGATCTTAAAATAAGGTTGCCCAAGTGGGGCTTTCTAGTGTGAGATTTCTTTTAAAATTAATGTAAAGACCCCTTTTCCATTCAGCTCCTTTCTGTCTTCTGGTTTGCAGGTTGGATGCCAAATCTTTACCACCTCTGTGAGTTCAATGGTTACATGTGTATTTCCACCACCTCTGTCAGGAATGAGAAAGCATCACACAAGGCAGTTGGACCCTGGGACCTGGGACCTGGGGTTTGGTCTGGGGTCATGGAATCTTTGCCTCAGAGATGATGAGTGTTTGGTAGCTAGTGTATAACAAGTGATTCAGGTAAACCCTTCCTGAAGGAAGCCAGGCTGGACTATGAATATAATGGATTTCGTTATCTTGTGGCTTGCTACCCGGAGGCATCCAGGCCGGGCTTTTCTCCGCTCAGGTACTCGTTTCCACCTTGACTACTAATTTCAAAGCATATGTCCTGGTGCATCATGAGTACCCAGGGAGAAGGACTTCCTGAAAGTAAGGCCCCTTGAGGCTAATGGATCTAGACAGGGACCATGCCTTTTTCACGTTCTCAATCCCATACACTGAGCTCACAGTGACACTCTCAGTGTCTCTCCACCTGACCACAATCACTATCCACATGTAACAGAACTGAGAACTGTATAAGGCATCATGCTTTTCTCTCATTGCCAGAAAACAGATAATCGTGCTACTGAAATGTCTTCACTAACTTGACCCTATGCTAAAAATACCAACCTCTCCTGCTTATTTAAAAGTCCCATTTCTTTGGATGAACCTAAATTCTTTGACATGCATGACAGTGTCCTTTACAACCCAATCCTGTGTCCTTCACAAACCTCATCTCTTCCATACAGCCCCTCCCCAATTTTGGTTTGTACAACCTTAAGGCAATCAATTGGGAAGTTTTCTTGGTTTTGCACAACATCTTGCTTTCCCAACCCCAGGCCATTTGCACATGCCATTTCTTCTGCCTAGAACATTTTCCCCCTGTTTCTTACTTCACATGGATAAATTTATTCATCCTCCAGTTTACATATCACCTCCTCTTGAAAGCCTTCTCTGAGTCTCAGGCCAGGATAACACAAAACTCTCTATTTCATTCATTCTTTCACTCATCCATTCACTCATTCAAAAATGAGTGACTTTTGTCTGCCACAGCACTGTTACTGGGTGGGATAATTACCTGTCTCTATCTGGATGGGCTGAAAGTTGGGGTCTTGAGACCAGCTCAGGGCTGGGCATGTAAGCTGCAGAGAACCTCTATAATCAAGTTTTAGGTCCAGGTCAGTGGCAGAGAGAAGGAAAGCTCTTCCCCCCAGCCCTCCTTGGGCCTACAATCTCAGAGAAAGCAAGAGTCTACAGATGCTCAACAGCATAAGCTCCAGGCTAAGGTGAGAAGCTCCAGACCTGAGGAGCCTTCCAGATGAGACAATCAGTGCTGGGTCTCTTTACTTCCTTTGCCACCTTCTGCTATTCTGGGAGGTCAGGTTAAAATATGAACTGGATCTGGTCTCTTGCACTCAACAGGGCTGCTGGCCCATGCACTGACTTTGTTTGGGTGCTAGAATGGTGTTCTTCCTGGGTCAGGAAATCGAAAATGGTGCCCCTTCTGGTCAGACAAATTAGAAAAAAGACACACCTTTCTCTGGACTGAAGCAGCCTCATGTCTATTTTCATAGCTGGCTTGACAAATGGAGAGTCAGGGGGGTTTAACTCCAGATCCTTTGGACAGGGCACAACCAGCATAACGACATGCCTGGCAGGTCCTGGATACACAAATCTTGACCTGTTTGACCTGCTCTAAGGATTACTTTGAGGGTTGGGGGAAGAGGTGGTAGCCCAAAGACCTTCATTTCTGTTACCTTCAGTGACCTCTACTTGGCTGTGTCTTTACCAGTCTTGATGGGCTCTGCCCCTGTTTCCAGATGATAGAAATATTTTCATAAACTCATTAGGGATGTCCAGATTGTTTAATGACCTGTGAGTCTTGGATTCCTCCTTCTCCAGAGGAGGGAAGATATAGCTCAGGGGGGCCAAAGGCAGACTGTAGGGGGTGTGTGCATATGTGTGTGTGTGTGTGTATAAGGGGGTGCCATGACAATGCAGAGGAGCCCTTCACGTCAAGGACATAATGACAGGCAGACAACAGAAGCCTCTGTGCTCTTGCCTCCTGTCCCTAAGTGTCTCCTTCCTCGTCAGATACTCACTCCTGCTCTGCCACGTAAGAGGCAAACTGTTGCCCAATGGACGCTGACATGACAGGATGGCCCCCCTTGCTCCTCCCTGTCTTTCATTTTGATAACAGGCCTCTCACAATTCATCTTCTTCTTCATCTCTTGGAAATTTCTCTTCTATGCACATAACTGCTCTCTGCTCCTATATCCCCATCTTAGCTGCAAAACGGTCCTCAAGAGGCTCACTGGGAGGAGTCCTTCTAGATCCACTTTTGTGCAGGAACAATGCACTCATCTACTGGGGACCCCTAGACAAGGCCTGCGACCCTCTTACCAGGCTTCTCTTCTGAGGTCCACTCTGAAACCTTCCTCCACCTCAGTCGTGTCCTTCTTTCCATGTCTTCACAAAGGCCTATTTTGGGGGCTTTGCACAAAAATTCAGCCCCTGTAAAATTTGTTTAATCACAAAGTGAAATAACACCTGTCTCCATGTGGATTCTCCTAGAAATTGAGACAGGAATTTGAGTGCTGGCAGTTTATTTGAGACCAAGGAATCTTATTTGAGGGGCAGTGAGCTGGGGGAGAGAAAAGAGAGAGGACAGAACTGGCTCCAGAATTCATCTCAACCAAGGAGGGAGCTGGATATTTATACACCAGTTCCTCACACTCATGGGTTAAAGGTTGCCCCCAAGAGGTGTCAATTCTTCAGCAGTTTCAAACTGCCGCCCAGCCAAGCAAAGTGGTCTTTAGCAGCCAGAGAGCAATACCTGGAAGCTGGACACTGGCAGTATGTGAAGTGGGGTGGGGTTGGGGAGGGGACGTAAATGGACAGCATCAGTCTCAACACCCCAAATCACCCCTAGAAAACTGACAGGCCAAGTTATGCTTTGCTTCAAGTTTCAAGTTATGCTTTCTTTGGCCCACTTATTGGCTAAACAAATTTATGTTCGCCAATAAATTTGAAGGAAGTGTCAACATTGTAGAGTTGGGCATACTCACATAGCAAACCCATTTCTAGTTCATGCTGAAACTTAAGAGGATCTGGCAAGATTGAGTTGACATTCCTGCTGGGTAATAATCAGTTTGTGAGTAATTGGAGTTGCCCCTTTTAGATGGGGCATGCGCTTTCCTGTCCTTAGGCCTTATGGGGTCCCTGTTGCTTATATCTATTAGTGGCCTGGCCCCTGAGACATCTAAGTTTGTGACTCTCTGTTCTAAGTGTTCATTGCTACCCGGAATCTATCTGAAAGCAGCACAAACATCGTGCATCTTGTATATTTCATCTCTCCCTCCCATCTTCCCCATCTCTGCCCTTTCAAACCCTCCTGGATTTTGTCAGTGAAAGGAACCAGGAGACCAGAGCCATGGAGCCCTATCCAGACCCCAGAGATATTACACACTCTTCCCTTTTGAGTCATGATTGCCAATCTCAGATTTTTTTTAAAGGACAGATTGCTTTTCACAAATTCATGGCCACTGGGACTAAACAAATGAGTATGTTCCCTTTATTCTTTTAGCCCCCACCAATGTGAAGCTGTTTTTTTTTTTTTTTTCATTTGAACTCATAAGCTTGCCTCTTCTTTTTCCTTAATATACTCAGCATCAACACTTGGGTTTTTCTAATAAGTAATTAAATCCCCCCACCACAAACTCCAGCTCCTGGTGTTTCACTGGGAGTCTCTCTCAGCCCTCCAGGGAAGCTGGCACTGTTATTTATTGTTTTTGTTTCAAATCATTATTTAATCAAGAATGGGGAAAAAAGGCAACCTCTCACTTACACTTCAAAATTTAATTTCAGCTGAATTCTGAGATCAAGAGGCAGCACGGCCTAATAGGTTACAAAAATACAATCAAGAAGAGAATTCCAATTAAATTGAACAAGTCCATTTACTGAGCTTCAAATGGCCCCATGGAGAGAGATGGCTATAAATTTTTTTCCCCTCCCTGCCATATGGGGGACCGGAAATTCTCATGTGAATGTAGAGCTGCATGGCAGAGTTTTTAGCTAGAGGGTTCTGGTTATTCCCCACCCTCCCTTTCTTAAACCCTTTTGTTTCACAAGACGTTAAGTTTATTTTCCTCGCTGTTGTTCATCTTCCTTTGCACACTAATTAGGAAGACAGCAAAAGAATGGATTCATTGACCTGTTGGGAGTTCATTTGAGAGGGGGAGGGATGGAAAAAGGCAGGGATCTGCTGAGGATGGTGGGAAGATGACAAAGTCCTTCAGGGCTGCAGGGTGGGGGACTGTCCCACCGGGCTGTTCACTGAAATTGACCTTGGGCTCAGGGACAGTCTAGCCTCCTCTTTCCTTCCCTCCATCAGGAAGCTGAAGGGGACTGGTAGCTTCAACCTCACCATTTCTTATTAGCCCCTCCTTTTTCAGAAGCCCCTCTTGATAACCCTCAGCCTACCTGTTCTTGAAAATTTCTACATGGATCCAGTTAGGCAAAATTTTCACCAGTCCAAATTCAAATGAGAAAATAAGTTCAATGGAATGAGTTCTTCATCCAGCTAAATGCATTTGACTTAAAGTCTCATCCTTTCTTCTGAGGCCATGGCTATTCTCCCTGCTCTGCCTGGTACATGTCCCTTTCATTACAGAAAACAGTGGTTTTCTTTTTTCCGTTCTTGCTTGGCAAAAGTAAAAGTTGACAATGTGATTCCATTTCCATTTAAAAAGAATAACTGGTCCCACAAATGCCTGAGTCTTACAGCCCCTTGCTCCCGCATTTTAGTCCCTTTCCTCTCTAAACTACAATGAATGGAACTGAATAGTGAGTCTCTCAGTTTGAGCAAGGGCTCAAAGCCTTTTGCAGAATGTACAAGAACCTGGGGCAGAGGTGGAAGGGCTGGGCCCTCCATGTATACTCCCTCAGGCTCATTTCCCCTGGTATGCAAGACAGAAGGCTTTTCCTGTCATTCTTCTAGAGTTGTTCTGAAGTTCATCTGAGATCTTAGATACAATTAAATTTTTTGAGGCCAGGGATGTTTCAAAAATACTATGTCTGGGTTTATCAGGAGCAAGTTTAATTAAGCCATTATGATGACAAATCATAACACTAACAACTACTGTTTATTGTTATGTCCCTAGCATCAGGCTAAGTTTCGCTCACAGAATAGAAGCTAACAAAGGCAGAAACCTGTCTGTCTTGTTCACTGCTACTCACCAAGTGCCTGGCACATAGTAGGTGCTTAGTGTATGCTTTAAAACTAAATGGACAACTGATCTCATTCCACCCTCACAACTACTCCATGAAGTAGGTATGATTATTAGTTAAAGGTACAGATTGGGACACAGCTCCAGCAAAATAAAATGACATAAGGGAGGTCAGATCAGTAAGCACCTGAACCCTGAGGGCAAATGTTTTGGGTTTGAATCTTCACTTCTACACTTACTAGGTACCTTTTACTTAAGTTTTCCAGTCTTTAGTTTATTCATTATAAAATAAGGATACTAATGGAAACTCCCTTGAAAGGCTATTATAAGAAATACATGAGGTGACACATGTAGAATACAGCACATAGTAGGTGCTCAGGGAAGCATGAGCTATGGCTCAGTCTCACAGGGAGATGAGGTCAAGAACTCCAAAGTGTTTGGATCTGCTCCAAAGCTCCTGTCTTCATCACTATCCTCTCCTGCTTCCTCCTGTTCACAAATGAGGCCCTCTTTTATGCAGCCTAAGTTCTGCTTTTTTTTTTTTTTTTATCTGTGCAAGTTTTTGTTGACAAGGATTATGTGGAAACTGCTGGCTTGCTGCAGGCAGGATGAGAAAAGAAGCCTTCTCTTGAGTCTAACTTCAGTCTTGGTCAGCCCCTTTAAGTTCCCCCTCCTGTTAGGGTAGACTTAACTGAGAACTCTCTGCTATAGGGACAGGGCGTGGCCAAACTTTGGGGCCACCAACCTCTCTGTCATCCAGTTGGCCCTCTGGCTATCAGAGTAAGCTTCTGAGATATAAGCCATGATTCATACTAGCTCCTCTTCCTCCTAATTGGGCTATCTACTTAAGTCATTTCACCTCTCTGAGCCTCAGTTTTCCCATTTGAAAAATGGTGATAATGATGGCACCTACCTCAAAGAATTTTTTTTGTGAATCAAATGAGGGAAAAAAAAAACCTGTGTAAAGTATGTGATTGTGCCTGGCATGTAGTGGTATTTACCATTCCCTTTATTCATCAGCCAACTCAACTGGGTGAGCTCCTACTCATCCTTCAAAGCCCAACTTATATGTTCCTTTATTTGTAAAGTCCTCTCAGACACCAAGATCTCTTAGACATTGTCTGGTCCTTCCCCTGTGGTCCTATTACATATTATACTTGTTTCTATCACCTCCAAGGCTGATATTGAAAGTATTCAACAACTGGTCGAGTGTGAGTACTGCCCCATCTGAAAATAACCAGGCTTGGCACTGAAGGGCTGCCAGATACCAATGTTTAGCTGCTGGTCTGTGAGAAGGTCCAGGAGGTACCAGAGGAGGGAAGGGATGGCTTTGTTGACTGGAGAGTGGGTGGTGACAGGGTCTATTTATCAACTGGTTTGCAAGTATTCAAGTACCGACTCAGTCTCAGTCCTAATGACAATATTTATCCTACAGTACTTCAGTATTCTGAGGATGACTAGAGCGTGAGCTCTGGGATTCAGAAGCCTACTTATTCATCTGTCTCTCTAATGCCTTGAACAGAGATGACTGAGTGCAGATAAGAAATGAATAAGGCCACAAAGGACTGACTCCTTGGGACCCTCCATTTGGATCTGGGCTCTGACCAAGCAAGAGGACTTCTAGTTATCATCAGCTTATTTATTATTTGCATATTCACATATGTAAATAGGCCCCCTTGATGTCATGTGCCCATCCTTGATTCTTTAAAGAGCCGTGCGTATGAGTTGCCTGCCATGAGTTGTGGCAGGAACCATGGCATAGGACATCTCTTATGCTCCAGCTCCTGTTCACCTCCAGAACCCCACCTCCTGTGCCGGAATTCTGTCTCCATCCTGACTCCAGCGTTCAATTCCTGTTTCCATTGTCTAGTTTCCCAGTTGTCATCTCCTCTGCCCTAACCTAACTTGAACCCCAATCCCCTCCTCCCCTGCCTCCTTACCCCCATCCCATCTCAGTATTCATTGTTGTGTATTTTCCATTACAGTTTTGTCTGTCTTCTATATAAGAAGGCATAGGCTATTTCTTATTCACTGGATTCTGAGGGCTACATCAGAACTGACGCTTTATAGATGCTTAGTAGATAATTGGTAGATTTGAACGAGTGGTCAAACGAGTGACTCAATGACTGTGACTTTGCTGTTCTCTTTAGCAGAGAGTTTGGGAAAATCTTGGACTCTCAAGACCTTTGGTCCAACCTGGTATCCTCTCCACCTGTGCCTGTGCAGGAGACAGGATGAGAAAGAACCGTGTGGAGAGCATCGGGAGGGCCAGACTTGAGGGGTGTCTGATGCCCCCAGGAGTCAGGCAGCCATGAGCAGGGTGGGGCCAGCCATTTGGATTGCAGCTGCCATCAAGGATGGGAAGAAACTGAAAGCAGGGGAAGCAGGGCTTCTAGCTGAGGTCTCAACTCATCCACAAACTAACCCGGGCCTGGAACCATTCCTACTACTCCATTACTATTATCAGTGCCACTACTATTGTTGCTACTATTATTACTACTTCCACTGTTAACACTGCTGTTACTTCTATCCACCGCCAGCAACAAAGGACCTACCACTCACCTGTTACAGTCTAAAAGTCTTACAGTGAGTTGTTGCATCCTTACAATATCCCTCTTATGAGGTAGGTCTTACTATTATCCTCATTCTGCAGACTTGGGAAAGACGGAGGCATGGAGAGTTTATGTAACTTGCTCAAGGTTCCACAGTTGGAAAATACAGAGCCAGCATCTGGAATGTTGTCACCCTGACACTATCTACTATTTGCTTATTTTTGCTCCTGTGCCAAGTACCAGGCTCAGCTGCTTACAAAATTATTTTGCTTTTGTCCCCTGAACAAGGTTTTTGAAGAAGAGTTTTATTATCTGCATTTTATGAAGGATGAGGAAACTGCAGCTGACAAAATTTTAAATATTATAACTATCCCTGACTTGGGACCAGGGTTTGATCACAAAATCATAATCTCATGTTTTTAATAACTCTGACTTGCTGGAGCCCCTGGAAGGCATTTCTCATCTGTGAGTTCAGATTCTCTTTTTGGAATCAGGGCACTGGGTTCGGTGGGCTCTTAAGGCCTAAGCCTTCTAGGTATGGATGAGTTTTCTGCTCTTCTAATAGGGGCTGGGCCCTAAGAACCAATGACCAATCTGGTAACTCACTCACTGGTGTGGGAGGACAACAGTTTTGGGGGGATGGGTGGAGTTAACATTCAATTTTTTGCAACATCTTGGACCTGATGGTTTGGAAACTGTCCCAGGTGAGAGAATACAAGCCATTTGCACCCAGTGGCACTTTTTCTAGAGTGTCAGTTGGGGCCACCGAATGGCTGCCATAAATACTGTGACCAAAGAGGTTGGGTGGCTATCACTGACTTAAAACCATTCTTCCACCTCTTATTGCTTGTATTTTAAATTTTCTTCTACCTTTGCAACAATTCCTTTGGGACACAGGTGTGATAATCATGCTTATTTTCCAGTTGAGGAAGCTGAGGCTGGGAGGAGTAAAAGGATTTGTCTGGCCAAGCCAAGTCTTGAGTCCAGGCCTCTGAACTCTGCCTTACTGGGAAGAACTTTCATAAGCATTCGTGGAGGGAAGAATGAACATGAGCATTTACCATCTGCAAATACTGAGCAACTATAGGTTCCCTCCTTCTACAAAAGAAGGGCCTGGGGTGAGCTGTGGACGGTTCCAGCAAGGCAGAAGATTACGGCAGAATTATACCTTGGTGATACAGATGTCTTGACTGGTAAAGAAGAGATTCCCAGAATGCATTGTGGATATAACTATTGTGTCAACCAGATCCAACCAATGTTTATCATCACCTTCTCTTCCTTGACCTCCCAGCAAGAACCTCCGAGATTTTCCTTACTTCCAGCTTATCCTTTCTAAGGGAGCAGCTCTCTGAAATTTTCACATCCACGCCACGCCTAGCTAGAGGAGACAGGACCCTTCCCAGTTGTCAGGTGTAAGGGAAGGCTACGTCTATGTTGAGTTTCCTCCTGTTTGTTTGTCTGTCCCTTTAGAGTCTACAAAAGGCCTTCATATACTTTCTGTTACTGGGTATCCCCCACAATCCCCACATGGAAGTGGTATTATTTCAAATTTGCCAATGAGAAAACTGAGTTTCAAAGAGGTTAGATGACTTTCTCCAAGCTACACAGCTAGGAAGCTGAGTTCAGACCCAACTCCAAAGGCTTTGCTCAGAAGACTTCCTGGCATCAAACTGTCTGAAGTTGACCCTCCTTGCTGACCAAAGGGACTGTTGCATGATCCCATTTAAGGCCAGTTTTTCGAATGGATTCACTCTTGCTTTGCCCTATGGCTTTACTCCATACCTTCATCTTTCTGAGCCTTGGCTTTTTGGTCCCACCTGTGGAAGCAACTAGTGAAGACAGCTGAGTCCTCAACTCCCTGAGACCTTGTGTGAATATGAGAGGTTAAGTTCTATCACTTCCTTGGAGGAAAATTCTCATATATATTCAAGGCCAAGTTAATACGGGTGACATCAAATCCCATCTGCTCATCAGTGCTGCAGCCTAGCTGTCAAAGACGCAGACCTCACTGCAAAGCTGCAGTGCCTCTGTTACATCAAAGACCCCTCTTCTCCTTCTTCCCCAAAGAAACCTCCTACAATGTCTCACACATGCCCTCCTGCAGATGTCACTCTGGAGACCAAAATGTATTTTCACCATTCCCCTGATAAAGAGCCTCAGTGTTTCATGTTTTCCCCATTCCCCCCACCCCACACACACCCCGACTTGCCAAGTCTCCAAGCTGAGTGCTGCCAAAGGCTGGTGAATGACCATTCAGTTAAACCAAGAAGGAGGTCTGAAACCAGTGGGATATTTGCCCGAAACTGAATTAAAATGTGTCATACACTGCTCTGAACTTGTGCCTCCACCTCCCCCAAGTGTCCCGGCCAAGACTGGCAGAGGAGGCTGTGCGGAATACTTACTACACCCCTGGCTGACAGGAAGCTGAGCATCTGGAGGGGCTGGCTGGGTTGGGGGCTGGACCGGGCCTCTGGGCTGGCCTTGCAGAGGGTCTTGGAGCAGCGACGAGAGTGCCTTCGACGGGACTTCCGCCCTCCCTCGGGGGACCGGTCACGGTGCCTGGATGCAGGGCAGAGAGATCTGAGGGCTTTTTGATGGGGAGCATGGCAGAGAGGTGACTGAAGGACTAATAGGATCTGAGGACAGCAGAGTGTGTTTCGGTGTGTCCGCGTAAACTATGTACGCATCCCTCCGCCCACCCACCCATCGTGTTCATTAATTCTCTCATTTGTTGGTTTGACAAATGTGTATTCATGTACCTGGCACTGCTGTGGGGGCTGGGGATGCAGCTGTGAAGACAGAAAGGGTCCCGATGATCCTGATTCAGTTTACTGTCCTTTGTGTGCCTGTGATTATCTCTCTGCTTGCCTGTCTGTGTCTGTACGTGACTGTGTGTACGTCTGGGTGTGTCCATCTGTGTTTTCATGTGTTTGTCTATAAATGTAACTGCTTATATCTGTGTGTCTTTGTGTATCTGGCTTCACCATCTGTGAAACAGAGGCATCTTATTGACTGTCACCCAAAACTTTTGAAAAAAAAATCTGATGAAAACGACAAAAATGCCTTCTGCAAGCTTGTCAGATGTAGATCTGGCTGCCTGTCTGTGGTGGAAACTAAAGGAATCTCTGACTCCTTAGAAAGGGTGTATTTGGACTCGGCATTACTGTTTAGCTCTGAGTCACAGTAGTGATAAAAATAACACCTTATGGATTTTCATGGCATTTGTAAGCCCTTCTTAAGGTGCTTTCACAGTCCTCTCTCCAACTCAAAGACAGACAGGGCAGGTATTATTTCTTATTCCCAGATGAGAGAGCTGAGGCTCAGAGATGTTTAGGAGCCTGCCTGACATCACACAGCTTGCAGTGGCAGAACGAGGGCCCTGTGGGAACCAGTGCCTCTGGTTCTTGTACTGGAGTGTCCCTCTCTGCTCTAGGGCCTCTCACTTTTCTCCTGAGTGGCCCAAGGGCCAGCTCTCAGGTTGCTCCCACACCTGCTGGAGTGTCCCTCAGCGCAACAGGCACTGGGGAGCTCGGGCGGCAACAGCGGCAGGAGGCGTGAGAGCAGGAGGGCTGGGGCGAGGGCCTGTGCTATGTGCCCCTTTCGGAAGCGGTAAGCCTTAGAAAGGGTAGTGTGGTCGCTGAGAGGCTGCAAGCGGGATCTGCACCATCCTCCCACCCAGGCTCGGGCTGAGTCACACAGACCTGGGTCCTGGCACCAGCTCTGCCAGTCGCCCCTCTGCCCACCAACACGCAGGCTTCTCAGCTGTAAATGTCAATAATGCAGTCGAACTCAATGTGTCAGCGCCCTCCGGACAAAGGCCAATGGGGGCACCTTGTGCTCAAACAAGCACCTCGTTACCGCTCCCTGCAGTGATGGAGAACACGCACCATGGGCGAGTGGAGGACATCTCTGTCGGGGTGGGGGGTGGTCAGAGAGAATCTATTAGGAGCATGTGGTCGGGGACTCTGGGGCTTTGATCTGACTGGATGCTGTCAGGGAACAGAGGTAATTCTCTGATCGGGTGTCTTCACCAGTCTTAGCTAGAAGGAGGGGAGACTAGACTGAGGTCAAGGCTATCACTGGTAAAGATGGAGAATGGAGAGATGCAGGGTCACTTTGGGGTCGTGGACAAAGTCCCTGTTTTGTCCAGGCTTGCACCTGCTTCCAAGAGGGTCTTGATTTTGTCTGGATCACTCAGGATCACAGAGCAGCCTTGTGTGATGTGGGAACACCACAGCTACTGGGGAGAGTCCTCAATGTCAGGGGCTGCTTTCACACCTGCTCCACGCTCATCTGGATTAGATCAGAATGTCTAGAGATGGGATCCAGGCACTGGTATTTTTAGACTTCCAAAGCGATCACAGAGCAGCCAAGGCAGAGAAGCTCTGGTCTGGCTCATGGTGTGATGGGGATGATTAAGAGACAGAATCTATTTGCAATTGCAGCACAGTGCCCAGTTCAGAGTAGAATTTAGATTCCTATTTCTCTTCCTCCTCTTCCTTCCTGTAGACATTCTGACTTAGCTGGGAATGTGGTGGGACCAGGACAGTGAGATTTTTAAATCTTCCTAGGTGAGGTGACTATGTGACTACATAGGCCAAGTGTGAGAAGGACTTAAGAAAGAATAAAGGAGCCTCTGACATCCGGAAACTGGCCTGGTACCATGAAGGGGCCCTTGACATTCCCAATGGTCTCAACAATTTCAAACACCAACATCCACGCAGCCCCACTCCCTCTTTTTCTTGTTCTTCTCATCCACAAGAGCCTCTTCCCCTGCTCAGGCCAGGGCAGCCAATGTGTCAGCATAAAGAGGGTCAATGTTAGGAGCAAGAGGGCTTGGAAGGGCCACAGAACTAGATACCTTGTGCCATGTAGCCTTTCATAGGTCACTTAGCTTCTCTGTGCTTAGAACAACCCCGAGTGAGAGACAGCCAAGTGAACCAGACGCCCCAGTTCAGGCCTAGCTCTGTGCCTTAGCAGCTAAGTGCCTGGCAAGTTCCTTAACCTCTCTGTGCCTCAGTTTCCTCATCTCTGAAGTGGGGATGACAACAGTGCCTCCTTCCTAGGGCTGCAGAGGGGATCATGCAGTGGACCATGAGGAGTGCTTAGCACCTGGCCACGGAAGCACTGTTAGCAGGTCCTGTGGCCGCTGTTCCTGTAAGTGGAGGCAGCAAGTCCTTCTGTCTGCAGCCCCTCTGCAGGGAAGTGGTGACAGCCCAAGCGTGAGGCAGGAGCTGCCCCTCTGCTGGGAAGCGGCTTCCTCAACAGTGACTGTGGAGGCAAAGCTGACGGTGACGGTGTCTTAGCTGGGCCCTGCGCTGTGGTCAGCGTGAGGAGACGCCTCGGGGCGGGGGTTACCTGCTGTCGCAGCTTGAGGAGCGGGACTCTGAGCTCTGGGACCGTGAGGGGCAGTGGTGATGGCGGTGGCGGCGAGATTTTCGGGGCCGGCTTCGCGATCTTGAGGGGGTGGGGGATGAGAAGGAGGGAATCAGAGGAGAGAGAGAGAGGTTTTGATCTTGTGACACACATCGTTCCCTTGCACTTGAGTAACTGTCCCAAGGTCATGCACGCCCCACTCCCTGCATCACCTTCACTTCCCATCTTTGTAACTGGCCATCCCGAACACAAAGGAGCAGAGAGGGGGTCGTCTAGGGGAGACAGCCTGGTCCCCAGGGCTCCTCTGGAAGCAGGGTGTATGTCACCTGCACCCATCACCTCTCCCTTGCCTAAGGCAGGGGTCTCCATTTCAGGAGCCAGTCAAACATCACAATGTGTGAATCAGTCGAGCACTCAAAAAATACCAACCAGAGGGCACGGGCTAAAGAAAGTGACTTTGCCCCCAGAAGAGTGCTGTGGTACCTGATCTTCTAACTTTTCAAGTCAATGTAGAAATGGAGATTTTTGTGTAATTTATTCCTATTTTAAATGGAAGCTCATTAAAAAAAAAAAAAAAGACACTGCCTGGGGCAAACAAAACACAATTACAGAATCCATTAGGCTTTTGGGCTGCCAATCTGTAACTCAGATCAGGAAAATTAAGTCTGGATTCTTAGCATGGAGTCAAAAGCCCACTTTCAGAGTGAGTTACAAATGTCATTATCAACAAGAATTACAGCACGTGTAATTGCTACCACTACCACTTACTTCGGCTCTCTCTAAATAATAATGATGACTTAGAAGTAGCAATAGCAGTGGCAGTGGTCACTGGGGACATACAAGGAATGTCAATAGTTTGGGTCAAGTCAGGAAGCCAAGGGGTGGTTAGAGATGATTCTATTAAAAGGTAACTTGGTTATCCCAACAAAGGACTCAGGTATTCTTACACAGGTATATCTTGTCCTGTGACCCCTTCTCTGTTTAAAACCCTTGCACTGTCCTCATGTCAAGTCCAGACTCTGACCTTGAACCCCAGGCATCTTCAGGAGCCAGCCCCTGCCTAGCTCTCCAGCCTGCTTGCCTGGCATCTACAGTCCTGGTTTGCAAGGCTCAAGTGACACCGAGGTGCTGGTATTCTGGCTCACACATTTCCCACATTGTATCATGTCTGGATGATGATGGTCATGGCAGGTAAACTGTAACACATACTGCCTGTCAGGCACTGGGTTCTAAGCATTTTCCTTAAGTGGACTCATTTACTCCTCACAACAACCCACAAAGTGGATTCTCTTATTATTCCCGTTTTATAGATGCAGAAACTGAGGTACAGAGATTTAAACCACTTGCCTGACCCTCAGCCTAGAATGGTTATCTCCATCCTTCTCACAGGAAACCTCCTCTTACCACCATGCCCTCTTTCCTGCACCTGGGGTCCCACCATGCCCTGAGCTTCGTCTGCCACTGTGGTGCCAAGACCAGTCCCATGTCTCCCCTGTGTCCTGCTGCACTGTAAGTGCTCGAGACTGGGAGGAATGTCTGCCTAATCTCTGTCCTTGGGCCCCACACAGGGCCTGGCCCCTGTTAGGGCCTCTCTAAGGGACGCTGAACAAGTGGAAGCAAGTTACTCAATGGTTCCCTGTTTAAACGCAGCCTTAACCAACCATGGGTTTTGGCAAGAACAACCACCTTTATCTCAGGGGTGCCTCGTGTTTCTTGCTTCTCCCTCTCCTGACTCTTGTTTTTCTGGCTTTCAGAACCTTCTTTTATGTCCTGCTTGTGATTTCTGAGACTTGGTGCTGGGCAAGGTAGCCACTTTACTGCCCTCAGGCAGGCAGTCCATATCTCAGTGATTTTTTCCTTTTTTTTTTTTTTGATGATTTTCCCAGAACTCCTGGGGTCTGGGCCCAGGCCCTGCTTAGTGACTGTCTAGACTGCAGCCCTTCAGACAAGTGATGCTCATGTCTCTGAGAACAGATGCTCTATCTATGCTTAGGATGAACATATGCTCGACACAGATGACCAGTGACTGCCTCTTGACTTGACTTGAACAAGCTTGATGATCAGGAAGTTCTTCCCTGAGCTAACTTACAGCTCTGCTGCCTCTTTATGGAGCATTCCCCAAGCCCCCGTGCTGGTGCCTGAAATGCCCTCTTTCACACTGACCTTGGGTGGCCAGCAGAGCTGAGCGCCTCCCTCTGTGCCTGCTTCCTCTTTTCCCTCCCCTGCAGCTCACTGACTTTCATCCCATTGCCTTTGATTCTCACTTTAGAAGCTTCTTGGTGGGAGATAAAATATTAGTTGATTGGAAAACACACGCACTAACATTTGCAAGGGTATAAAGTAGGTGGGTTGTAACCAAATTTACTTTTAATTTGGCTGGGAACTGAACTCTGCAGGCAGTGCTGGCTGATTTGAATTTCTACTACTGGCTATAAACCGAGGACCAGCTGGGGACCGAGGCTGGGGGTAGGCGCTCCCCCAGTATCTCCATGCTCTAAGCCCAGGGACCACGGCTGGAACTCACATGTATGCGCACGCATGTGATCAAGCCCCCTTACTCACTCGTGCACACACAGCACACTTGTGTATTGGTAACCCCCCAACACACACCCTCCCTAGGAGTAATGCACACAGATAAATAAGCAGTGCACACACCAAGGGCATGGAACTAACACACTGTAACAGATAGCACCGATATGCACGCTATTTAAGTTCATGCTCACGTAAGCAAGGGCACACGTGATGCATTCTTATGAACACAGATATATATCACACATACATACACACTAGGCACCCACATTGCACACAAACATTTGCGTAATAGAAAAATATACAGATATTTACAAAGTGCACACTATGCATATACGTACCAGGTACAAATGTCACACAACGCACACACAGGCACACAGAACTCACACACAATGGGCACAGACATGTACACCATTCACTTGCATGCACACAGAGACACACATGCACACACACACAGCAAACACCACCTTACACACCCATGCATGCCAAACCCATAGCTGCTCGTCTACACACAGTTCTGTTGTTTGGTCTTCCCCTTCCTTTCCCTTCTCGCCCATCTGCCCCCTCTCCCGTTCCTTTTTTCTTTGGCAATTCTAACCCTCTGGCCGTTCAGAGGTCAGTCCCCCACCTCTCCAGATTGACAGTACATTGCAGGTGGAATGTACATACTGTTTTTTGTGCCTCTTCTCTTCCTTTCTTTTGCTTTTTGGGCTGGAGGAGCTGAATGAGAGATGGCCGATTAATTAAAAGATGCAAAATTCCAGCGAATTATAAAAATAAAGTAGTTAAAATGCTTAACACATGGTGGTCACTAGATCCAGGCAGTTTGGGAATGGACACGGATCGTTTCTAAAACCAGAGCAACCAGCCCACACATACAGACTGACAGGGAATAAAGGATGCCGAGATCAGTTTTGGTAGATTAATGGCAACAGCAGTAGTAAAGGTAACCATATTTGCAATGTTTTGAGGCTTTATTATGGGGAAGCACTCACTAACACTTTTGTCAACAATCTCATTTCATTCTCCCTACAACCTATGACTTCCCTGGTGGCTCAGATGGTAAAGAATCTGCCTGAAATGCGAGCGACCCGGGTTCGATCCCTGGGTTGGGAAGATTCCCTGGAGAAGGAAATGATAACCCACTCCAGAATTCTTGCCTGGAGAATTCCATGGACAGAGGAGTCTGGTGGGTTATAGTCCATGGGGTCACAAGAGTTGGGCATGACTAAGCGACTAACATGTATAGACAACCTATGGCATGTTTAATAAGTATTCATTTTACAGAAAGTGGAAACCGAGCCTCAGATTGGCTGAGAAACTTCACCAGGATCTTACCGGTGAGCTGGGATGTGGCCCCAGATCATGGGTCCCTAGCGCCTATCCTCTTGACTACTGTTGTAGTCTTTTCTATAAGAAAAGACTGGAAAATCCAGAGAGATATTCTAAAGCCTCCTAAAGTTTGGCAGATTCTGAAATGTTCTGCTCATGAATATTTAAGTTTTTTTTTTTTTTTAAAGTCAGAGTACTGGGGTGTAGGCAGAATGGACAATGATGACTCAGGGTCTCCGCATCACCAAATAGAGGCCCCAAAGGCAAATTCTATTTGATAATTCAAGCCAGACTGGCTTCAGGGGATCACCAGGAACCCATCACTGGCCTAAGTCCTGGGAAGGAGAAATTTGATTTCATCCAATTGAAATTGCATCTTGACATGAGCTGTGGGATTTATCTTTGTGTCTGGGACTCAGCCTGGGCAATGGAGATCCCAGGTCCTCACTGAAAGACCAAGTTCACCTCCTGGCTCTGCTGCTGAGTTGCTGTGTGACATCAGGCAGGTTACCTGTCCTCTCAAAGACCCAGTTTCCTTGCCCTTGAAGTGGGGTCACTGCTTAAGCTGTTGGGCTAAGTGAATAGATTACCTTGGTAATCAGTGTCTACTTGTTAACTGAATGAATGAAAGGATTTTGCACTCTGTCAGTGGCTGCAGTTGTGCTACTGTTATTGAGGAAGCCACTGCAGGCTGTCCTGATCCTCTGTCAGACAGACTTGGGCTGTAGTTTTGGCTCTGCCTCCTCTGACTGTGTGTCTGTGGACATGCCGGCCACATCGCCTGAGTCTTAGTTTCTTCATCTGTAAAATGGAAATAATAAAGATATCCTCTGCACAGGGTTGTGATGGGGATGTATAGAGATCAAATACCCATGCATGTGGACAAGGCTTAACATAGGATCTAATTTATAGTGAGTACCCCACAGGTTATAGCTTAATTTGTATTTACCCCGTGGTTCCAACATTAGGCCTCTATCCCTTAGTTAGGATCTGGGAAGGCTTTGGTGGGGTGATGCTTCTCTACATTCCCAACCCAAGATTTCTTTTTTTCTTTTGGCCATGCTGCACATCTTAGTTCCCTGACTCTCATTGAGTTTACATTGAACTCAGGTATTGAACTCATATTGCCTGCATTGTGGGGGCTTCCCAGGTGGTACATTGGTAAAGAATCCACTTCCCAATGCAGGAGATGCAAGAGACGCAGGTTTGATCCCTGGGTCAGGAAGATCCACTGGAGGAGAAAATGGCAACTCACTTCAGTATTCCCGCCTGGGAAATCCCATGGACAGAGGAGCCTGGTGGGCTACAGTCCATGGGGTCACAAAAGAGTCAGACACAACTAAGCACACATGCACACACTCCTGAATTAGAAGTGTGGAGTCTTAACCGCTGGACCACCAAGGAAAGTTCCCAATCCAGATTTCAACCAATGGTCAAACAGACCCTGGTAAGGGTGCTAAGGCTTGCCAGGGAGAAGGATCAGTAGGAACTGGCCTAGCAGCAACCATGTGGCCTGGTGGAAATTGAAAGTTGGCTTGGAACTTTCAGGGAAACCAGATCATGGCCTTCATTTTGGAGGAAACTGAGGCCCAGGAAGATGAAGAGGGAGTGAACACAGAGGTGGAGGCTGAGAGCTGGACCCTAGATGCTACCTAAACTTGGTTAGGAAAGCAGAAAGCCGAGCAAGCAACCAGAGACAACAAGATGCTTACCTGTGCCTTCTCTTCTTGGAGAATGACCTGATTGAGGGGGGAAAAAGGAAGAGAGAGAGAGAGAGAAAGGAAGGGAGAGAGACAGGGAGGGAGCAAAGATGAGGAAGGAGGAGAGAAGAAAGGAACAGAGGGTGTGGGGGAAGAAAATAAATGTGAGTCTGGGTTTCTTTTCCTGGGATGGTTGTATCAGCACATTTATAACTTTTATTTTTCCTGGGATGTTCCCTCATCAGGGATCAAACCCATGCCCCCTGCAGTGAAAGCACGGAGTCGTAACCATTGGACTGCCAGGGGATTTCCTATCAGTGCACTTGTGGCCAAGCTACAAGGGGACCAGGACATCTGGTGAACCCTCCTCCTCTTTTAGATTTGAAGATCATATGAGAAACCCTGGCCTGCATTTTGAATTATCAGTGTTTCAATCCTCACCCAAATTTGTCAGTAAGCCCGTTCTGGAAAAGACTGCATGAGGAGGCCAGGACAGAGAGTCCCTCTGCCTCTTCGCTTCCCCCAAGCCTCACTTTGGTTCTTTCTCTCCCTAGCTGTGGATTCAGCATCATCAACATCTTCAAGGGACAACCAGATTCCACATGTGGAACTCCTACTGGGGTCCCGGCTCTGTACTAAGCATTGCTCACACACAATCTCATTCAGTCTTCCCCCTAAACCTGTAAAGTACTACTGATAGCCATTTGACAAAGACACTGAAACTCAGAGGAATTAAGTTGCCCAGGACCACACAGCTTCACTGTGTAACTCCAATTCATTCTCAGATGTCACCTCCTGTAGCATTTTCCAGTCCCCTCAGGCTGGTTTGGTGTCCCCTTCTCTGTTCCCACAAGCCCTGAGTGAGCTGCCGAGCTGAGCCTCACTAGGGTACAGACTTCTTCATAATATGACTACCGTTGTCCACACTAGAATGTGAGCAACTCGAGGGCAGGGACTGGGTTCTGGCTACTGTTTTGTTCCTGGGGCCCAGAATCTCCTCATTCATGATATACAATGGGTATTAAATAAACAGGTGTGAAAAAGGGATTTTTTTTTTTAACCCTGAAACCTTAGTTAATTGAAGGAGAAGAAAAAGTTCAATGCATCCTCTACCTTTAGCTTCCAGTTCCAAAAAGTCAAATATCATTAACCAAACATTTCAAGAACTTGGAGAAAATGGACTAAGATTAGAGTGATGCTCAGTAGACGAGGGTTTGAGAAGAATCAGATCATATTTCCCGCTCCTAATTTCCCATTTTATGGTCTTCTTTCCCTCTAAACTTCTGACAACCCCTGAGCCAACTGTAGCCCCCCAAAGAAAGTCTGTTTCTAATCCTCTGGCCAAGTCTCTTTCATATGAGAAGCCCTTGAGTGAGACGCCACTTGGTTCCCAAGATCCATATAGAAAAATGCTCCCTCTTTCCATCCCACCCCTAAACTGCGACAAATCGCTCAGCACAGGAAGGTGACAAGCTGGCAGTCTGTGGTCACGGGCAGGCCCTCACCTCATCAAAGAATTCCACATTGGGAAAGATTTCAAATACCAGGTTAACTAAGGGCTTCCCTTGTGGCTCAGTTGGTAAAGAATCTGCCTGCAATGTGGTAGACCTGGGTTTAATCCCTGGATTGGGAAGATCCCTGGAGAAGGGAACAGCTACCCACTCCAGTACTCTGGCCTGGAGAATTCCATGGACTGTATAGTCCATGGGGTTGCAAAGAGTCAGACATGACTGAGCGACTTTCACTTTCACGCCTGTACTGAGCACAAATTCAGACAGGATCAGTGGGCGTGTTTGGACAGGTGGTGGACATAATCTGTGAGACCAAACTGGGTAGAGACCATCTGGCAACAAGGGCTGAGAGCTGACCACACCCCTGGGTTTGGAAAAGCCACGTGGGGGTGAGATGTGGCAGGGTGGGGAACCCAAATGACCTCTTACCTTTTGTTCTGTTGTGATTGTTTAATTGCACAAGTAATCCACCACTGGTGTAGAAAAATTGGAAGATACAGATAAGCAAAAATAAAATATAAACCACTCTTTCCCTGTCATCCACAGCCAACCACAGCAAATAGCTTACGAAGATAAACCCTCTGCCCTCCAAGGGTCAAATTAGCTTTGTAAATGTGTATAGATGGGGGAGGCAGGTTAACTGGGGACAGTGTGGCACCCTGGCACTGTCTAAATGCACAGCAACTCCTCAGTTCCAGCGGATGACTGCCTGTGGGAAGATCGATCCAATGAAGAGAGCTTCTGATTTTACAGAAGTGCTGGAAAACGTTTTGTATTGCAAAATGTTGGCTTGGCCCATGAACCACAGATTTGAGACCTTTCATGTACAGCTTTCCTATCTTTTATTTTTCCCCACAAACTTGTGTGCGTGTGTGTGTGTGTGTGTGTGTACATGCACGTGTGTATAGTGAGCACCTTTGGGAATGTGTGTGCATGCTCAGTCACTCAGTCATATCCAACTCTTTTGAGATCCCATGGGCTGTAGCCCACCAGGCTCCTTTGTTCATAGGATTTTCCAGGCAAGAGTACTGGAGTGGGTTGCCAATTCCTTCTTCAGGGGATCTTCCCAACCCAGGAATCAAACCTGAGTCTTCTGTGGCTCCCACATTGGCAGGTGGATTCTTCACCTCTGAGCCACCTGGGAAACCCTTGGGAATGTGTATTCAGTTCCTAATGCCTCTTAACTACAGTCCACAAGTAATTGTCTACAGGTATGTCCAAAACATGGACAATCTTGAAGCAATGTTTCACATGATCCCATTCTCTAGGACACAGCTGGATCTATCAGAAAGGCCTCTCCATGGGAATTTAGAATAACAAACAAGAGAAATTCAGTATCTTCTTGTGATCGGGCCTGTGACAAGAAGAGACGGGAACAGGGTACAGGGTCGGTGTGCCCCCGTGTGCACTATGGAACTGGGCTTGGGTTGTGTTAGCTTTGGTTCTAGCTCTTCACTGAGACCTGGCTGGTCTCAGAACAAATCCCCCTCAGGCCTGAGTTAGTGTTAGTAGGTCTCTGGTCTTTGCAACAGGAGTCCCAAGTTACACAAGTTACAAATACAAGACCATACACAGATGAGTATTTTTCATAAATGAAACGATAAGCCTCCAAGTGACCTTTCAGTGCCATCCATTGTTGCCCCCACCCCAACCCCACCCGAGGCATCCCTGTGTGCAGAAGAAGAAGGACAGTACCTGTGTCGCTTATGTTTCTTGGAACTTTTCTTCTTCTTCTTCTTGACAGGTGATGGGCTATAAGATGGGGACCTGCCATTGAGAGAAGACATACTTGAGGGAGGGCTTTGAGGGCCAGGATCAGTCCTTTCTCCAGTTCCCAGACACAGCCTCGGCTCTTCCAGGAACACATATCGAGGATGATACTTTGTCTTAAATGTTACTGTGTGTTTTATATGTATTATTTCATTTAATCCTTTTACATACTTCTTAGGTAGGTACAATTGCTACCCTCCTTTTTCAGACAGAGAAAGTGAGATTCAGAGAGGTGAAGTGACTTGCCTAAAGACAGTTGCCTAAATATGGCCAAGAAGTGGAAGAGCTGAGATTCAAATTGAAGCCTCTCTGATCCCAGGGGCTTTGTTCTCAATCACTGCATCACCCCATACCTGCCCTCCTGGTCGGACCACAATATTTACTTTTGTCTGCTGCCCTTCCCCAAACTGTGTATGCTTTAAAGGTCTCTCCTCTGCCCCACCCTGTTTTCTCCCTGGTCAGACCAAACTTCTGCAGGACATCTTGCCAGGATGTTCTCAGCATGGGTCCTTGCCACAAAGGGGTTACCCGAGAAACAGATACCCTAGAATCATGACTATGATTCCAGGCTGAAGTTCAGGTGACTTGAGTTCCAGTCTTGACTCTACCATTAATTCACAAGTCACCTCAGGCATGTCACTGCTCGCTCTAAGTTTCCTATTCTCCCACTGATGAAATACCAAGGTTGAAACATATCTGTAGTTGCAAACTCAATGCCAACAGAGACCTGCCTCTCAGACAGCTTAAATGGATGCAGCAGGTTGGGGGGTAGATGGTATGGAGTGGTGGGGCCTGTGATAAGCCAGGGAGCACCTGACCTAGGGGGATGGCTTCTTTTCAGATTAGCTGAAGGTCTCAGGGAGGAATGCAGGCCTGGGTTTCTACAGCACTTGCCTTTTCAATAGTAGCTGTCAGAGAACATATTTTCATTTGAAATCTCCTGGTTTTAAAACAATGGCCATCATTAAAAAGACAAAAAACAATTTGCAGGTCAAATAAAACATGTCTGCAGGTGGAGATGCAGGGTTGAAAAACAATCTGACTTAGGGAATCAGAGCACCTGTTCCCAAACACACTGAATGAATGAAGGAATGAGTGAATGAAGCCTAATCCCTGTGGCTTCCTTCTTTTTTTTTTGGCTTCCTTACTTGACATGTTCTCCTGCCCACCCCTAAAATCAGGAAGCTCAGGCCACTTACCCCAATTCTACCCCTCACCCTAGAATGGCTGGAACTCAGGTCTTCATTCACATTACCCTCTGGGCCCTCTTTGGGCCTCACCACTTAGAACTAGGCTAAAGAAGGGGTGAAGGAAACTCCTGAAAACATGGAGTTGGGGCCCAAGGCATCCAGATTCTGCTCTCTGCTGCCCCCTGGAGGCTTCTTCAAATACTGCCTCCAA
Organism: Cervus elaphus; assembly: GCF_910594005.1. NCBI lineage: Eukaryota > Metazoa > Chordata > Mammalia > Artiodactyla > Cervidae > Cervus > Cervus elaphus. The sequence goes on along the minus strand of NC_057819.1, from coordinate 16,460,685 downwards.
AGTTTTTTAACTTGCCCCTTATCTAAGGAATGAAGAACTAAAGAGCCTTGACAAAACCCACTGCAATGTTGTGAAGTAATTAGCCTCCAACTAATAAAAATAAATGAAAAAAAAAAAAAAAAAAAAGAAAGTGAAAGAGGAGAGTGGAAAAGCTGGCTTAAATCTAAACATTCAGGGAGGCGGGAGGGGGGATCGAGAAGGGGAACACATGTAAATCCATGGCTGATTCATGTCAATGTGTGGCAAAAACCACTACAATATTGTAAAGTAATTAGCCTCCAACTAATAAAAATAAATGGGAAAAAAAAAAGGAAAAAAAAAAAAAAACTCCTCCTGCACCCCCCCCAAAAAACAAAAAAACTATAAACATTCAAAAAACTAAGATCGCGGCATCTGATCCCATCCCTTCATGGCAAATAGACGGGGAAAGAATGGAAACAGTGACAGACTTTATTTTTTTGGGCTCCAAAATCACTGCAGATGGTGACTGCAGCCATGAAATTAAAAGATGCTTACTCCTTGGAAGAAAAACGGTGACCAACCTAGACAGCATATTAAAAAGCAGAGACATTACTTTGCTGACAAAGGTCCATTGTGGAATGGACCTAGTCAGTTGACCATAGTCAATACTGTGGTTCTCGCAGTAGTCATGTATGGATGTGAGAGTTGGACCATAAAGAAAGCTGAGTGCCGAAGAATTGATGCTTTTGAACTGTGGTGTTGGAGAAGACTCTTGAGAGTCCCATGGACTGCAAGGAGATCAAACCAGTCAATCCTAAAGGAAATCAGTCCTGAATACTCATTGGAAGGACTAATGCTCAAGCTGAAACTCCAATACTTTGGCCACCTGATGTGAAGAACTGACTCATTGGAAAACACCCTGATGCTGGGAAAATTGAAGGTGGAAGGAGAAGGGGACAACAGAGGATGAGATGGTTGGATGGCATCAGCGACTCGATGGACATGAGTTTGAGCAAGCTCCAGGAGTTGATGATGGACAGGGAAGCCTAGCATGCTGCAATCCATGGGGTTGCAAAGAGTCAGACACGACTGAGCAACTGGACTGAGGTCATGTAAGAAACATCTCTCTGACCACCCCTTGGGGCCTGGAACACAACTTGCTTTTAGTGTAGGGATTTATAGCAGAGAAGAAAGCCTGAAAACAATTTTAAACGCAAAAAAGCTAAAAGTATTGTGTATAGAAAAAAATTCATATGGTACAAAAGAGTCAATAGCTGGAAAAAATAAAATGTCCATTATCCTTGGCATTTTTGTAGTGGTAGAAGCAATTGAGGAGCCTAGAATCAAGTGTCTGTAGGTTCTGTCACCTCCTCTCTGAGCCTTTATTTTCTCATCTGTAAAATGGGGATAATAACTATAAGATAAAGCAGTCATGATGACTAGAGTCAATACCGTGTATTTGAAAGTTGCTAAAAGATTAGATCTTAAGATTTCTCATCACAAGAAAAACAGCTATAACTATGTGAGATCAAAGTGCCTGGAATGGCACTTACATAAAGTGAGTTCTCCAAAAATACATAAAGAAGTAAATACTAATGGTCACGATCATGCTTCATATTAACTATCATTTACTATGTGCCAGACACTGTGACAGCTGCTTCCACATCAACTTTCTTGTCTAATACTCACAAAACCCCAAGAAGTAAGTATTTCTACCATTTTATAGAAATGGAAACAGGCTCAGAGAGGTGAAGTGACTTGCCCAAGGTCACACAGCAAGTTAAGAGGCAAAGAGGGGATCTGAATCCCAGAGGAGTCACTGCCTAACTCAAGAACCCCTTTGTCCCTTCCCCCATCTTCAGGGTGTCATGGCCCCTTGGATCCCTCACCTCCTTCTCTTCTTCCGGGTAGCTTTCTTCTTTTTTTTCTTCCCCCTGGAGGAAGGTAGCGGCGTCAAGTCTTTGCTGCGGGAGGCACTGAGGAGAACACAGAACAAGGCATTAGAGGACCCAGGGTTCCCCGAGCCGTCAACTGGTGCTGTTGTAGCTGAGAGACGATCCAGTTCCTTGGAGGGTGAAGGACCCACAGTGAATACCTAATCACCACCTCATGGCTGATTTGGTTGCACTTCAGGTTAAACGCCGCAAATAAGGAGCCAATGCTGACCTAATGAGACAGATGCTCTACGTTACCCAAACACCAATTGATTCTTTAAAACAGAGTTATAGAGGTTAACTTCTCCTTAATAGATTTATTATTGAATTTGCAAATGGCTCACCTTGGTAAATAAATCAGTTTTTAAATAATTAATCGGCAGTTCAGCACCCTCCCTCCCCAATACATTGTGTCTGTAGTTCCTGCTGGAAATTAAATGGGAGGCAAAAGGTAGGTTAAGTAGCAGCTGATTATTAAAAGTATATTTGCCAAGGTCTAATGTAACGAGATACATATCTCATATCGCTTCACAGAACCTCAAAAACCTCCACTCCTCAGGAATAATTATTTCCTGTTCAATTAAATTCAAATGCTCAGGCTGCAGTTAAATGAAGTCAAGTTATCTTCTTTTATAATTGGGGCAGGCTCCAGGGATTTTTTTTTTAAAGCAGTATCCATCCCACGGCAAAAAGATATGGTTTTGGATGAAAAACTGCTTGGGAATTGAAACAGGCCAACTCCAGTGAACCTCACTGGGAAAAGAGAATATTAATAAGACTATTATTGTCATTATTAGTAGTAACACAGCTACTGTATATTCACTTACTATGCACCAAATGTTTTATATACTTTGATACTAACAAAAGCACTTTGAGGGTGTTATGATTTTTACTGTCTCATTCTACAGGCAAAGAAAATCAGGCTCAGAAAGCTGAACTGCCTGGCTCAAGGGTGCACAGTTAGGAAGTGTCTGAGCTGGGATATGAATTGAGGCCTGTGTGATTACTATCCTGAGAGCTTTCCCACAAAACCAGCTGCTTTCTCAAACTTGTTTGTGTGGCTGATCTTTTGGAAGTTACTTAACTCTTTATAAAACATCAAAAAATGCTGCCATAATTAATTCCATTCTAAGAATCTGGTATTTATAGTTAATAGGAAAAAAAATGATATAAGTAATTAGAATACATGTTAACATCTCTGCATTGACAGTCAACAAAAATCATATAGCTATATCTTCAAGAGACTCACTCTTAGCGGGTTAAAAATAAAAATCATAGGGGGTAAATATTTAACTACTTAGACACCTGTTCACTAGCCTCGGGAGTCTATGAATCCTCTAAAATGGTACACAGAATTAGGAGGGTGTTCTTAGTACTCATAGCTTCCAACTAATTCTCAGATGGGTTTTGATTTGATTTAAGGATCTCAAAGAGGAACTTGCAAGAGACAGAGGGGAAGAGTGGTCAGAGAAATAAACTTCGTTTTTCCGTCCTCAACTTGAACTTCCGCGTTAGATCAGAGAGAGGGATGGGGGCAGAATCTCACCTGCGTGCTGTGGCGGGACTGGGCTCCCGGCAGGCTTTGCCTCTGTCCCAGCTGTTGGTGCCCAAGACCTTGGAGGCCAAATGCTGGCTCAGCTTTTCCGAGGGTCCATCCTGAGCTGGGACCATGGGGCTGCTCTGGGGTTCTGTCCTATAGAGGAAGAAAGGAGGAGGTGAAAGCATTAGGATATGACAGAGATTCTTAATGTTCATCAAGCATGCACAGATGTCTGACTTCCCCTGGAGTTAAGTTGGGGTCATAAATATCATCAGGGGTCAATGGTCTCCGAGTGGGGGAGATATATACTGTTTCCATTTTGAGGCAGTCAGATCTGTGTGCCATCCATCTCCAGCTCCCTCTCCCCCTCTGTCCCAGTGACTTTCGAGGCCACACCTTCCAAACAGCGAAGCTACTGGATGGAGGAGAGATGCCTGGATCACATCAGACTTTGCATGACAGAAATAAGCCTTAGTTAGGTTAAGCCACTGAGGTTTAGGGGCTTATTTGTTACTGCTTAGGCTATCCTGGGGCTTCGCTGGGGGCTCAGAGGCTAAAGTGTCTGCCTCCAATGCGGGAGACCCAGGTTTGATCCCTGGGTTGGGAAGATCCCCTGGAGAAGGAAATGGCAACCCACTCCACTATTCTTGCCTGGAGAATTCCATGGTCGGAGGAGCCTGGTAGGCTACAGTCCACAGGGTTGCAAAGAGTCGGACACGACTGAGCGACTTCATTTACACTTTTCACTTTCAGGCTATCCTGACTTAATCACAGGGAGGGGCTGGGAATCAGCATTTTACTTCCTTCCTCAAGACTAAATCGGAGGCCAAAAGCAAGACAGGATTAGTTCAAATTCTCTTTTGCCATTTCTATCCCATTTTTCTATCTTATCTGTGTGTGGCACAGAGATATCTTAATTCAAACACTATCTTCACCATTTAGTAACTATAGAACCTTGGATCAGTCGCTCAACCTCTCTGAGTTGCAATTTACTCAGCTATAAAATAGAGGATAATATCAGTCCATATATCATTGAGTTGTTGTGAAGATAAGATAATATAAGCAAACATGAAAGGCCTAAAATATGTCATTTCCATTTTCCTTTACTTCTCTGTGAACCAAGCCTCCTATCTGGTGTCCTTAGCAGGTGTGAGCTCACCCACTTGGGACAGCAGTTCCAATGAAGGCCCGAAGTCCTCCCCTCTGCCTCTGAGATGAGGTCCAAACTGCACAGGAAGATGATCTGTGTCCCACCTCCTTCTCTGAGTCCCAGAGAAAGAAAAGAAACTGCCTAGTTACTCAGTTTCTGAAAGGGTTGTCACTCAAATCTCTTGGCTCCTAACCAGGAAGAGTCAGGAGTCTGAGAGCCACAGGTGGATCTAGCAACATCCAGCAAGCATGATTGCTGCCCTCCCTGCCTGCCTGCCCTGCCTGCAGATCCCAGGTCAAGCACTGATCAAAGGTATTAGCATCTCTCCTGCATCGAGCTTCTGCAGCCATTGCATCAAGATTGGTTTTATGACTCAGGATAAATGTATCTGATAAGCCCCCCTGCTCCTTGGGGCTGCCAAGAGCGCAGGCCAAGCCTGGTCAATATTGAAGGGAGGGCAGCAAAACACATCCATCTCTGTCAGCCGCTTATCAGTGTATCTTTAGAAGCAGAGCTGGGAGATGCTCCAAGCCCAGGAAGGATGGAGATTCTAGCGGGGTCTACCCAGCCCTTCTCACTATCATTTCCATGCTTCCAGAACTCCACTTTTCCGTATACTTCCCTGCCCCACTTCCCCCATGGTGAGGGTTCCATTTCCACATCTTTGTTCCCTCCGGTCTATCTGTGTGGAATGCTGTCCTGGCTCTTTTCAGACAACTCAAAGCTTGCAATTTCTGCCCAGCCTCCAGCAAGGTTTGCCTCTTGCCATTCTTGTCCCAGCTGAGGCTAACCTAAAATTCATTGACTCTGATTCCCTGAGTGCCTGCAGTGTCTCCAGGCCAGTTTTAAGTGTGGGGATGTAGTGAACAAGACACAGGTGTTCCCAGAGATTGTGGAGTTTGGATTATACATGGAAAAGCAGGTAATAAATGCACAAGCAAGTAATAATATGGCTTATTCATCAGTAATAAATTATAGAGAGAATAAATCAGTGTAAAGGGCCTAGAAAAGTGAGAGGGGTGACTGTTACTTCATATTGGGTAATCATGGAGGGAACTTCCCTGGTGACTCACTGGGAGAGTCTGCTTGCCAAAGCAGGAGATGTGGGTTCAACCCCTGGTTTGGGAAGATCCCCTGGCATAGGAAATGGCAACCTGCTCTAGTATTCTTGCCTGGGAAATCCCATGGACAGAGGAACCTGGCAGGCTACAGTCCAACAGGTCACAGAAGATTGGGACATGACTTAACAACTAAACAACAACAACAGCAAAATAATCATGGAGGGCCTTTCTTAGGAAGTAACGAGGGTGGAGACTTGAATGACCAGGGACTAACCTTGCAGTTTGTGTTGACTTTAAAATGTGTTCACAAATTTTTGACATTCATACCATCAATTAGGGAGCCTAATCTCCCTCCCCTAGGATACTGGATGGGCTAGTGACTCAAGTTGAATGAACAGAATGAAGTAAAAGTGATGATGTGTGACTTTCAAGACTAGGTCATGAAGGTAACTTCTGCCTCTTCCTCTTGGACTGATCACTTTGAGGGAAGTTGGCCGCCATGTAGTGAGGACACTCAGCAGCCCTGTGGAGACATCCATGTGACAAAGAACCGAGACTTCCTGCCAACAGCCAGCGCAACCAGCCATGTGAGTGAATCACCTTGGAAGTGAGTCTTCCAGCCCCGTCAAGCCATCAGATGAGACAGCAGGCATGGCTAATGTCTGAGAGGTAGTGACCCAGTCACCCAGCCAAACTTCTAACTCAAGGAAACTGCAACTTAACTGTTAATTGTTGTTCTAAGGCACAAAAATTTGGGGTATTTTGTTGCTCAGTAATATGTAACTTCTACACAGGTATCTGTAAGCGGTATGTTCCAGGCAGAAGGAATATCAAGTTCAAAGACACTTGGCATACACAAGAAACAGCAAGCAGGGGTAGGAATGATAAGAGGAGAGATCAGAGATGAGGTCTTTATAGGCCATGGGAAAAACTTTGGGTCCCCTGTGGCTGAGATGGGTGATGTTCAGAAGGTTCACTCCCTGAGCTCAGGACACTCAAAGAAAGAGACGGAAGGACAGAGACAGAGAGACCATTGCAATAGACCAGGCCCAGAGAAGGGTGGCAGCAATGGAGGTGATGAGATGTGATTAGATTCTGCTATATTTTGAAAGCAGAACTAGCATCCTTGGCTGCTGGTTAAATGTGGGATAAACAATCAGCAATATTTGTTCAGTGAATAAATGAAAGGGCAAAGGCATTGACTAAAGAGAACATTCATCTGTTTCAAAAAATTATAAAGAGCTTTTTGAGATGCCTTGAGCTAATCCCTTCATGGTAACAGTTGGTGGAAATAACCCAGCCAATACCTCTGTCTACTCACATGGCTCAATCAACGCCTTTTCTTTTATTCCTCATATTTCCCTTAGAAAAATGATCAGTGTGCTTATCAATGCATGTGTATTTCCCAAGAGAGTCTTGAGTTGGACACACATAGAAGAATGGAATTTGGGGCTTTCTGGAGCATTATAGGAAACCAAGACACAAATATGTGCCTGAGGCAACCTTGTCCTAGGCAGAAACTGAGCGTTGATGTGACGAGTTTGGCAGTGAATGACAAATAGTGCTGGCATTGGGGGAAGGTATCAGTGACTTGTGCTAATAGAGGCATGGGTTATCTCCAGTGTGGGGAAAGCTGGTGGGTGCTATTGCCAGGCACTGGGGGACAAGGCTAAGGGCGGGGACAATGCCTCATCCATCGCTACCAGCAGCATGGTTCAGAATTAGGGATAGGGAATCCCTGACAACGGTTTGATGAGTAGAGGTAAAGGAGTTGTTGCAGTTTATAACTTGACACTCCCTGACGTGGTAATATTTTTTTTTTTTTCCAATAGCATTGGTCTCCCATTCCTGGTGTTGGGTACTTCACATGGGATTACAAAACAAAGAAGAATAGAATTAATTCTATCAGGTTGACAGGGAGTGGTGAGGGAAAGAAGAAAGGATTCCTTCCTCATATAATATTAAAGATTTTTTTCAATGTGTTCTAGCACTTTGCCTCTTAGCTTTTTTAAAACTGAAGGAGACTCAGGGAGCATGTAGTCCAGGCTTTGCTAAACTTGGCACAGTTTCAGAGGCGCCCAAGGAGCTTTTGAAAATACAGATTCCTAGGTCCCATCGTAGCCATAATAAATCAGACCTGTCCAAGGATGAAATGTGGGGACCTGTATCTTAAAGAAACATCCCAGGTAATTCTGCCTTCTACTGGGTCAACACATCCAAAGTGATCACTGGGATTAAAAAGCTCTGACTGATCTGGCCTCTCTCCTACTCTAGACGCCATTTTCTACCCCCCACCTCTCCCTTACTCTGCTCCGGCCACGTGGCCTTCTTGCCACTCTTCATATGGAACAGGTCCCTTAACCAGGGCCTTTGCTCTTTCTGTTGCCTCCACCTGGTATGCTGTTCTTCCAGCTCCTTCCTTTCACTCAAATGTCACCTCCTCAGGGAAGCCCTCCCTGACTTCTTTAAGCAATCATGCCCTTCTTGTCAGCTGCCTCCATCACAGTCTTGTTGTACCTTCCCTCCTCCAGAGTACTCATTACTATGAAGATCTGAAATGACCATTTTCAATGTTTATTTGCTAATTGTCTTCTGGACTAGAATGTGAGCTTCCTGAGAGTGGCAACTAGTCTCTTTTCACACCACTGGGTCCCTAAGGATCTAGTGCATGGCATAGCATGCCTTCCTGCTCAAGAAACATTTGTTGAATGAAGGAAGGAAGGAATTTACAAATAAATTCTGATGACTGATCTCATGTGAGAACCATAGATCAGATGCAACTTCTCCTTGCATTTAAATTAGCAGAGGTCCAGGGAGAAGGACCTGTCTGAGGCCACACAGCACTTCAGAGTACTCAGACCTCAGCCATGGCACCCCCACCCCCTTAGCCCCACCCATCTTCCTTCCTTGCTTCCAGCTTTGCATCCTTGCAGGGCTTTAAGAAAAATCCTATGTCCCATCGTTGCTGAGGAGTAGCGGCAGCTGCCTTGTTTTTACCACACGGCCCTTTGATGTTGCATTAAAAAAAATACTTAAAAGAAGGCAAGATCTTCAGGGGACAGCTAAAACAGTGAAGTCAAGGGCTGGCGCACTCCGCTTCACAGAAGGAGGGAGGGAGCCATGAGTGCTGAATTCCTCAAGGCCTCCCTGCTCGGTTCCTGCTAATCAGCGACCTAGAGCTTAGATGCTGCTCTCTGTAGTCATGGCAACCAGCAGATTCCCAGCCTCCGATAAGAGGGCTGAACTTTCTGCAAAAGTCTCCTGAGCTGCCTCCCCCATCAAAGCTCGTGACTCCACCAAAGTGCTCACTCAGCCTGGTTGGGAGCCTCGAGTGCTAGTTTGAGTTAAACACTATTTGGGGAATCAGACACAAACAACGTTGGAGGGAAGTGAGAACCCCGGCCTCCACTTATCTCTGTGCAGAATGAGGAAACTGAGGTCCCAAAAAACAAGGAGCCTTACCCAAGGCTACATGGAGACAGATGTTAGAACTCTGGATTGAACTATGTGGCCTTTTGACTCCTAGTCCAGTGCTCTTTTCATGTTCTTTATTTATTTGGCTGCATCGGGTCTTAGTTGTGACATGTGGGCTCTTTGTTGTGGCACACAGGCTTCTATAATTGTGGCACACATGCTTAGTTGCTGCTCGGCATGTAGGATCTTAGTTCCCCTGACTCACACACCCTGCATTGTAAGGTGAACTCTCAACCACTGGACCATCAGGGAAGTCCCTTTTCCATATCCTTTGATCATAATTACAGCAGGCATTTATCAAGCACCTACTCTGTGCCAGACGCCAAGCTAAGCTTTTCTCATGCATTGTCTCATTTAAGCTTCCAAAGAAACCCAGGAGCAGGCATGGCCATGCCCACTCTCAGTTCAGTTCAGCTGCTCATCGGGTCTGACTCTTTGCGACCCCATGGACTGCAGCACACCAGGCTTCCCTGTCCATCATCAACTCCTGGAGCTTGCTCAAACTCATGTTCATCAAGTCAGTGATGCCATCCAACCACCTCATCCTCTGTTGTCCCCCTCTCCTCCTGCCTTCAATCTTTCCCAGCATCAGGGTCTTTTCCAATAAGTCAGTTCTTCACATCAGGTGGCCAAAGTATTGGAGTTCAGCTTCAGCATCAGTCCTTCCAATGAATATTCCTTGGTTTTAAAGGAAAGGACTGATTTCCTTTAGGATGGACTGATTTGATCTCCTTGCAGTCCAAGGGACTCTCAAGAGTCTTCTCCAACATCACAGTGCAAAAGCATCACTTCTTCAGTGCTTAGCTTTCTTTATAGTCCAACTCTCACATTCATACATGACTACTGGAAAAACCACAGCTTTGACTAGATGGACCTTTGTTGGCAAAGTAATGTCTCTGCTTTTTAATATGCTGTTTAGGTTGATCACAGCTTTTCTTCCAAGGAGCAAGCGTCTTTTAATTTCACGGCTGCAGTCACCATCTGCAGTGATTTTGGAGCCCAAGAAAATAAAGTCTGTCACTGTTTCCATTGTTTCCCCATTTATTTGCCATGAAGTGATGGGACCGGATGCCATGATCTTAAGTTTTCTGGACGCCCACTATACAGACAGAGAAACTGAGACCCAGGGACAGCAAGAATACCAGTCACCCTGCTTGTTTATGAGAATCAGCTGAGAAAAAAAGGAGAGCAATCTGGAAAACACTCTGAAAACATAAGGAAGTAATAAGTGGGGGCACAAGGTGAATGTTAGTAATTTTCCTGTAAGACAGGGACTTGTTTCATGGGTTTGGAGAAGTTGATGCATCTTAAGGTTTGGCCTGCATCTTATATTCCATAAATAGAAAGGGCACTTGGCCATTAGATTCAGGACATCCCTGACACTTATTTTCCCCAGCCCACCAATAGCTTCTCCCAGGGTGTAGAACACTTGCAAATCCAGTGTCTCAACGGATGCTGACAAGGCTCTCAGTAAGGTGCTCAGTTTGATGAACTTATACCCATTACTCAGATGAAGACACTGAGACCTGGGGAGGCAAAGGCAGTTGCTTCTCATCCAAGGTTCATGCCCAGGTTCTTGTTCTATATTTGCCTCCAGAGTTGTGAATGACCTGCCCTTGTCTCTGTACTGAGCCAGAAACCTACCGTCTCCTTGTTTCAGTAGAGAATGATGGTGCAAGACCCTCAGCTCATGAGTCCAACAGAGAGCCTGAGTCTTATTATGGGACTAAGCTAGCTCTTGGGCAAGATGGATTTGGCTAATTTGTGCCTTGGCTCCTGGAACTTTGGTTTGGGTCCTATTACTATCCTGGCCTGAGGTCTTGGTACCAAGTCCCTTTCAAGGTTAATTAAGCCTTGTTGGGGATAATTTGCACGAGCTGTGACTCTTTTGAGTTTTGATCTCATAGTTGGAAAAAAAGCACAGGAACTTGGGGGAAGACTGGGGATTCCAGAGAACCACTGTAGGAAACATCATTTGGATGCATGGACCACAATGCTCAGCTTCAGGAACTGAATGAAAAAGCAAAGAAGTTTTATGAGGCTGGCATTTCCCTCATCATTTCATTCACTTATTCAGCAGCTGTTTACTAAACACCTAGTTGGTATTAGATTTTAAGGACTCCAAAGTAACTAAGACTTATTTGTGTCCTCAAGGAGTTTCCAACCTGGAAGAGGAACGTTGATTCCTCAGTTGGGGATTACAATGTGGCAAGTTCTCCAATGGAGAGAAGCTCAGAGGACCACAGAGACAGCACCTAATCCAGCATGGGAAAAGTTTCCTAAAAGATGTATGGGAATTGGTTAGGTGCAAAGGCCAAGTACAGAGCCACAGCAATGGACTTCACAGAACTGCAGAGGAAGCAGTAGTTGGAAGAGATAGTTGGGGTGGAGAATGGAATAGTTGAGGCTGACTTATTTCACTTAGCATAATGCCCTCAAGGTATATCCATGTTGTTGCAAATGGCAGGGCTCCCTTCCTTTTTATGAATGAATTCCATTTTATCTATTAGATATATTAATAGATATGATATATCTATTGTCACATTGTCTTTATCCATTCATCTGGTGATGGAAACTTAGGTTGTTTCAATGTCTTGGCTACTGTAAATAATGCTGAAGTGAATGTGGGAGAGCAGAAAAAATACAGGAGCTGAGACTAAGGAGGCAGACAGGGCTAGAGTCTTCAGGGCCGTGTGGACAGCTGCTTCTCACGCCTTCACGTGCATGTGAATTTGTTAGAAATGTTGAAGCTCAGGCCCTAACCCAGACCTACTGATTCAGCATCTGCATTCTATCAAGATCCCCAGGTGATGCTATTGCTCCACAGACCACACTTTGAGTAGCCAGGTTGTAGACTTTATAAAGGATTTAGACTTGATCCTGAGTCCAAGTCCAGCCCTCTAGCACTCTCTGTCCTCAGGTAATTGATGAGAATGGTTTAGTTCAGTTCTTGGGGCTGAGAGTGTGTGAACATATGTATGTGTGCATGGTAAGCCCTGCTGTACATCTAAAATTGTCCAGTTCCCAAGTTCAGGTCAAAAGATGAAAGAACCATATGGAGAAAAATAAGCTCAGTACTTCTTACCCAGCTCAGCTGAGCAGGTCAGGCCCCCAACCTATCTGGGTTTTGAACTCTCATCACAAAGCACAGCCCGCTGCTGCCCTCCAATCCAGCCCCAATCCACCCTATCACTTCTTTCACAGGCTGGCCTGTCAATTGCCTACTTGCCTAGAGAGGGTTCAAAGTGCTGAGAGGGGGACTGGATTGGTTTCTTGGGGCTGTCTGAAATGCAGGCGCCTCAAACTTGGGAACTGGCTGGAATCCAAAATGTTGTGTCTCACTTGAACACATTGTAAAGGGTTACTTGGTGATGTTGGGCAAGTGCAGAGGTTCTGCAGTTCTACTGACCTGGGTTCAAACCTTGGTTCTATCAAGCTGTGTCACTATGGGCAAGGCAAACACCTCTCGCTCTGGCCCAGGGCACCTTCAAGACCTTTCCATCAAGCTGAAACTGCAGACAGGGTTTGCATTGCTCCAGGGAGGGTGAATTGCTGATTAGAGATTCTTGCCCTGGGAGTGATTGTGCCAGGTGAGTCCCTTTCGGGCACCATTATGACTACTGCTAGAGAAAGCACCAAGCAAGCAAGATCTGCTGAGAAGAGGGCAGAAGTCCTCAGCCTAATAGGAAACCTTCAGCCTGGAGCAGGAGGAGCCTTTGTTCAACAGCTGAGAGAGTAAAAACGTCCCAGGAGGTGCTATCTGGGACTGTTTCCTTTTTCTTCATCTAGCCACTGATTCAACAAATATTTACTGAGCACCTACTATGTATAAGGCATGTTCCAGGCACTGGAGACACACGCAGAGAATAAGACAGAAAAAAATCTCTGCCTGGTAGAGCTTGCATTCTCCTGGCATGGGCAGAGGGAGGAGGAGAGCAGAAAATAAGCAGAAATAAGTGGTAACTTTGGAGAGTATTTGAAGACAATGAGAGCATTGAAAAAAAAAAAAAAGGAGCAGAATAAGGGAAACCAGGAATGCTACTACTAGGAGGGTGCTGCAGTTTTAAAACAAAGAAAGCTTCATGGAGAAGGGGACATTTGAGCAAGACTTGAAGATGATGAGGGAGTGAGCCTGGAAAAGAGCAAAATAGGTAGAGGGCACAGCCATTGCCAAGAGCCTGAGATTGCAATACACTACCTGCACTGAGGCTGGAAGTGAGTGAGCAAAGGGAACAAGGGTAAGGGGTGAAGAGGTCTCAGCTCATGGTCTGCTGGGCTACTGCTAGGACTTGGCTTTTTCTCTGAGGTGACTTGCCATTGGAGGGTTCTAAGCAGAAAAGCGATGTAATCTGACTTAGGTTTTAAAGGATCTCTCTAGCAGCTTGCTAAGCAAGGATGACCAGGGAGCTGGGATAAATGCAGGAAGACCTGTGGGGAGATTATTGCAACAGCCCACATGAGAGAAGATGAGAGCCAGGACCGGTGTTATCAATGCGGTAGTGGTGAGAAGCTGTCGGATTCTGGACACATATTCAAGTTGGAATTGAGTAGGACATGACTGAGCAACTGAGCACACATGCACACAACCAAGTTTGCTCATGGGTGACTCCAAGGGTTTTCGTCTGAGCAATGAGGAGGATGAAGATGCAGACAACTGGGGCGGAGGGGGACAGCTGCAGGCGAGGGGTGTTCTGTAACGGTTCCCCAGAGCTCAGTTCTAGACATGTTAACTTTGAGATGCTGATTAGACACTCTATGTGGCAAAGGCAGGTGGGCAGTTGGGTACATAAGACTGGAGTTCAGAGAAGACATTAGCACTGGGGAAACATCCTTGAGTGATGTTAGCATGTAGATGGTGTTGAAAGCCAGCAGACTGGACCTTTTGGGCAGTAACAGGGAGCACCTGGCTAGAGTGAGGTGGGAAACAGGACATAGGTGAGCTCTGAGAGCGTTATACTGGCGGGGTTTCAGAATAATAAGATGGCTCGATAGAAGTGACCCAGCCTGGCAGACTGACTCTTAAAATATATTCATAAAATGTCTGATTCCTCCAATATATTCCTTTAGGTACAGTGATTCATTTATTGTTTATGCATTCATTCGTCTATTTCTTCATTAGCTATTCATTTATTCACTGATTCATTAGTCATTCATTTACTCATCTGCTAAGCATCACTTTACTTCTGGTGGAGGGTCATTTCAAGATGATCCAGACGATCGCTTCTCGGCCTTTTGGCTAAGATCAAGCGCAGTATCAAGATGATCCAGACACGAGTCTTTCCCTCCGGGAGTTCACAGTTTCAGAGGAAGTCATGGGGCAGGTACATAAGAAACTCTCGTGTGGGGTGAAAGTGACCCAGGAGAGAAGTCTTGAGTAGGGAGAGGTGGCACCTGTGCCGGCAGGAAACAGGATGGCAGAGAGCGGGGCGAGCTGCCCGTTCGGGGAGGGCTGCCGAGCACGGTGGCCAGGTTTCTAAACTGACTCTGCCGGGTACTCAGCCTGTACCCACCCCTCGTACTCACCCAAGTCTCTTCCCCTTGCTGGTGAAATCACAGCTTGTCGGCACCTCACGGGATGGCTGTGAGGATGAAACGGCATAGTGCGTGCTCAGCACTTAGTCTCTGGCATGGGGCGGCACTTTTACCAGGGAGTGATCACACTGTTCTCCAGCCTCACTGCTGATTCCCATCCTCTTTTCCCAAACAGCCCAAGACAGGGGATTCTTGGAAAGGGAAGAGCAGTGGGGTCAGGGTAGCCCCTGAGTGTCCCTGGAGAGCCTCCCTGCACTGGGGCATTCCCTGCTGTGTCCTGACTCTTCTCTCTCAAAGGCCCAGGAGTGAACTGATGTCTCCCTGTCCTCCTGGGACAACCAACTGGACACTACCTGGAACGACAGAGGTGGAGGTGGTAATGGGGGCAACATCTGAGAGTGTGGTGCAGTCAGGACTCTGTGTTCCTGCAGACACACACAACACACCTGTCCCTGACTTCCTGGGGCTGAGATTTGGTAGAAAATTCATAACAAGCAGAAAGTAAGCTGCCGCTAAAATCTGTAGAGAGGACTGAGCAGACAAGCCACAAATCTTGCAGGCGGCAAGCTCCTGAGGTCTGGGCTTGTTAGTTTTAAAATAACACAGCAGAGAAGTGAGATAAAGAGCTTCTGTGGGGGAAGCTGTCAGACACCTCACCTTACACTGTTGGAACTACCCGAGGGGCCCCATCTCTCCTCCCGGGTTACAGAAACAGAGATTGCAGACCCAGGGCAGTGACTGTGTTGCTAGACCACAGAGCCAGAACTTGTCAGGGCTAAACCAGTTTTTGGAACTTTACCCAGGAGAAGCTGGGGTCCAGAGGGGGGCCAGCAGTACACTCAAGGACACTTAGTGCGTTAGGGGCTGACCAAGGACCACCAATCAGTCCTTCTGTAGCTGTAGTGAGAGCGCTTGGTCAGATCTTAGATGGTGAGGGGGTTCGCTGCAAATATCTCATGAGCACCCCTTCCAAGAAGGTTATGTCCATCCTTGGGGGGAGGCAGGGCATCCCACAGCCAGTGACTGGCTTAGGAGTACAAACAACTGTCTCCCTTGCAGCAAGGCAATGCTATTAACCCTCCAGAGCTCCCTGTGGGATCAGGCGAAGGGCAGATTCCAGCTGAAACTACACCGTGTCTTAGCGTTCTGTGCTGCCTAGCTTGCTTCCTTACCCCCTTTCTTCTAAAAGTATACCGTCAATAAGTCTGTGCATCCAAATTGCTGTCTCAGGCTTAATATCCTGGGAATTCCATCGAAGACAGACCCAGACCATGTATTCCTCTAACAAACTACTAAATACAAAACAATAGTTAAGTACTGCATTGTCTGGAGTCAAAGGGACATGGGTTTGAAGCTCTGCTTTGCTGCTCCTAGGCTGTGTTGACCCAGAGGAAGTGACTTAGTATTATCAAACCTTAGTTTTCCCAACTGAGGATGGCAAATGTCCATGGGTATGTTAATATTACCTGTCTCCTTAGACTGTTGTAAAATGCTTAGTACGTTTTCCAGACACATAACAAAGGCTCAACATATGTTATTTGATGAACATGTTGGTGATGATAGTGATGATGATGATGACGAAGATGATGGTGGCAGAATTAATGGACAGGTTGGTCCATTGCAACTCCACCAATCAACAGAAAGTTCTTAGAAGACTCTGCCTCTGAAGCTCCCGCACCAATCATCAGCAAGTTCTCACATCACACCCTTCCCGTTCATTCTCCTTTAATTCCAGTAGTCATGTATGGAAGTGAGAGTTGAACTATAAAGAAAGCTGAGCACCAAAGAATCGATGCTTTTGAACTGTGGTGTTGGAGAAGACTCTTGAGAGTCTCTTGGACTGCAAGGAGATCAAACCAGTCCATCCCAAGGAAAAGCAGTCCTGAATATTCACTGGAAGGGCTGATGCTGAAGCTGAAACTCCAATACTTTGGCCACCTGATGCAAAAAACTGACTCATTGGAAAAGACCCTGATGCTGGGAAAGATTGAGGGCAGAAGGAGAAGGGGATGACAGAGGATGAGATGGTTGGATAGCATCACTGACTTGATGGACATGAGTTTGAGTAAGCTCCAGGAGTTGGTGATGGACAGGGAAGCCTGGTGTGCTGCAGTCCATGGGTTCACAAAGAGTCGGACACAACTGAGTGACTGAACTAAAGCTTGTCCCACAGGCCCCTCCTTTGCCATTAATCCTTCCTTTCTGACAGGATTTCCTGTGGGAGAGAGGGATCTCTGGAGAGACCAGCCTTCTGACTTTACCTGGAAGTGACCATTTCTCAATGCCAGCCCAGGCATCCAGCTGTACTACCTGTAAGAGATGGCTCTTCCACAGTAATTCTGATTAAGGAGTTGATGGGAAAGGTCTGTCCCTCCACTGGGATTTTTACCTGCCTTTTAAAAGTCAAACCCATTACTGCAGGATTGCGAGTTTATTAGGAAACTTTATCTTTATTAGGCAGTCAGCTTCTAGATTATCTCCCTTCAACCCTGATGGGTTCCCCTAAGCCCTGAGAGCACTTGGGGCAGGAACAGACTAGGAGCTCTCAGGACAGTCCTAGCATGTGGACAGAAGTCTTTTTCAGCTCTGTGGTTTCTCTGTAGAGCACAGACAGTGCCTAAACCACCAGGAACCTCAAGGAGCCTTGGAATCAGGCAGACTGCAGCTTGAAAGCTGGTTTTGCTGTTTTCAAGCTGTGATCTTGGACGAGTCACTTCATCTCTCTTCTGCAGAATGGGGTTAATGGTAGTGTCCAGCTCATAGAGGTGATGCACGTAAGTGCTTAACACCATTCCTGGTGCAGAGTAAGCACTTAATCAATGTTAGCTGTCACTGTAATTGTAATTATTCATTGTAAATAGCCTTTGGGGCAGAGTCTCTCACTTGGATGTCTGCTCAAGCTGATCCCTCTGCCCGCAGTGCCCTCTTCACTTCTCTGCCAGGAAAAGCCTCACTCAGCCATCAAGGCTCAGCTCAGCTGTTCCTGAACAACGACCCCCCACCTCCCGCCACTGCCCAGTTCCTCATTGGAATAAATTCTGCACTCTCTTTGCTCCATGATATTGCAGCATAACCTTGACCAAGGTCCCTCATCTATTTAAGACTTGTTTTTTTCATTTTAAAAATGGGAATGGGACTTCCTGGTGGTCCAATGGCTAAGACTCTGTGCTCCCCATGCTGGAGGTCTGGGTTCGATCCCTGGTCAGGGAACTGGAACCCACATTCTACAACTAAAGATCTTGACTGCTGCACACAACTAAGACCTGGCACAGCCAAATAAATAACTATTTAAAAAGGGGATAATGTCTTATGTATTGGGGTAGCTGTAGGAAATATATAGTCATTAAGCAAAGCACAATGTCTATTATAATTTCAATTAGCTTGAAAGAGACTTGGTAGCTCCCATCAGAGAAAGAACTTCTGCTTGGTGAGGAGACTTGTGGATTATTCTTTCACAGTCATCTTTGAGGTGTAAATGGCTTCCAACCTGCCTGACCCTGGAAACAGGGGACTGGCCTCAGTGACCTCTGAAAAGTCTGTCCAATTCAAAGATTTTTGTGAGTCAGATTCTCCTCTGCATCTAAGTCATCCCCATCTCTTTGTCTCTTTCTAAACACATTGAGAGTGGAACAGAAGGGACCTACATGGCCCATTTATCCCCAATTTAAGGATGAGGTTGTCACCTCTAAACACAGTGTCTGAGTTCTGAGGCAGAAGCATAAGCAGACTAACTTCAACTCACTGTGTTACAGTAAAGGGATCGCATGCTCACTGAGCACCTATCATGTGACAACACCTCACCAGATGTTTAAATCCCATTATTTCATTTAGGTTTCATAATAAATCCTTGAGGTAGGTATTGTAAGGGTTGATTTTAGATGAGAAAAACAGAGACTCAGAGAAGTGTAGTAACTTGCCTAAGGACACACAGCAAGCGAATGAGGAAGCCCAGAGTTCTCAAGAAACTAGCTGGTCTCCAGACAGGATGGGCACACAGCCCAGCTTTTGGTATAACTCTCTTTCTACTGCAACCATGTCTCTGCCTCTGCCTCACTGGTGTTCTGTCTTCTTCCTATTTGCTTGCCTGCACCCGGTCGCCTGGCTGCTGTCTGCACAGTCTATTGACAGAGACACTCAATCAATCAGCCAGCTTGCTCCGACAGCTAAAAAACACCCCATCGACCAATTTTCCCTCCAGTGCCTTTCCACGGACCATGAAACCTCGCTAATTTGGAATTTGCAATGATTTCTGACACAGAACCTGCATTTCTCATTCTGGTAAAAAATAAAGAAAAAAATCTGAATGAAATGTTATCCTATGGAACCCTGGGGACTTCTGAGCAAGGCCCTGGCAGCCAAGAAGCCCTTTTCCACCCCTCTTCTCTTCGTTCCTTCTCCTGGTTTCTTCTACTTGCTTCCACTTTTAGGTTGGATGGTAACTGACAGTGCCATTATAAATGCTAATACTACTAATAATAACAGGAGATATTCATGGAGCATTAGCTATCTCCCAGCACTGTTCTAAGTGCTTTCCATCTGTTTGCCTGATAATCCTTGCCACAATTATCTGAGGCTGGTACAATGATCATCCACATTTTACCAATGAAGAAACTGAGGCAAGAGGGGATCCCAATAATAGGTGGTGGAGATGGAATTTGAACCCAGTCAGTCTGCCTCCAGAATCACTGTGGACAGTGACTGCAGCCATGAAATTAGAAGACACTTGCTTCTTGGAAGGAAAGTCATAACAAACCTAGATAGCATTTTAAAAAGCAAAGACATCACTTTGCCAACAAAAGTCCATATAGTCAAAGCTATGGTTATCCAGTAGTCATGTATGGAAGTGACAGCTGAACCATAAAAAAGGCTAAGTGCCAAAGAATTGATGCTTTTGAATTGTGGTGCTGGAGAAGACTCTTGAGAGTCTCTTGGACAGCAAGGAGATCAAACCAGTCATTCCTAAAGGAAATCAACCCTGAATACTCATTGGAAGGATGAACTGAAGGATAAAGCTGAAGCTCCAATACTTTGGCCACCTGACATGAAGAGCCAACTCACTGGAAAAGACCCTGATGCTGGGAACGGCTGAAAGCAAAAGGAGAAGGGGGCGGCAGAGGATGAGATGGTTAGATGGCATCACAGACTCAATGGATATGAACTTGAGCAAATTCAGGTAGATAGTGGAGGACAGGGAAGCCTGGTGTATAGAGGAGGACAGGGAAGCCTAGTGTACTGCAGTCCATGGGGTCACAAAGAGTTGAACACAACTTAGCAGATGAACAAAAACAACAGTCTGCCTCCAGAATCCATGGTCTTCACCTCTCCACCACTGTGCTTCTAGGGCTGAACACTATGGGGGGCCACTTGGGGACACAACATTACCCCAGTAGTGCCTCCTGCTTTGGGCCTCTGAAAGCACCATGCAATGATACAAGAAAATTTCATGTCCTTCTATAGCTGTGTGATGGGTATACAGAGCCAGGGACTGGAAGTCAGTGAAAAAGCTGCCTCCTGACTGTGTCCCTATGGCCTTCACCAAGTGAGAGGCACAGGACCTTCAGAAGAAACTGGTGGTGAGGAGTTTGAGAAGGCTCTTTTCTGGGTTCAGAATCCTGTTTTAGAGTATTAATTGCCCTTAGGGGCCAACCATCTAACCAAAACCCTGGTTTCTTT
Source organism: Cervus elaphus (assembly GCF_910594005.1). NCBI lineage: Eukaryota > Metazoa > Chordata > Mammalia > Artiodactyla > Cervidae > Cervus > Cervus elaphus. Next base: position 16,440,360 of record NC_057819.1, on the reverse strand, counting down.
CTATAGATATTTTACTCTATGTTGATCAAGATGCAAAACACAACTGGAAGGCTGTGTGCTGTCCCCTGCCCCTTTCCTGTGTAAAGGTCCTTTGGCATCCTTTTGCATAAGCCAAGAGTGGACTTGCCTTTGTGGATTTGAGGTTAAGAGTCCTTTTTTTTCAGATGGGCTCAGACTTCCTGGGCCCAGAGCCAAGCTGACAGTGCAGCTGCCCAGAACATTCTGTGTGTCCACCATGGCCTTGGTTCTGCACCAGAGGGCAGAAGAGCAGCTGGGGCAACTAGAGGCACAGCAGGGACCCACCCCGGAGGGTTGGCCACACAGGGATGCAGGGGGCAGACATTGCAGGTCAGGAGTACAGTGCAAATAAGACATGGAATTTAGAATCATTGTTTTAAAGTCTGGAAAAGCCCTACTGCACTCTTGTGACAGACCGTGAGTGTCACAAAATGCATGACCTCACTGGATCCCCATCTCAGCCCTGTGATGTAGGCACTGTTAAGCTTCCCATTTTACAGGTGGGGGAATCTAGGCACAGAGAAGTGAATTCCAGAAAAGCTGGACCCAGGTTTTCTCAATGTCAAGAGGAGTCATGTGGCAGCTCAGATATGTCCAGGGTGACCATAGTATTCACTGTCCAAACTGGGACACCTGGAGGATCAAAAGGGTACAGACAGTAGATACCCAGGATTTGCGGTCATCCTGGGCTATCTCCCTTTTCTGACCTTAAGACTTTAGTGTCCAACTGTTTCCTCTACTTCTCATCCTGCAAGTCCCACAGGCACCTGAGTCTTACCTGTCCAAACTTCAACACATCATCACCCCCACAACCTGTCCTCCAGCTCCACCTTCTACCTTCTTATGCAACCCACTATCCCCTGGGACCCCCTCTTTCTCTCACTCTCATATCCAGCCTATCAGCAAATCTTGACCATTTTGACTTCAAAGCATCTCAGCATCTGTCTCCTCTCCAAAGTCCTTGATGTGGATCTCAAGGGCCTTCAAGGTCCATAGCCCCGGCTGACCTCTCCAGGTGTGTCGTTCTCTGCTGCTTTCTCACTCACTGTGCTCGAAACATCTGACGTCCTTGCAGGGACCTGAACAGTCCTAGCATCTAGATGCAGCAGAGCACGAAACTTAAGGGCATGGCCTGGCACCAGATTACTTGGTTCAAACCCTTGTCCTGCACTTTGTGACCTTGGGTAATTGACTTCACCACTCTCGGCCTCAGAGCTTCATCTGTAAGATGTGGATAGTAAGAGTACCTGTCTCACAGAGTCATTTCAGGGACTAACAGTTAATACATGTAAAGCTCTTAGAACAGTGCTTATTTCTTACTAGTTAAGAAATGGCATCACTCACTTTGGCTCCTTCAACCTGAGTACCTCCTATCCATTTTTTACAGATTTCAACTTAGAATGCCACCTCCTCCAGGAAGCCATTTCTGACTACTTAGACCAGTTACATCCCTTCTCTATGCTTACAATATACCTCACTGCTTGATTTTCTCTTCCCCTGCTCTGGACCATGAAGCCTTTGAGGCAGAGCCTGAGTCTTTTCTAGCATTGTGTCCTCAGCACCTGGAAGGTGGCAAATCCATGGTGTCTTCAGTAAATATTGGCTGGATGGGAGAATAGATTGGATAAACAGCCTAATCAAGCCAGCGAGGGAGAGGTTAACTGAGGGGACAGACAGTGGATGGCAGTATGTCTCACTGTCAGTGTGGCTACAGATACCATTTGGGACAGTTCCCAAGTCCCAGGACATTGGCATTTGTAATAGAAATTTCTCCAAGATAAGCAGGTACTTAGGGCAGCTGGTCTCCCCTGAGGGCACTGCACGCAGAAAAGGAGCGTGGCTCTCCCCAGCTTTCCTGCTATAAATGCCTTGCTGTTCACCTTCCCACCTTCCAGACCACTAGCTCCTCAGCTCCAAGGGGCAGAGGACAAACTGGATCCCTCTGCTCATTGTTCAGAAGCCCCCACTCCCACTGACCTCACCTCCAGGTATTCCCCTTCCTCACCAGTTAGACTCTCTGAACACAGGGGCCTGGCTTCCTGTCCCAGCTTTGCCAGATACTTATAATGTGGTCTCGGGCAAATGAATTCACCTCTCTGTGCCTAGATTCCCCCACCTGTAAAATGGAAAGCTTAACAGTGCCTACATCACAGGGCTGAGATGGGGATTCAGTGAGGTCATGCATTTTATGACACTCACGGTCTGTCATAAGACTGCAGTAGGGTTTTTCCTGAATTTTAAAACAATGATTCTAAATTCCATGTCTTGTTTGCACTGTTCTCCCCACTTGCAACGCCTGCCCCCTGCATCCCTGTTTGGCCAACCCTCCTGGGTGGGTCCCTGCTATGCACCTAGATGCCCCAGCTGCTCTTCTGCCCTCTGGTGCAGACCCAAGGCCACAGTGGACACCCAGAATATTCTGGGCAGCTGCACTGTCAGCTTGGCTCTGGGCCCAGTAAGTCTGAGCCCTTTTCTGAAGAATCAGCTGACCAGCAAATGCCCCTGGCTGACTTGGGAGTGGGACCGTTTCTTTATATGCAGCCCTAGTGATGTGATCCCAGCCTGCTTGGTAGGCAAGTGGGGAGGGAGGCTGAGAAGGACGGGGCCACTATCTTGTGGGCATCTGGAGCCCAATCCTGCTGGGAGCCCTGGGAACCAGTGTAGACACACAGCTCCAAGTACTTTCATCTGAGGCACCTGGAGAATTTACCCTTCCGCTCCCGTCAGTCCCGACTGCAGGCTGCCCCCGAGAGGCGTTAACTTCTCCCCTCTGTCTTGGCACAGTGGGCTTAGTGGCTGGAGAGAGCCCTCAGGTACAGGCTCTCTGTTCCTGTTAGCTGGAAGTCTGGTTGACATCCTCAGAAACGGTGGGCACTGAGGGGAAATGGGCCGACTTCCCTGGAACTTTCACAAGGAGAGGTCCTGAATTCCAGGAAACACCAGACTTCACCCCCCTTGTCAAATCCTCCCTTCTTGCCTCCCTTCCTATCTCCTTCCTTCTTCCCCAGACATTTCCTGAGCTCTGACTCTGCTAAGCACCCTTCGTGTGTAAAGTTGAACAGGATCCTATGGCTCCCCAATCTGAAACCTCTTTCCTATAATGCTCAGAGAGGGGATGTGACCTGCTCCACATGAAGTGTCAGAGAAGTTAGCAGCAACTTGGTCCTCCTCCTTGAGCTTCACAGGCTACTCTGAAGAGGGTTCTTCCTGGAAACTCCATCCCAGCCCATTCTGCTGAAACCACTTCCTCTGGCTGCAGGCTGGGTGGGGGGTGGGGGGTGGGGGTAGGGGGCTGGAGCAAGGATCCAGAGGTCAAGCTGAGCTGCTGGGTGTGGCGGCTGGCAGCCAGCGACACCTTTGTCCCATGACTGCTTCCGGCTGAATCACTAGCCAGGCCGGTTTGGCTCAGTGTTTCAAACTCATCCTTATGTACTGGAACAATCTCAGGAAGAAAAACAGCATTTTGCCTTTTCTTACAATTTAAAAGAAGGGGGAACATCACAAACATACTTTGCATCTCGCCAGAGAGCGGCCCATTTGAGAAGATCAATCAAATGCTTTCAGTCAAAGCCTAAACAGGTCCACATTTCCCCAAATTACATGGGCTGAAGGGAAGGTGGGAGAGACAGAGGAAAGAGTGTTGAGGCTACGGTGGTGGCGGAATTATCCACAGCGTAGGGGGAGGGGCTCCACTGTCTGTCTTCAGTGGGGGTGGGGCAGGGAAAAGGCTGGACAGGGTGAGGGGCTCCTTCTCTTGAAGGAGGATCTTGGCTTGTGTTCAGAGGAGCTGCAGAGCCCCACGGAGACCCCCACTGGGAGTTTAGCCCACTCTCTAACTCTTGAGGAATAACGAAGCTGATCGTGAGACCCACAAGACAGAGCCACAACCCACAAGGGATGCTGCCAACTCAAGGGAGAAATGTCTCCCTGCAGAACAGCTCAGCGGTTGTCAGCCACAGCGTGACACGCTGATCCATCACGATCAATTGTAAGCTCTGTCATGGTTTTGTTACTAATGATTACTAAAGATGAAAATTTGGGAATGATTTTCAATTGAAAAATAAAGTATGAACACATGAATCTTCATCATCCCATCTAATGGCAGCTCCTTTCAAGTGGTAACCTTGGAGCTGTCCTTGACTTCTCCCTCGCAAACCCCAGGTCTTACCTATCAGCAAGTCTTGATGTTACCTTCAAAATATATCCAGAATCCAGGATTGAAATATATGTATTACTGCAAGTAAAACAGATAGCTAGTGGGAAGTTGTTGTATAACACAGGGAGCTCAGCCAGTGCTCTGTGACAACCTAGAGCGGTGGGATGGGTGCTGAGTGGGAAGAGGTTCAAGAGGGAGGCTATAAATACATATACTTAGGGCTGACTCATGTTGTTGTATGGCAGAAACCAATACAACATTGTAAAGCAATTATCTTCCAATAAAAAAAAAAAAAAATACCCAGAATCCAAACATTTCTCACCTCCTATGTGGCCACCACCCCGGTCCAAGTCCACATCATCTCTCACTTGTTCTCTCTGCTTCCAGCCTTGCCATCCTGCAACCTATTCCTCAGAAAGCAGCTGGAGGGGAGGGATCCAGCTAAAACTCAAGTCATGTCATGGCTCTCCTCTTTTCAAAGCCCTCCAAAGTCTTCCCTAAAGCCAAAATAATCACAAGACCCATGCAACCTGGCCTCTGTACACTGACCTCACTCCCCATTCTTTTCTCCTGATCTCTCTACTCCTGCCCCACTGGCCTCCTTGCTGTTCTTCTGAGATGCCAATTATAATTCTGCCTCAGGACCTTTGCACATGCCATTCCCCTTGCCTTGTACACTCTTCTTACATATATCCACATGACATCCTCCTTCATTTTCTTCAAGTCTGCTCAAATGTCACTTTCTCACTGACTTTTTTCCCCTGACAATCCTACATAAACGTTATTTAAAATTGCAACACTTCCCCACTGTACAATGATCTCTTCCTGCTTTATTTCCCTCTATTGTACTATATATTTTAAAAGATAATCATTTAAGTTTATTTTGCTTACTGTACAATTTCCCCACCCCCTACTAGGACTGAAGTTTCAAGAAGGTAGGGATTTTTGTTGTTGTTGCCTTTGTTCACAGCTGTTTCCTCAGACTCTTGAATAGTGCCTGGCACAAAGTAAGGGTGCGATTAAATATTTGTGAAATGAGTAATTGGATAGATTCATGATTCCTCCTTTAACAGAGTCCTTTACCCTGAGTTTTACTGTGTTTTCTTGAGCAGGAAAGGTGTGAAATTAAGTTTGTGTACTGAATGTTAACATTATGTGATCCTGGATTAAGCAAGGGGGTTTCCTGGGTATATGAACATCATCTGTCATATGTCTGGACTGTTGGGGAAAAAAAGGTTGACAGCACTAGGACTTATGAGTGGATTTACAATATCACATGAATCTTAATTGCTGTTTGACTTTGAGAAAGTTGCCTGCCCTTTCTGAGAGACAGTGGAGGGGCAATGGGACAGTCATTGCATCCAGAGCACTTTGGCTCCGGTTCTGATTCTCCCACCATGAGCTGAGTGACCTTGACCAAAGAACTTGATTTCAGAAATCGTTGTTTCCATATGTCCATCATGGGGAGAAAGAAGCCACTGGGTAACAGGAACAGCATCTATGAAGGTGAGATTTGGACTTGAATTCTGGCTCAGCCACTCCCTAACCATGAACTTCCTTTCTTTACCTTAAACGGGAATAACCCAGTCCCACTGGAATGTTGTGATGATTAAATAAGTTACTGAAAAGACAATGATATGGAAATAATAACAGCAGTTTTAGTACTTATATTCCAGTCTTTCCTATAAGTTTTTATAGATAACTCATTTAGTTTTCATCACAATGCTTTGAGGACAACATTATTATTCCTATTTTAAATAGGAGGAAACTGAGGCACAGAGTGGTTAAATAACTCACCCAAAGTCACACAGCAGAGCCACATTTCAAAGGTCTAAAATCAGCTCTTGCTCCCTGCTCCCTCTCTAGCACTGAATAGAGCCACTTGGGTCCTTAACATCCTTTCGCACCAGTCAACAGAAGTTGGGACTTAGAACCAGCCAACATCCCACATTCTCTAGGCGTGGCCCTACACCTTTAAGTACCAGCGTTCTCCTGAGCATCTGAGTGGAGAGGTATGCCATGTGGCTGAATTTGGGTTGATTAAATCAAGGAGAAAATCAATTAAATTTAAATAAAGAAAAAAGATTGGAAATCAGGCACAATGCCTTCCTAATTACAGCACCTAATCACTGGCTGAAAAAAAAATAACCACAGAACATTTCATTTCATATACGGCCTTGTGTATCTGAAGTGAGAGGCTCCTAATGAAATGCACATTTCCCCACTTGACTAGTAATTGACTAGGCGATCCTGGCAGTTTCATGAGTGGAAATGATCAGGCGTAATAGCCAGAGCTTTTAAAGGATGTGACAACACAGGATGCTTTGGGGGCTTATTGAGGGGTAGTTGACCCCAAGGTCTCCTTTCCTTGCAGTACAGCTCACAATTCTCCTGACAGTGAATGCAGCCACTGGGCAGGGCCAAGTGTGCAATGCAGCAGGCGAGCATGATTAAATGGCTTTTTTTCTGCACAGTCCGATGTCAGCGCAAACACACAGAGCTGGGGAAGATCACCGGCAATCAGCGGCCAAATGCCTCAAAGAAATTACTCTGACAAGTATCCCTGCCATTCAGATTCTGGATTATAGCCCTCTAATTGGTCTCCCTGTCCCCCATCTCCCTCATTCCAATCTTTCTTGTCCACTGCAGCTAGGGGCATCTTTATATAGGCACATCTCATTGAGTCACTTCTTTGATTAAAAACCTTCATTGGAGGCTCGTTGAGATTAGAGCAGTCTGGACTCCCTACCCTGGCTCAGGGTACAGATCACCAACGTGATCTGATTCCAGCCCATCATTTCTGTGGCCTTTGTTCCCTGTTCCTGCATCCTTTATTCCAAACATACTGACCCAGCAGAATTCTTTCAAATCTTTCCTGTACTCATGATTTCATGTCTTTGCATGTGCAGTTCCTTCTGCCTGAAACACCCTTCCCTTCACCTGACTAACCAGTCTCCCATGTGGCTAGACTTGCTTTTCAGACTAGCTTTCTCCTATCATGGCAAACATTACATGGAATAATAATTGTTCACGAGCTCAGTGAGGGCAGGGTCTTAGGTCTGTTGAACTGATTTCTCCCCAGAACCCAGGACAGTATCCAGCCCTGCTTAAAGACTTTGTTGAATGAGTGGGAGTAGACTCGCCTCGAATGGTTGTGATCATCTTCATGATGTAAAGCTTACTTCTTACAAGGTAACACATCTAGAACATCATCTCTCACCTGGTATGTTATCTTATCTTTTTTTTTTTTTTTGACTACTAGTGAGTGTAACAAGGCTCAATGTTTGCTTGCTATTCTGTCCTTTTAGAATGTGGGGGCAGTGACTAGAGCTCCTGGGGACATCATCAACTCAGTTAATTGGCCAACTAGCCCTGTTTATTGTACACCTGTGATTGCCCAGCATTGAGCTGGACAGCTGAGCTTTAGAATGCTGACAAAGGTGAAGCATCTATGGTACAATAGCTCACAGCTCAGTGCAAAGCAGGTGTGCAAATGGATGCTTACAACACCAGGCCATAAGGAAGGATCAATTTCCACAACAGTTCCTTCTACAGGGCAGGGGACTGAGGTGCAGAAATGTGCCATGGCTTTCCTGAAGTTACAAGTAGGAAAACCATACATCCCACCTGCCTCCCCTCAAGATGCCCATGCCATCTTTAGGTGGAGGAGAATCTCCCAAGCCACCAGTGTAGAAGCCAGATCCAGTGAAGTCATTTTTGAGATGGGTAAGCCTGAGTGCATTTGGAAGCAGGTGAGGTTTAGAGAAGCATCAAAATTAGAGTTAGTGACAGATGCGTTTCCAAGAAGTGAAGGTCTGGAGACCAAGAACCATAAACACTGGGTCTCTGCTCCAGGTCCACTGAATGATGTTGGAGAGAAGTTCTCTTAAAATTCCTTATTGTCTGCAGTTTGGAGAAGGCAAGTGTTGAACCACTCATTGCATTTATTCATTCATTCAACAAATACCAGATATTTAAATGAGCCAGGCAATATGCTAAATCCTCTGCAGACATTTTCTCATTTAATACACAACTCTTGAATTAAAGCTGATTTTAAGGTATTCTTCTAATATCTCCCCCTTTGCATATGGGGAACCTGGAGTCAGAAACAAAAATAACTTGCTAATGTTGTCAAAATTAATAATAATGATAAGTTAGCATTTTGTGGGTCATTTATTGCATGCCTGACATGGTGCTAAGTTAATACATCAATTTTAATCCTCATGACAAGTTGACGGAATAGGTATCCTTAATAGTCCATTTTACAGATGAGGTGATTGATATTTCAAAAGGTCAAGGAACTTGCCCAGAGTCAACAGATTGTGCCTGATGGAGCCAGAATCTTATTCTAAATCTGCTTTAGTCCCTAGCCCAGTACTAATCATTGTGGTCCCCGGACTGCTTACATCATAATCAGTTGAAACGTGTGTAAAATGCAGAATCCCAGGCCCACATGGCCCTCTAGAATCTGAGAGTAAGAGCGGGGAATCAGCATTTGATACAAAGTTTGTAAGTGATTCTTACACTCACTAAAGTTTGAAGACTTTGTTGCCACTCTTCATGAAGGGACTCAGCAGCATTCAACAAAAAAGAAAATATTCCATTTGACTTTCTCACTCAGTTGATTTGGAAAAACATAATGAAAGGAAGAAAATCAGTGAAACTCTCCCTGGGTCCCAGGAGGGCTGCAAGAAATGTAAAAATGAAGATGGCAAAGACATTTTGATGCCAATACTCCAGCAGATGTGTTTACGCAAGTCGGTTTGATTACAGGTGCTAAAAATACCCCTTTAAATTTAGGAGCCCAGAACATTTTCCAGTGCTTTACCAAAAAACAGCTTTAAAAAAAGTTTAATTCATTCCTTACCCCCGCCTCCTTCAACTAGTTATTAGTATTGATGCTGGAGTTCCAGTTTGTTATCGAGAATTATAATGGCAAATCATGAAGACATTTTCTCTGATTACACAGATTCTCAGTGTATTTGGCTCCCATCTCCCTGCCAGCCATTCCTCTGAATCAGCAAAGCACCAGCTGTACTCTTTGACTTCCTTGGGGTGGTTGAATACCAGACCTTGACAACTTCCCAAAATAAATTTTTCATCCAGAGGGTTCAGTCTGCACCTCCTTTCCCCAACCACTCTTGTTATGATTTTGTACTTTATGTCTTTGAATCATATAATGATGAGCCCTGAGAGGTTCAAAGACTCAATCCACAGAGAAGGAAACTAAAACACAGAAAGAAGGGGAGTAATTCACTAGAAGTGGCAAAAGCATGAAATAATGGGGCTAGTGCAGAGCCCCAGGCATCCTGCCCGTGGCATCTTCCCATTATAACAGGCTGCTTTTCCTGGAATGCTGATCTCCACCATGTACTAGCTTGTGATCTTTAACCAAGTTACTAAACCTCTCTGAGCATCAGTTTTCTCATCCACAAAATGGGAACAGTAGTGACACTCACCTCAAAGGGCTTTTGTGAGGATTAAATGATTTAATTCATGCAAAGTAGTAAGCACAGTGGGAGGTACATCCTAAACACTCCATAATGGCAGCTACCATCCTCCTTCTCATATCATCACGCAGTCCACAGCACATGCTGATCAGTGAGTGGTTGTACGTGTGTGTTAATCACTTAGTCACATCTGACTCTTTGTGACCCAGTGAATTGTAGCCCACCAGGCTCCTCTGTCCACGGAATTCCCCAGGCAAGAATACTGGAGTGGGTTGCTATTCTCTTCTCCAGGGGCTCTTCCCAACCCAGGGATCAAACCTGGGTCTCTAGCAATGCAGATTCTTTATCATCTGAGCCCCAGGGAAGCCCACCAGTGAGTGGTTACTAATACTAAAATTTTTTATCATTTTTTATCCTACTCATTTTTTTAATAAGAAGAAATAATGCCTTATAAAAAAAATAAACAAGTGTGCGGTAAATGTCAGTTGGATGTTTTATGAACGAACAAGAAAGATCCAAAATTACTAACCCCAAGTTTTGACTAACTTAACATTTATTTCCCTTGGAGATTAGGGATGCTGACCACTGGTTAACCTTCACATAACCCGTCAGCTCCTATGGAAGGGACACTGGCCTTGATCCCTGTTCCTCCTTCAAGACTCACTCAGAGCTCCCTGACCTTGGAGTCTTCCTCCGACCTTCTCTGAGCTTCTCCCACAAGGCTTGGCCTTAGAGAAGACCTTCTCTTTCATCCTATGTGGAAGTTCATTCTACTTGGCGTGGGCCTTCTAGGACTTCTCCCTTCCAGACCAGTGCAAGACCTCTAGACCAGTATCTTCACCGAAGACTCCCTTGGGAGCTATTTAAAATTGTCACTCTAAGGCAGGGGCCTGGCACTGATATTTTTTAAAACCACCTCCCTCCTTCCAGGAATCTATTTTCTTATAGAGCCAGAGATGAGAACTATTACTTTAGACCATAATAATATATATAATGTATTATATATAAAATTATATATATATATATATATATATATATATATATATATATCTGATTTTCTAGCCCACCTGACTCCAGCCCACCTACTCCATTGGGAGTAGGCTTTACTTGTCTTCTCATCTGCAGCCTTAACGTAGGGATTAACAAGCACTTAATGTTTACTGAATTAGGTGGCAATAACCTTTTACACTGGCTTCCCATGTGACTCAGAGGTAAAGAATCCACCCCACCAGTCCATGGGGTTGCAGAAGAGTCAGAAACGACTTAGCAACTAAACAACAACAAACCTTTTATACTAATCACCGTGACCCTTGTTGGCTCATAAAGATGGTACTTCTGATCTATTTAATCTCTGAGTCTCAGTTTCCCCATCACTACAATGGGGGTGAAAATCACATGTTTCTTGAAGCTACTTATGGTGAGCAAGCATTGAATGATATTATGTGGGTGAAGTGCCTAGGTGGAGTCCGGAATATCAGAAATGCCCACAAAAATGTGATCTATTTTTTTCCCCTTAACTAGTCCCTCAGCAGGTGGTCAGAGGAAAGGAAGGGCAGCAGCAGCAGTACTTAACCAGGTGGGCAATGTACACAACACCAGACACTGCCACACCCTCACCAACAGCATCACTACCGGCAACAGCGTTGTTAATAACGAGCCCCAACTCTGGGCAGACTCTTCTTCTCTCAAGCACTTTACATATATTATTTCCTTTAGGCCAATGATAAGCCTATTGAGACAGGCCTGGGACTGGGATCTTTTGCTGCAGTGCTTGAACCTGGACAAATGTCGCCTGAGCAACTAAATACAAAGAAACTATAAGGGACTAAAAATAACTGTGTGCACACACAGGTGGGGCAAATTCTGGACAACAAGACACAAAGAGACCAAAAAGCCCAATTGCCACTTCTGAAGAACTGGGTAGAGTGTTGGGAGTGAAAGCAGGGTACTGCGCATGCCCTCTGCACACACCACCAAAGGGCAGGCAAACCGCCTAAGCCACTCCTCTGGCCCAAATCCTTGGTCATACCCCTGCCCTCACCCCATATAAGGAACCAGCTTGCACCTCGCTCAGGAGTGAGGAAGCGGACCTGTTACTTGTTCTCATTCCTTCTGCTATAGCAGGGGCCCCAATAAACCTTTGCCTGAATTTCCTGTCTGGCTTATGATCAATTTCTATTGATTAAGAAGACCAAGAACTCTGGTTGGTGGCATTATAAGGTAGGTATTTCTATGCTGGTTTTTAAATGAGAAAATGAAGGCTCCCAAAGGTTATTCAACTTGTCCAAGGTCACACAATTAAGTAGTCATGACAGTGTCAAACCCAATGTTTTTAACCACCTTCCTCATGTTCATCAGTGCACTTACCAATTTTTCAAAGACAGGCAATTCATTTTGCAAACTAGCTCCTGGTTCCTGGAGTGTCACATTCTTTCCTTCTTTGTGTGCCCAGCTGAGATGACTCATTCCTCCTATCTCATGTGTTTGGTCAAATCACCAGACAATGGACAAATTGGCTGTTACCTGTTTTCACCTTTCATTTCTTTGTTCTCCTTTGGAGACAATAATAATTGTGGACACTTTTGAATCCATCTGAGCTAGATTCAAATCAGAACTCTAACTCTGCGACTCTGGGGCAAATGTCTTAAATTAGCTGAGGTTCAGTTATTCCTTCTGTACAATGGAGCTAAGACTAGGGGCCAACTCACAGGGCACTGGTAAGGATTGGATGAGATGATGCATGCAAAGTGCCTTGAACCTAACGAGGGCTTAAGATGAGCTAGTAAGTGGCAGTAACAATAGTTGTTGTTCCTCTTTAGAGAAGACAGTCTAGATGCCCAGAGGCCGGCCACCTGCCTGCAACCAGAGCAGACTGGCTGACTGCCTGGGTCCTGGAGATGTCCAAAATTTCTGTTCAATTACCTCCATCTGTGTGTAAAACAGTCCCTGCGTAATGGACTGATTAATCTCCTTATCGCATGGAACACACAGTGTAATTACATCAGAGAATTCAGATCCCCAAGCGCAACATCAATCAACTCAGAGAGGGCAACTTCACCCTCCCTTCCCTAATAGCCTGGGGAAAAATAATATGTCTTGTCTCTGCCTCCCTTGCTCCTTCTTCCCTCTGATGTGAGGTTGGGACTAAGGATGCCTGTGTCAAAAGCTGCCTGGGGAGCAGGTTGGGAAGGAAGGTAAGGCAAGGGGACCTCTTTTGGGGGTTATTACTTCTTGGGTTCTGTGAAAGCTGTCACTCCACACCCCTTGTAAGTTGCTACTTGAGTTTGGACTGAATAAATATGGAGGTGGGATGGGGAGAAGAAGCCCCACCTTTAAAAAAAACAGGATGGCTGGACAGAACAGTAAAAATAACTATTCATGGTTGTCTTTTTATTGAACCCTAACTATTTAGCTTTTTAGATAAGAGGTTATCTCTTTTTGTCTCCTAATAACCTTGTGAGGTAGGTGCTCTTATTATTCCACAGAATGTAAATGAAAAAACCAAGGCTTGGAAAAGTAAAAGGTCTCCTGGCTAGTAAGTGGCAGAGCCAGGAATCAAAGGCTGCTGAGTCCAACTCTGAAACACAAGCTTTCTGACTCTGTTCCTGTTCCCATCCAGAAGCTCCGGGTCTGTACCAGAGGACACCTAGTGTAACTCAGCCACCCTCATCCCCTTAGCCACCTGAGACTCAGCCATCCACTCATCAAATAAGTTAAAAGCATTAGCTATGTGCCGGACACTGGCCAGGTGCCAGAAGGGCAAAGATCTACATACTTGGAGCCCACTCTCAAGGTGATCTCAGTCTGATGGAGAGGCTGCATGCCCACACCTTCATTGAGAAGTTAATGATGGTGACAACACCATGGATGAAGCTCATAGACATTGCTTTGCAGAAGAAGCCAGACATAAAAGATGGAGGTGGTCCAGGGTATTTTTCTGTTTCTATGAAGTTCTAGATCAGGCAAATCTAACCTATCATGGAAAGTCATCAGGACAGTCATGACCTTTGGAAGCTGGGAACTAAGGAGAGATCTGAAGGAATTTTCTTGGTGGGAATATAGGTTTCAAGGGTGTGTATTTGTGAAAACTCATTGAATTGTACACTTAGATTTATGTGTTTCATTGTTTGTTATTTTTCTTGGGCTCCAAAATCACTGCAGATGGTGACTGCAGCCATGAAAAGATGCTTGTTCCTTGAAAGAAAAGCTATGACCAACCTAGACAGCATATTAAAAAGCAGAGACATTACTTTGCCAGCAAAGGTCCATCTGGTAAAAGCTGTGGTTTTTCCAGTAGTCACATATGGATGTGAGAGCTAGACCATAAAGAAAGCTGAGTGCTGAAGAATTGATGCTTTTGAACTGCAGTGTTGGAGAAGACTCTTGAGAGTCCCTTGGACTGCAAGGAGATCAAACCAGTCAGTCCTAAAGGAAATCAGTCCTGACTATTCATTGGAAGGGCTGATGCTGAAGCTGAAGCTCCAATACTTTGTCCATCTGATTGGAAGAACTGACTCATTGAAAAAGACCCTGATTCTGGGAAAGGCCAAAGGCAGGAGGAGAAGGGGATGGCAGAGGATGAGATGGTTGGATGGCATCACCGACTTGATGGATATGAGTTTGAGCAATCTCCAGGAGCTGGTGATGGACAGGGAAGCCTGACGTGCTGCAGTCCATGGGGTCACAAAGAGTTGGACACAACTGAGCAACTGAACTGAACTGAAACTCTCCCTAAAAAGTACTGTGAACAAATATCAAAAAATAACAATGGTGGCAGCCATTTGTTGTGTTTAGTATGTGCTGAGCCTTTGTGAGCATTAATACATTTAATTCTCATAACAGCATTACTGAGGCTCATAGAGGGTAAGCAACTTGCCCAGGATTACACAGCTAAAAAAGCCAGGGCCAGTGTTCCAACCCAGACCTGTTTCTGACACATAAATCTGTGCTTCCAGTCACTAAGATATCCTATCTTCCCTTTGTCATAGTGCTTTCCCTTTTGTAGACTTGGTGGCTACCTAAAATATCCCCACGTAAGACAGATTAATATCGAGCTCTTCCACTTGCAGCAGGGAAGGATAATTTGGGTACCCGGCTGCTCAACCTTCTTCGTGTTCTTTAAGGCGAGCTCAGAGATAGCTCCACAAACTACAATTTGGAAACTACTGACAGAGGTGGATGCTCAGGCTTCTCAGCTCTTAAATATGAGGAATCTATGACTCTGAAGGCTGTGGTCTGTCTTGTCTACAACTGAATCCCCTCTGCCTAGAATACTGCTCTGGTCCTATAAACAGATGAACAGTCAGGTGATTCAAAAGTCAATTCACTCAGTGGGCAGGTAGAAAGAAGTCAGGTATTTTTTATCCTCCCATTTGAAGAAGCTCCTGGACAGAAGAAACCTGTAGACATGTTTTGCTTGTGCTACACGGTACTTTCCAACACTCAAATTCATGGCCATTTCAAAATCAGGTGTTTCATGTACAAATTTCAATTTTAAGAAATATCAACATTGGAGATGAGGGACTTGCATTGCTCTCTCAAGGCAGCCGTCAGGCAGATGGCAACAGCATGTAGATGTAGGCAGCAGCAACCTCCTAACTCATCTCAGTCCCCACCTGTTATCCTCAAAAGCATTGGGAGTCCACAGAGCTGGTCACACCTGGGTCCAGCCTTGCTGGGCATCCATAACTTGGGGGACAGTTGGTAATCTGTTGGTGGCTTTCTATTCCTGGCAACTTCTAAGAAATAACTGGCCTGTATAAGGCTGGCCCAGAAAACCAAAGCCCACCCTTTCTCTTCCAGGCGAGAAGAGACAAGGTGACTTCACATCTCATTGGCTGGGGATGCTCCAGAAATTGCCCACATGAATCCACCCCCATGTCCTCATTTCCTGGTAGGAAAAAAAAAAAAAAAAAACCAGCCTCCTACTTTCTCCCTTCTCACGCAGGACTCTTTGTTCTCAGGCTCCAAAATGCAGGCTCAGCCCCAGCCAGGCTCGGGGAGTGTCATGAAGCAGACACTGTGCTCTCCAGCTGCGGGGATTATATTTCAATCATGGAAATCCATGGAAATCCAAATGTGCATCAACAGCCCGTTACTGATCTGGCTCCTTCAGAATCAGGGAAGGCACTTTCTGTAAATACAGATTCCTGGGTCCTGACCTTGGGGACTCTGAGCTAAGAGGTCATGGTGGAGAAGGGATCGACTCCAGTATTTATATATATAGAAAACTCTTCAGGCTGGTGATTCTAGTGCCCAGCCAGGGGTGGGAGCCGTAGATAACAGGCTAAGCCACTCTGTGTTCCACTTGCTCTGCCTTCCATCTCTTTAAATGTTGACTTTTCTATTTGGGGCTCTCCTGCTTCTATTTTTGCCTCACCTTGAACTTCTCCCAAAGGAGATCTACCTAAGCCTGATGGCTCCTTCCCTGGTTTTCCCCCTCAGCTACCCTGAATTATAACCTTTGGCCTTAGCTTGGACCCCCCTCCTTTCCCCTAGTTGCCAGGCAGAAAAAACACACTCCGGAACAGGATCTTTGGCAGGTGGCATCGCCCTCACCCACCATAAGCCTTGCATGGGAATTTCTTGCTCCTTCTCCCCACCATTGCCTCCTCTCCATGTCTAAGCCTCGCCTTCCTTTTAGGATCAGTTAATGGGAACAGTGCTGTTTTATCTCTTGGTTTTGGAAATCCATCAGCTGTTCTAGACACCTCCATGGCAGGTACTTGGAAGAAATCAGTCCTGAGCAAGAGCGATAGAAGCCCCGTGGCAAGCTGTGTGTGGATTACCATGCTCAGGGGTCCACGTGGATGGGAAGATAAATATCTAAAACTCCTATAGCCATGGAAACAGCGGCACTTCAAGGTGATTTTTGCACACACAAAAGGAAAAGAAAATGGAGTTTGGGTGAGGGCCCTACCCCCACTGTAGCTACCTAGTCTTTCTGCTTGTAGAAAGGGCCAGTTTAGAAAGGAAGGGAAGGAGAAAGAAACAGGATAGATGATTTGGCTGTGGGGGTAAGCAATCTGCACAAAGCCTGCTTTTTCTCTTTTTGTCCTCCAACTCCCAGGCTGGATCACAATAGTTGATGATGGCAGTTATGATGATGATGACAACTAACAGGTATTCAGGGCTTGCTATGAGTTGGCTCAAGTCAGACACTGTTCTGCAGGCTCTGTTTGCATTTACTCCTTACAACAGCTATGACAAAGGTTCTGTGTACCCATCACTGATTACAGAGGAGAAAACTGAGGCAAGAGGAAGTTCCAAAACTTGGCCAAGCTCACCAAGCAGTGGGAGGAGGTAGAAGAGACGAGTACTTCTCAGTCTGAATCTGAAGACTGACATTAAACAACAAGCTGTGCTGGCTCTGGTCATCCTAGGCCCTGTCCCAACTTGGACATCCCTGGTGGACTTATATTTTGTGAACATCTGCTAGGTAAGGTGTGTGCCACCAGCCACTTGCAGAACTTGAAATATATCCAGGGAGGCCAGATTTAATAAAAATGGGTCCTAGAATGCCAGGCACTGTGCTAAGAGATTTACAGCATGACCTCATTTAATCTCCCAACTACTCTATCACCCAATCTTACAGGCAGGGACACTGAGGTTCAGAGAGATTAACTCACATGATCCAAGTCACACAAGATGTGATGGAGGAGCTGGGATTCAAATCCATGCTTACTGGCTTCTAGAACTCAAGCTCTGACCCAGCAGATTCATGAAAAGGGAACAAACCATACTAGGGTAGTTTGTGTGTGCTCAGTCGCTAAGTTGTGTCCAACTTTTGCGACCCCATGGACTGTAGCCCACCAGGTTCCTCTCTCCATGGGATTTTCGAGGCAAGAATACTTAATTGGGTTGCCATTTCCTTCTCCAGGGGATCTTCCCAACCCAGGGATCAAACCCATGTCTCCTGCATTGGCAGGTGGATCCTTTACCCCTACTGTCACCTGAGAAGCCTCCACAATAAGCTATAGCATGATGAAAAATACTGGGTCCCTGTGTCTTATTTGTACAAATGTTTACTGAGCACCGACTATGTGACAGGCATAGTACTAGGCACTGAGGATAGGATGTTGAGAAAATCTGCCTTCGTGGAGGTTACAGTCAAGTGAAAAATGCAAAAAGATATATAATTGAACAGAAGAACTAGGAAGGAAATGACCAGTCGTGGGTGGACATGAGGTAGGAGGGCCAGACCAGAAATGAGTGAGCGAGACAGGATGAGGGAAGATGGGCAGGGCAGGCAAGAGCTGACTTTGCAGAACCTGATAGGCAATGAGTACTGTTTGGACTTGATTCTGAGAGCAGTGGAGAGCTCTTGATGGGGATTAGGCAGGAGAGGAACATGGTCAGCTCTGCTCTTTGGAAGGACCTCTCTGGCCCTTCATACCTTCATTTGTATGATATTACAAATATGTATGTATGAACACACATATGAATGTGTGGAGTAGGGGCCAGAGCCACTGGTAGGAAAGCAAGTAGGAGGACCTGGTAGGGATTTTGACAAGAGATGATGGTGGGTTGAGGAAGGAGGAAGGGACTGTGAAACTTGTTCCCTGGCATGCATTCCTTCCCTAAATCCAATCAGTGCTGCTAGTCACAAGCAACCTCAGGTGAAGGGGTGTGGAGGATTTAGTGTAAATGCATCCTTCAACTTGAGGAGGCAACATTTCTACACTGGACCAGTGGTCCTCAAGCTTAGGCATGCCTCAGAAACACTTCTGGGGCTTGTGATGACTGAAGTGTCTGGTCCTACTCCCAGAGTTCCTAATTTGGTCATCTGGCCTGGGACCCAATAATGTACATTTAGGACAAGCTCCCAGGAGATATTGCTTCTGTTGATAGTGGGGCCACATTTTAAGAACTAGTAGTATAGAGTTAAAAAGGCACCAGTGTGCAGCTATATTCAGGGTTGCAGCAACACTCAGGGTTGAATCCAGTATCTGCCTCTAATTAACCTGGGTGCTACTGGATTACCTCTCCAACATTCAGTTTTCTTCATCTATAAAATGGAACCAGTAATATCAACACTGTGAGTTTGTTGTGTATTTATAGTAAATCAGGTAAAAAGCTTATTATAGTATTTGTCACATAAAGGGGGCTCAATAAATAGAAACCGCTGTTACTGTTATTACTCAGACAAAAAGATCAAACCAACACTTAGCTAGGACATGTTAGGACTGGGACTAAAAATGGTACTTTCAATGAGCACACAAAACCTGAGGCCACTAAAGTGACGAGCAGCTAATATCAGCGAATAACAAAACTTTAGCAACACATATTAGAAGTTATTCTTTGCCAAACAAGATACCAAAGGCAGCCAGGAAACATACGTCTTCATGGCTGCTAAATGAACTTGTTTATTTATCTGTCTCAGTTCAGTTCAGTTCAGTTCAGACTCTTTGCGACCCCATGGACTGCAGCCATCAGGCTTCCCTGTCCATTACCAAATCCCAGAGCTTGCTCAAACTCATGTCCATCAAGTCAGTGATGCCATCCAACCATCTCATCCTCTGTTGCCCCTTCTCGTCCTGCCTTCAATCTTTCCCAGCAACAGGATCTTTTCCAATGAGTCAGTTTTTTGCATCAGGTGGACCAAGTATTGGAGTTTCAGCTTCAGCATCAGTCCTTCCAATGAATATTCAAGACTGATTGCCTTTAGGATGACTGGTTTGATCAACTTGCAGTCCAAGGGACTCTCAAGAGTCTTTTCCAACACCACGGTTCAAAAACATCAATTCTTCAGCACTCAGCTTTCTTTATGGTGCAACTCTCACATCCATATATAACTACTGGAAAAACAATAGTTTTGACTATATGGACTGTTGTCAGCAAAGTAATGTCTCTGCTTTTTAATATGCTGTCTAGGTTGGTCACAGCTTTTCTTCCAAGAAGCAAGTATCTTTTAATTTCATGGCTGCAGTCACCATCTGCAGTGATTGTGGAGTCCAAGAAAATGAAGTCTGTCACTGTTTCCATTGTTTCCCCATCTATTTGCCATGAAGTGATGGGACTGGGTGCCATAATCTTAGTTTTTTGAATGTTGAGCTTTAAGTCAGCTTTTTCACTCTCCTCTTTTACTTTCATCAAGAGGCTCTTCAGTTCCTCTTGGCTTTCTGCCAGGGTGGTGTCATCTGCATATCTGAGGTTATTGATATTTCTCCTGGCAATCTTGATTCCAGCTTGTGCTTCATCCAGCCTGGCATTTCACATGGTGTACTCTGCACATAAGTTAAATAAACAGGGTGACAATATATAGCCTTGACGTACTCCTTTCCTGATTTAGAACCAGTTCATTGTTTTATGTCTGGTTCTAACTGTTGCTTCTTGACCTACATACAGATTTTTCAGGAGGCAGCTAAGGTGGTCTGGTATTCCCATCTCTTTCAGAATTTCCACAGTTTGTTGTGATCCACACAGTCAGAGGCTTTGGCATAGTCAATAAAGCAGAAATAGATGTTTTTCTGGAATTCTCTTGCTTTTTCCATGATCCAACAGATGTTGGCAATTTGATCTCTGGTTCCTCTGAACTTTCTAAACCCAGCTTGAACATCTGGGAGTTCTCGGTTCAAGTATTGCTGAAGCCTAGCTTGGACAATTTTGATCATTACTTTCCTAGAGTGTGAGATGAATGCAATTGTGTGGTAGTTTGAACATTCTTTGGCATTGTCTTTCTTTGGGATTGAAATGAAAACTGACCTTTTCCAGTCCTGTGGCAACTGCTGAGTTTTCCAAATTTGCTGGTATAGTGAGTGCATCACTTTCACAGCATCATCTTTTAGGATTTGAAACAGCTCAGCTGGAATTCCATCACCCCCATTAACTTTGTTCATAGTGGTGCTTTCTAAGGCCCACTTGAATTCACACTCCAGGATGTCTGGCTCTGGGTGAGTGATCACACCATTGTGGTTATCTGGATTATTAAGATCCTTTTTGTATAGTTCAGAGCTTCCCTCCTAATTCAGTTGGTAAAGAATCTGCCTGCCTTGTAGGAGACCCCGGTTTGATCCCCGGGTCAGCAAGATCCCCTGGAGAAGGAAATGGCAACCCACTCCAATATCCTTACCTGGAAAATTCCATGGACAGAGGAGCCTGGTGGACTGTAGTTCATGGGGTCACAAAGAGTTGGGCATGACTAAGTGACTAACATTTTCACTTTCACTTTTTCTGTGTACTCTTGCCACCTTTTCTTAATATCTTCTGTTTCTGTTAGGTTCATACCATTTCTGTCCTTTATTGTGCCCATCTTTGCATGAAATATTCCCTTGTTATCTCTAATTTTCTTGAAGACATCTCTAGTCTTTCCCATTCTATTGTTTCCCTCTATATCTTTGCACTGATCACTGAAGAAGACTTTCTTATCTCTCCTTGCTATTCTTTGGAACTCTGTGTTCAGATGGGTATATCTTTTCTTTTCTCCTTTGCCTTTAGCTTCTCTTCTTTTCTCAGCTATTTATCTGTGTATTAAATGGGAAATTCTTTTATTTTTCCATCCATCATTCATCCAGCCAGCTGCTTACCCATAGATTTTTATAAAGTCATATTTTGGGCAAAAAACTGTTCTAGGTACTAAAAACTTCAATGGACAAGACCCTTGGTCAAGTGGTCAAGCATTTGTGCCCTCTGGCATTCTAATTGGCTCCTGCTTCCATATTTTATCCAAGGACTTTGACTCACCCAGAGCAGTCTACATCTTGGTAAAGGTAGGTAGGAGGCAGGAAAGGAAAAAAAAAAAGAGCAGCAAGTCCCCAACTAACATGAAAACCAAAGGAGCGAGGGGGTTAAGAATTAAGACTCCAGGGACAGATCTGATATATAGTCCTGACGACCTTGAATAAGTAACCTTTGTGAGCCTCAATTTTTCTCTCTAGAAAAAAATGGGAGTGTGAATAGTGCCCATTTCATGGGGGTGCCTGTGAGATGATATGTAAGATATATAAAGAGGTTGGCATGATTCCTAGTATATATTCATCAAATGCTAAACAAATCACAACTATTACTGTTCACAGTGGAGCAGGAAACATAAGGTTCAATGGGGGCAATTTGCTCAAATCAATGTCTTCATTACCAGTTGAAGTCAAAATTGGCTTGGGGTTTTCCTTGAGAACTTCCTCCCCCAACCACCAAGAGACAAGAAAAGAGCATTCCCCCCCCACTCCCTTTTCCACAAATTTCTGCCTAATAAATCAGTATCTGGTTTGAGGAACACAAAAGAAAAGCACTTATCATGTCTAATATTGGAAAGCACTTTCTGCATCCCCTTCTTACTTTACCCCAACAAAAACCTAAGCTTTAAATAAGCTAAGTTTTCTTTGCATCATTTTAAGAAGAAGGAAACAAGCCCAGGGAAGTTAAGTGGCTTACCAAAGGTCACACAGCAAATTAAAAGCTGGACTCTGGCTAGTTTTCTTATATCTTCTTCCCACAACACCACATGACAACCTGAGTTCACTTTCTTGGTTTGACTCCTTTTAATAAATAGGAAACCAGAGGACTTTGGCTGACTCCTCTGTTTTGTTTTTTTTTTTTTAATACTCTACCACCACCATTGGAAAAAAAAATGTGTATGTGTGCATTTTTGGCTACTGTGAATTATTAATGACAATACCTTTAGTGTGTTAATTCCATTCCTTTGTTCAAAACATTCCTTTTGGCATTGGCAACAGCACTGAAATAAATAGTTTATTTGCCAATAACATAGCTTGTTAAATTTTAATCAAATAGAGTATTGTAAGCACGTAGTTACTGGGATAAACCCCTTGGGAATCAGAGAGATCACTTTAGAAATGAATTAATAATGGAGCCTTTGGAAACCAAAATGAAATGGCCAATGGATCCTTGAAGTGAATTACCCCTATTTGAGTTGTAAATCAATGGAGTTGAGTATAACCCTACTCCCATTAAAATCTCCTTGTTAACTATTTTTGGAAGATAATAGGAGCAACCCAAGGTGTGGGTATTGCTTTGCTTCTCGTTTTCTTTTGAAAAGCATAAGCTCTTCTTATGATGTTTTGAGCATGTTGTCCAATATCCTCACATGTTACATCCTGGGGATCTGACTTTAGGAATGGATCTGGCTTTAGGAATGGAGACGGGAGGCCACACCCATGACTTCCATGAATTTCTCTCTCTCTGTGTCTTCTTCATGCTCAAGAGAACAAGATGTCACTTTTGGTGTGTGATGATGCTCTTGTCACCAGGAGGATGAGTTGTTTCTGTTTTTGGAAAGGGTTTTAGACAGAACCTTTTACTCTTACTTGCATATCCCCCTATGGATCAATAGCTAGCACTTGGGAAATGATTATATGGTAATTTTTAGGACTGTTAATTAATATTTAAATTCTTTACTCAGGGATGCAGTAGTATTGTACCTACCCTTCCCCTTAAATTTAGGCCTGATGCCATGACTTGCTTTGACTGATGGTGTGAAAGGAATTGATGTGTGTAACTTCTGGATAGAAACCTTTAAAGGCAAGTGTGAAGTTCACAGTTTTCCCTTTCCCCCTGCCTTGTAACTACAGGCTTTTCAAATGGCAGAAGTTCATTTGGCCTGGGCTTGTGAGAAAGGACATCATGAGCAGAGTTTCCTGTCAACCAACAATGAACATGTAGGGTGAGCATGAAAAGAAACCTTTGTTGTCTTAGGTCTCTGACATCTGGGGGTTGGTTGCTACTTCAGCACAATCTTTACTGATAGATGTAGGATAAAGTCTCATGCATACATTACTATGGATTTATGATCATGCATTTATGCACACATTTATGTTACATGTATTTATGACCATAAGATAAAATCCAGGACTTCTAGTTCTTTGGGGGGAAACAGAATATGACTTGTTCATCTTTGAACATCCATTGCCTAGCAGAGTGCCAGCTGTTTAGTGGATGCCAGCAGTGTTTTCTGAAGTAATGGTTTAGAAACATGGTAGCATAATCTCTGGAGTTAAATGGCTGAAATGATGATGATACCACTGCTGTTGCTGCTGATGGTGGTGGTGGTAGTGGTGGCAGCAACCACCTTATTGATGACACTAGCATCCACTGAAGGCTTACTATGCGCCTAGCCCTATGCTAAATAAGCTGACAAGCAATATATTATTCAGTTCTTACAGTAGCCCTTAAGTTAAATATTAATATTATCTTGTGTATGTGTATGTATTACGTGCATGAGAAAGCAGTGCCACGAAGTAGGTAAGGTAATTGACTAATGCCATTAGTAAGTGGCAGAACCAGGAGTCAAACCCAGATATGCCTATCCAGTAGATTCTCAATGAAGGTGGGAGATTTGGTCTTTGAGGACATTTGACAATGTCTGGAGACACTTTGAGTCCAGACACTTTTGGTTATCACAACCAAGAAATAGAATAGGCATTTGGTGGATGTAATCCAGAGATGCTGCAAACATCCTACAATGCACAGGGAAGATCCCCAAATGAACTATCCAGCCCAAAATGCCAATAGTGCCAAGAAACCTTTATATATTCTTATGGTTCTCTTAACCACCAAGTTACACTCTCTCCAAATCTACCTCTTCAGAAATCAGGGAGACTAAAGCTTAGAGATTCCCACCTCATCCTCCTGAAGACTTACTGGAAATAAATATACGTGTTTCTGACCTGATTACATTATAAAACACAGATTTATATACAACTTTTCAGGAGCACACATTTTCCAAAAAGTGAGAGATGCCCAAAGGGTATGTAACTAGTAACTTCAATAGGTAAGGATGGCTGGAATTGCAGCCAGTTAGCGGTTCACGGTTGAATTCCCTAAACACTTAAATCCTTTAATCAGTGCCCGCTGTCCTTGGTGCTGAAACACTGTCAGGCTCTCACTGACATGAAGCAGCAAAGCCCCTGGGTTTGAGCGGAAGTTCTGACCACGCGCCCAAGTGCTCACACAGGGCTACACATTTTTCCTTTTCTAGCCTCCCTATTTCAAGGACATTCTGCCCCCACCTCTGGAACAAGTTAATTAGCATACAGGAAACTGCTATTTTTGAGTCCATCTTGAAGAATTTTTGGTCTGGGGCTTGACAGGGTGGTGATTGTTTTCCTTATATTATTCATTCCTTCAACCTCCAAGGGCTTTTCTGCCAAAGAGTACACAGCTCTGCCATATATGCTGATGTGCGCGCACGCACACACTCTCCACAATAAGACGTGGTGGGGGGCAACAGGCATGCTCAGATGAGATCAGGAAGTAGGGGCTCTGAAAGGGTGAGGTTGGGAAGTGAAATAACAGAATATAGGGCTTCACTATAAAAGAAAACAACAACAACTAGCCAGTGACTAGGATGTTGTTGCCAGGTGAGGATTATGTTTCTTCCTCCCTTCTTAGACTATAGGCCTTATAAGGTTGATAAGGGCTTCCCTCCTAGCTCAGTCGGTAAAGAATCTGCCTGCAATGCAGGAGACCTGGGTTCAATCCCTAGGTTGGGAAGATACCCTGGAGGAGGAAATGGCAATCCACTCCAGTATCCTTGCCTGGAAAATCCCATAGACAGAGGAGCCTGGCAGGCTACAGTCCATGGGGTCACAAGAGTCGGATACAACTTAGCGACTAAACCACCACCAAGGTTGATAAAATGCTTTATAAGAGTAGGAGTTAGCATTGAAACATGTATATTATCACATGTGAAACAGCGCCAGTCCAGGTTCGATGCAGGAGACAGGGTGCTCAGGGCTGGTGCACTGGGATGACCCAGAGGGATGGGATGGGGAGGGAGGTGGGAAGGGAGTTCAGGATGGGGAACACATGTAAATCCATGGCTGATTCATGTCAATGTATGGCAAAAACCACTACAATATTGAAAAGTAATTAGCCTCCAATTAAAATAAATAAATTTAAAAAAAAAGTAGGAGTGAGCTAATGTCATCCCAGAAGCCTGTCTTTGAAGGTCATTATGTCCTTTAGGAAGTTGGAGGTCCTGGAATGTGAGATGTGGAGGATCCAGCATAGAGGAGTAGTTTTCTGAGGCATAGGATGGAATGGAAAGTTAATTGTTAGGGAGCTGAAGCCCTGGTCCTCATATTTATGCTCTTTGGGCTATTCTTCAGAGGGGCTCCTGTCAAAGAAGTTACAGACAATGCATGGAGGAAGTTGACTAAGTCCCAATCAGCTAACTTTGACCTCATTTTTTTAGTCTCTGCTAAAACACCTTAGGGCCTGAGAAATTCTGCCTTGTGTAGGTTTCAAAAAATAGGAGGACTGATTCTGCCATTTGAATGTGTGTGTGTATGCACACATCACACTCAGATAAAATTACAGAACATTTGCAGAGCTCTGACCCCTGTAAAGAATATCTGAGGTACAGAAAGGCCATCAGAGACTTTGGATAACAGGATGAGAGTGTATGAGTCTACACACATGGGCTTATAGTGCACAAACATATACAGTTATCTATGTTAGTAAAATGTGGGAATGTGTGCATGGATAATCGTGAAAATGTCCATCCATGTTTAGCAGTGTAGGATAGGAGTGTCATATCCACAGTAATTTCTCCTTTGGATCCACAGTTCTTCTGGGAAGTTCTTTTTTTTTTTTTTAACTTTGTTTTTGCTGTTTTGTCCATCTGTCCATTGAGGTGGTTAACTCCAGGGGAAAGGGGTTTTTGCACCATGGGCTGATAGGAGGAATGCTCACAGGTCCCAGTCATCTTAGATTCTGTTTGTTCTCCATTGAAACAGTGGCAGACTCCATTTTTGGGGGGCTCCAAAATCACTACAGATGGTGATTGCAGCTATGAAATTAAAAGACACTTACTCCTTGGAAGAAAAGTTACGATCAACCTAAACAGCATTTTAAAAAGCAGAGACATTACTTTGCTGACAAAGGTCCATCTAGTCAAGGCTATGGGTTTTCCAGTGGTTATGTATGGATGTGAGAGTTGGACTATAAAGAATGCTGAGCACTGAAGAATTGATGCTTTTGAACTGTGGTGTTGGAGAAGACTCTTGAGAGTCCCTTGGACTGCAAGGAGATCCAACCAGTCCATCCTAAAGGAGATCAGTCCTGAACATTCACTGGAAGGACTGATGCTGAAGCTGAAACTCCAATACTTTGGCCACCTGATGTGAAGAACTGACTCATTCGTAAAGACCCTGATGCTGGGAAAGATTGAAGGCGGGAGGAGAAGGGGACGATAGAGGATGAGATGGCTTGATGGCATCACTGACTCAATTACATGAGTTTGAGTAAACTCTGGGAGTTGATGGTGGATAGTAAGGCCTGGCATGCTGCAGTCCATGGGGTCCCAAGGAGTCGGACATGACTGAATGACTGAACTGAACTGATACTAATAGAATCTCAAAGCTGAAAGCACATCCAGTCACTTCAGTTTATAGATGGAGAAGCTGAGGTACAGAAAAGTGAGTCAAATCTATACAAAATCACATAGTAATCAGAGTCAGTGCCTAGACTAAGCCCACCATAGGCTTCTTCCACTCTCCTCCTCATGCTTCCTCAGCACCAGGGGATTGGATTGGCATCAAGAGGAGAACTTACTTATAATCCTGTCAGCTCAAGTCTCCATCCAATCCCCAGCATGAAGGGACCTTGCACCCTCTCTGTGTTCCCCAGATATGCTGAACAATTCTGTCTTGGAGTCTGGCCTGCTCTGGGCTACCAGGATCTGAGCTGGTAGTGGGCAAAGATCTCCTGGGAGAAATATCCAGGAGAGAGGTCAAGAACCCGGTTGGCATTGACATGAGACATATGGAAGATGTGTCTCCCCACTGCCTTTAAGATACCAACATGCCCCTGTGATGCTCAGGAGAATCCAGTCCCTCCCTATACCTTCCCAGCTCTCTCTCTTTCAGTTCCCAACTTGCATCCATTCTCTAGCTGGGGTTGCATTTCACAAGATAGGCCAGGCTCTCTCTCACCTCAATTCTCCCCACACATTGTGAACAGCTTCCACTATTCATCTCCTTTTTCCTGGCCAACTCTTGCTTATATCTCAAGTTTGTCCTAATCATTCCCACCTCTGGAAGGTTTCTGTGGCTCCACAAATCCGTGATAAGTGTTCCTCTCCATCACTCTATCACCCGGGGAGAGAGAAACAGGGAAATTCTTATCTGGTACCTGTGTCTGGCTGCTCAGCCTTGTAGCCCCAGAGTCTTACTAAGTGCCTATCAGAATGAATGAATGAACAAATAAACAAACAAACATCCTTCTGAGTCTCTTCAGCAGAGTGGCAAGGGACTGAGTGTGAAGTAGAAACCCTGGGGAGTATGCAGAGAAGAGGACATTTAATTGGTGGAATAAATGTTTCTTAAGCCAAGACCCGAATGGAAATGATTTCAGGGCTGAGGACTATCCCAGAGGCTCTGAAATGTTGCTTTGTTGTTCATAGGCCTTGTGCTTGCTGGGCACGCAGGAGGGTCGGGCGGAGGTGTCTCCAGCTAAATAGCTGCAATCTAGGGAGATGTAATTGCAGGATTTGAAGGCAACTTTTCCATGTCTGGCTCTGCTCAGGGGAAAGAGTGATCACAGGCCTCTCTACTGGAGAGCCTGCCAAGTATCAGACAGCTGCAGGTGGGGTGGATGACACTGAATTTGGCTGCCATGGGCAGGGCCAACCTTAGACAGAAGGTGAAGGGTGTTAAGGGCACAAAGTATATGGAAGAAAAAGATAGGAGGGATGAAGGCAAAGGCAGAGGAATGGGGCTACAGGGTGTGCTCCAGGAGAGGGAGTAGCTGGCTGGTCTCCAACACTAGGGATAATCAGAAGAGGTAGGAAGAGGAGAGAGATTTCTGACAGCAACTCATTATTCTGAGGAATGCTCGTGTCATTATTTCTGGAAATTTATTTTATGATGGACCTTCCTCAATAGAAGAGCTATACAAAGGACGAGATGGGTTATGATCTTGGGTTTTTAATTCAAGCTGCCTAGATTTTATTAATAATTCTAGCTTTTCTATCTATGGGCTGAATGACCTAAGTAAGTTATTTAATCTCTTTAAGCCTCTACCTGCTCCACTGTAGAATGGGTACACCATTCTGCACCAGTGTCAGGGAGTATCTAGCACTTTGTTGTTGTTGAGTTGCTCAGTTGTGTTCAACTCCTTGTGATCCCATGGCTGCAGCACGCCAGGCTTCCCTGTCCTTCACCATCTCCTGGAGTTTGCTCAAACTTCATGTCCATTGAATTGGTGATGCCATCCAATCGTCTCACCTCTGTCATCCCCTTCTCCTCCTGTCTTCAATCTTTCCCAGCATCAGGGCCTTTTCTAATGAGTCGGCTCTTCACATCAGATGACCAAAATATTGGAGCTTCAGCTTTAGCATCAGTCTTCCCAATGAACATTCAGGGTTGATTTTCTTTAGGATTTGACTGATTTGATCTCCTTCCTGTCCATGGGACTCTCAAGAGTCTTATCCAACAGTGCAGTTCAAAAGCATCAATTCTTCAGTGCTCATTCTCCTTTATGATCCAACTCTCACCTCTGTACATGACTACTGGAAAAACCATAGCTTTGACTATATGGACCTTTATTATTAGGATTTAAAATGAAATAGTCTACATAAGGTACTTAATACAGCATCTGGGACACAATACAGGCTCAATAAAGGCTAACTAATATTATTCATGTCTTATGTTGTTATTATTTACCTATGCATTCCTAATGTCCCCACCCCCAAATGTCTGGTATATAGTAGATCTCAAAAAAGTATGGCACAAATAAATGAATGAATGGATACATGAATAGACTGAATCAATGAAATATTTTTATGTACTCAGTTCCTGCCATGAGGTGATTTTATATGTGCCTTGTGTCTGGTGTTCCCTCTGCCTGGAACATCCTTCTTCATCTTCTTTCCTGGTGATCATCTATCTGTAAGTTGAGATTCAGCCCAGAGAGTCTATCTTCTCTATCTATCTATCTATCTTCCAGATGCCTTCCTGGCATCACTTGGAGTGGAAGGAGGAATCATGGTCATATCTCTAAAGTGGCTATGAGTAACAGAAAGAATCATGGACTTTTTCATTTCTGTACTGTTTCTAGCTCTATGAGTGATGTTGGGAAATCCACTGATACTTTTAAAAATTGAAATATAGTTGTTTTACAATGTTGTGTTAGTTGCAGGTATATAGCATAGTGATTCAGTATTTTGCAGATTATTTGCTTCTGTCTTGTCGTATGTGTAATGGGGATGATGATGTTTACCATATAATATTGTTTTCAACATGTTTCTCCTTCCAGAGTATTTATTGAGGTCCTCTTATGGATCAGGCACTGTATTGGGCTCTGGAGAAAACTCAGTGAACAAGACAGGCAGGATCTCTACTATAATGGAGCTAACAATTCAGCATGGAGGATAGACATTAAAGAAATAAGTGTTCTGAAGAAATATGTACATCAGTTCAGTTTAGTCCCTCAGTCATGTCCAACTCTTTGCAACCCCGTGGACTACAGCACACCAGGCTTCCCTGTCCATCACCAAATCCCTGAGTTTTCTCAAACTCGGTCCATTGAGCCTGTGATGCCATCCAACCGCCTCATCCTCTGCCGTCCCCTTCTCCTCCTGCCTTCAATCTTTTCCAGCATCAGGGTCTTTCCCAATGAGTCAGTTCTTCACACCAGGTGCCAAAGTATTGGAGCTTCCACTTCAGCATCAGTCCTTCCAATGAATATTCAGGACCGATTTCCTTTAGGATTGACTGGTTTGATCTCCTTGCAGTCCATGGGACTCTCGAGAGTCTTCTCCAACACCACAGTTCAAAAGCATCAGTTCTTTGGTGCTCAACTTTCTTTATGGTGCAACTCTCACATCCATATATAACTACTGGAAAAACAATAGTTTTGACTAGATGGATCTTTGACGGTAAAGTAATGTCTCTGCTTTTTAATATGCTGTCTAGGTTGGTCATAGCTTTTCTTCCAAGGAGCAAGCGTCTTTTAATTTCATGGCTGCAGTCACCATCTGCAGTGATTGTGGAGTCCAAGAAAATGAAGTCTGTCACTGTTTCCATTGTTTCCCCATCTGTTTACCATGAAGTGATGGGATCAGATGCCATGATGTTCGTTTTTTGAATGTTGAGTTTTAAGCTTTTTCACTCTCCTCTTTCACTTTCATCAAGAGGCTTTTTGTTCCTCTTCACTTTCTGCCATAAGGGTGGTATCATCTGCATATCTGAGGTTATTAATATTTCTTCTGGCAAGCTTGATTCCAGCTTTTGCTTCATCCAGCCTGGCGTTTCGCATGATGTACTCTGCATATAAGTTAAATAAACAGGGTGACAATATACAGTCTTGATGTACTCCTTTCCCAATTTGGAACCAGCCCATTGTTCCATGTCCAGTTCTAACTGTTGCTTCTTGTCCTGCATACAGATTTTTCAGGAGGCAGCTAAGGTGGTCTGGTATTCCCATCTCTTTCAGAATTTTCCACAGTTTGTTGTGATCCACACAGTCAAAGACTTTGGTGTAGTCAATAAAGCAGAAGTAGATGCTTTTTCTGGAACTCTTTTTCTTTTTCTGTGACCCAATGGATGTTGGCAATTTGATCTCTGGTTCCTCTGGATTTTCTAAATCCAGCTTGAACATCTGAAAGTTCTGGGTTCATGTACTGTTGAAGCCTCACTTGGAGAATTTTGAGCATTATTTTGTTAGCATGTGAGATGAATGCAGTTGTGCGGTGGTTTGAACATTCTTTGGCATTGCCTTTCTTTGGGATTGGAATGAAAATTGACTTTTTCCAGTTCTGTGGCCACTGCTGAGTTTCCCAAATTTGCTGGCATATTGAGTGCAGCACCATCTTTTCAGATTTAAAATAGCTCAGCTGAAATTCCATCACCCCACTAGCTTTGTTTATAGTGATGCTTCCTGAGGCCCACTTGGCTTCGTATTCCAGGATGTCTGGCTCTAGGTGAGTGATCACACCATAGTGGTTATCTGGGTCATGAAGATCTTTTTTGTATAGTTCTTCTGTGTATTCTTGCCACCTTTTCTTAATATCTTCTCTTTCTCTTAGACCCATACTGTTTCTGTCCTTTATTGTGTCCATCTTTACATGAAATGTTCCCTTGGTATCTCTAGTTTTCTGCAAGAGGTCTTAGTCTTTCCCATTCTATTGCTTTCCTCTTTTC